>NC_133662.1:37470459-37844488 GCF_037893015.1 Macrotis lagotis
ATCTAGATTGCTGCAATAGATAATTTTCCTGTTTTACATCTTTCCCTATTCCAATCCATTTTTTCACCTGACAACATTATTTTTCTTGCTTGAAGGACTGACAATCTTTAATGTTTCTGCCATGTAACTCTCTACTTCCCATCTATAATTTTTTTCACTGACTTTCTTCCTTGTGTGGCAGTTCTTTCAAGCACCCCATTCAACATGAAACCTTTCCTGATTTCCCCAACTGCTTATGCCATATCTCTCAAACTACCTTAGATTTAACTCTATTCATGAAGGTCTTAAAGATTAGCATGAACTTCAGGTGAGGGAGATTTAGGTAGAGGATATGAATGAAATATATAACTTATGGTCAGTCTGTCAGGTCTAATAATTATTTCAAATATATAAAAAATAAAATATTTCTTTTAAAATAGGTTAAAACACTCAATTTTCAATTGAGAAACAGAAAAACCATTAATTGGAGTTTGGACTATAGGGGGAAATCTTAAAAATTTTCCTTAAAAACAAAACATTTAACAAGTTCTTTGCATACATTTTACACAATGAATTTGAGGGAGAGCCATACTGCAGTTCAATGAAAGGGTAAAGACTGAAGGAAAAACACTGGTAGACATAGTTACTTTCTTTTAACTCAACTTGGCTTGCAGAGAACACACAAAAAAACTAAATATGCAGAAAGGGAACTCTTGTCATATTTATGATTTGAATACAAAATACTGGTTTAGAGCATTATCACATTTACAATACTAAACAACAGAGCACCTTGAGCAAGTCATATGTTATTTTAACTTCCACATATCTAAAGGAGGGGGAGAGGATTTAGCATAATTGAATATTTCTTCTAAGGCTCCACAGGAAGAAGATTTAAATTGAAACAATAGGTAGAACTTTCCCTTCTAGCTATGTCCAGCATGAATTTTGTATATAAGTTAAATCGTAAAATCGAATATAAATGTTTAATTACTAAAAATATCACAGCTGTTCCTATCAATGTGTGTTCATGCAGAAAGAGCTGATCTGTTTGCCAATGAAAATGAAAGCTGTGAGTGACCTAGTGCAGAATATCTCTTCTCATTAATTTCTCTTCATCCTTAATTTTAAAAACTAACAAAATACCCTTAACTCACCATATTAAATATCTTTCAACTATGAAAGTTATGAAAAGAGCCTTTAGGGAATAATTTTGGGTCAAACTTTTTTTATTTCAATATTAAACTGAGCTTCCACTAAAGTTGTATTTTAATTTAATTTGGGATGCAGAGAAGTGATCCTTGGTGCTTAAAATTAGAAGAATGCTTGTAAGTTCTTTGAGGACAGATATTAGTTCACTGGTATTGACTTTATAAAACTGTATTCAGCATAATGCCCCACATATATAGATATGGCAAATCATGAAGACCCAAGGTATAAAAAGGTTGTGGTATATATCTACACTAAAGAATTCATTTGAAGTTTGAAGGTTTGTAAACTGATTCTTCCACTTGGGTCCTCTTCAGTCTAGAATGATTGACAGTAGTGTTACATGGTAGTAACCCAGGAGGTCTCACTTCTTAGGAGTCATCAAATCCTACTCTCTAATTTTTGCTGAAAATGAGATTGCATCTGAGATGAAAATACTTTTCTCTAAATCAAATAGCTATTTAATGGCATATCTGGGATTAGAACATAAATTTCCTTAAACCCAGTTCATTATTTATTTCTCTGAACCACACTGTTAATCACTTCTCTGCTCCTTTAAAATGTTGTAAAACATTTCTTTTTAAATTGAGATCATTTTAATCTTATAGTTCATAATGTTCTGAAGATGTGATGAATTTTAAAAATGAGAAGTGCCTTCAGAGAAAGATCAAAGAAAGAATAGACCAGCTGCTTGGGAAATATTGGATGAGGATAACAGATAATATAGAGGTGGCATGATTATGTATTTTTTCCTACCAAAATAATATTCAGGCTATGGAGAATTGGTTTTAAAAAAACTTAACATTGAAATCCAAGATAAGGGAGAAGATAAAAAGAGAACACCTAGATACTCTCAATGAGAACAAGTCACCAGCCCCAGATAAAATATCTCCCAGTGTACAGAAAGAACTGGTGGAGATAATTGCCCAGCTGACAGTTTAAAAATTTTGTGGAGAAGGGGAGAGATACCACAGCACTGAAATTAACTCGAAGTTATCCAAGTTTTCAAAAGAAGAAGATATATTAGAGAATAAAAATCTAGGCTCGTGAAAACTGTCTTCAATTTTTAGTAATATTCTAGATTGTATTGTTAGATAGATGATTTAGTTATTTGTAAAGTAATGACCATAAGGAGTCAGCAGGACTCCAACAAGAACAAGGCAAATGGAGTTAATATAAATTTCTGTTTTTGACAGGCTAGTTGAACTAGTAGATAAATTTTAGGAAATACAGATCAGAAGGAAAAAAATAAAAATAGCACTTGACAAAATGAAACAATCTGGTTAGATAGGCTCCTTTTCCCCAGAGCAAAAGAGTTTGCTTAGTCAGAAAGAGTAGTTTGTCTGATGAATTCATTCACTATAGCCCCTAAAAGCAAAAGAATTATTCATTTTAACTTGCTTTTCTCATAATTGTTATATTTGTCCTGCTAAATATGCTAAACAACAATCACTACTACCACCATGAGTACCAGTATCAGCACTAGTACCACTACAACCACAACAATTACCACCACCACCACCAGTACCAGTACCAGTACCACCAGTACCACCACCATCACCATCACCATCACCATCACCACCACCACCACCACCACCATCACTACTACTACTACTACTACTACTACTACTACTACTACTACTACTACTACTACTACTACTACTACTACTGCTGCTACTACTACTACTACTACTACTATTCTTCCTCTTTCTCCTCATTACTTCCATCTTATTCTGGATAACACTGGTTGTCCTGGGATTATTTCATATGATAATTTGAGAGAGCTCATGGAGAGCTCCATGACAGTGAAGTAATTCAGGACACATCTGTTCCCAATATTCTTTGTTCACTTAATTATGCAGCTCAAGCACCATTCTCTGTATGAAACCCTCTCTGATTTTCCAACTGATAATTCCTTTTATCCTCAATGACCTTGCATTTTGTCATTTTGTTTGTATATGCATTTATTCTCTTTGCATTTATGTTGTGATACACACACACACACACATACACACACATGTTATCTTTTGCAGTAGAATATAAACTCCTTGAGAGTAGGAATTGCTTTTTTTATGACTTCAGTTCGCAGTGCTTAACACAGGTTTGGAATGTACATGCAAAATATCTGGGGAATCAATACAAATTTATAACAACAATAATTATTCATCAATAGGTAATGACTAAAGAAAATGAAGTTTTAAAAAAAATTGTAAATTATAAATGCTGTAGAGTATGATCCACATCACAATATTGAGGAATTTAAATTAAGACAAGTCAGAGATTTCACTTCACATCAAACAGAACATGACAAAATATTAAAATTCAGTAACAGTCAATGTTAGAGGCACTTGGCAAGACTTGAACATCAATATATTGTTGACAGAGCTGTAAATTAGCCTAAACATTGTCAATTTAGATTTTTGTGTTGTGCAAGAAAAGTAGCTAAGTTGTCTCTATAATGGTTAAACTGGACTTTTGACCCACAGAATTCAAAGATTTAAATGAATATTTTATAACCATACTCTTTTGGAGGTAGAAACAAAACTTGTATACATTATTTGGTGCATGGCTAAAGAAAACAAAACAAAAAAGCTATTGTATGTGAATGTAATGAAATATTATTGCATAGTAAAATCAGAGAAACATAAAGAATTGCAGAGAGAAACAAGTATAGCCCACAGATCAATGTACATAATGACTAATAATTTAAAGAACCAGATTACCGAAAGGAAATTGAATGCTAAGTAATAGTAATGGGGATAAACACTGAAGTTCTGAGGGTAAAAAAGACAATTATAAAAACATAACTTCTCCCTCATAGCAGATACATTAAGAACCATGAAAACAGAACATTGCACACATTATCAAACATAGTCTCTGATTTGTAAATTTTGTTTCTTTTCCTTTGTGGTAATATAGATCAGAGATGGGAAATGATGAAGACATGAAATCAAAAGGCACTAATAAACTATTTCTAGAAATGGAAAACAAAGAGAAAATGTAGATATTAAAGACTACCCAGAAATATGTAGAATAGAGAAATTTCTTGTGTTGGGAAAGACTCTAGTACCCATAATTTCAGATGAGAGTCATCCAATGAATACTACCTTGGGTTGAGGTTACCTATTATTTTTTTATACTAATTTTGAGGTGGAAATAAATATTGGAAAAACACTGACATCAAGGTCCCTACTGACCTCAAAAGACACCTAATTGGAAAAATGCCCAGAAAACTTTTCAATCTCAGTTGATTAGATAGGCCAGCATTAGCTTTATTTATTTCTGAGGTCTTAAATGAGGCAGAATTTGTGAGGATAAAAGTTGCAAATTATCTTTGGCATCACAAGAACAGCTTTGGTTTTAACTATTTTCTAGGCTATGAGAAAAAATGTTAGTATGTCAAGTCAGTTTCAAAATACAGCCTTTAGTTCTTCAATTAATATTGAAAATGAATGAATAAAAACCTATGGTTGGGTGGTCCATCCAAGATCTCTCTCTTTTTGCTCCTAGAGCCAAAACCTAGCTAAACTAAGAAAGTTAGCTTAGTGTGTCTGTATTCTTTCTAATCTCCCAGTTCACACTTTGTTGGATGACCCTGAGAAAGTAATTTTAGAGGATTTTCGCCAAAGAGAATTTTGTCTTCTTTGCAGGCTTAGAAGCTGGAGAAAAACCCACAAAAACGTTATTCTAGTTATATTCAGCTTTGGAAGATTCATGAGCCTATTATAGAGCTGTTTGGTTCTTTGCCTTAGGCAATTTCACAACCTGGGCAGACTTTTACCAGAAGTTAGGCAAAAAAAAAAAAAAAAAAGCAAAAGCTTGCTATTGGGTACTTGCATGATGTTGGACACTTTCCTTAGCTTTCCTGGCCTGTAGTTTTTCAACGTTTAAATGGAGATTTGATTATCTGGCCTCAAAGGTCCTTTCCAGTTCTAGATTAGAGATCCTATTATTCCAAGTATGTTTTTCCCCACTCATTGCAGTCATATATGAGCTATCTCATTCTCCTGGTTGTTCTTGCTGCTTATCATTTCAGTTCTGTCCTTTGTAGTTGTAGGATCAATTGAAATATATTTGTAAAGGACTCTGCATACCTTAAAGCACTATGCAAATACTGACTGTTATTTTTATTTTTATTTTTTAATAATTAGCTATAGGTGATCATAACTCCCTCCAATCTGTCCTTTGGGGTAATCTAAATCCTTTTCCTGAAGTTTCTCAGCTTGAACAATGCTTTGGTATGCTTTACCATCAAAGAATGGAATCCTCCTCCCTCTCATCATCCTTTGTGAAGAACATAAATTCCCTCTTCTGAGCCTCCCATTATTTCTTGGAAATAGTTATTATTCATCCCCCTATTTTACAGATACAAGAGTATACTTTCTTTAGATTTATCAAAGATAAATGATTATAGGACTACAAACAAATGCTGAAATACATAGGGAAAATCCTTTTAGATGTAGAGGAAATATTACACATCCTTGAAGGATCTGAGGTTTGAAAAGCTCAATTGCATCAGAAAACATCAACAAAACTTTTCCTAAGACATAAAGTATCCTCATGTCTTTGTTCTCAGTCACTCTCTTACATAAGACCCAGTAGGAGTGGGACAGCTAGATGGTGCAGTGGATAGAGCACTGACCCTGGAGTCAGGAAGACCTGAGTTCAAATCCAGTCTCAGACACACACACACTAAATATCTAGCTGTGTGACCTTGGGCAAGTCACTCAACCCCATTGCCTTGCAAAAACCTAAAACAAATAAGCAAACAGAAAAAATAAGACCCAGTAGGAATTTGAGAAATATAAAGGGAGTGGTGGCCATAAGCAAGACTGAGATTCTTCACAGACAAAAATCCTAATCTGAGGTAGGAGGATTTGTCCAATGGGAGAATTTAGATTTATTTCCTTCCTGGAAGTGACAAACCTCAGAATTTAAACCCTGAGTCAAAGAAGGGATGGTCCTGTATATGAACAGCAATCAGTCAGATCATCCCAACAGTATCTCAGTTTAGTGAAAAACTAACCTAAGCCAGAAAAGATTGAAAAAACAGCTAAATAGCAAAGCTCCTTATTTATCAGTTTTGTGATGTTCCAAAATTAACTAGAGAACACTGGAGAAGTAAAGGACATTGAAGTTCAGTTGTTCAGGTGTCATGTGGTGCCTTCACATGTCTCTGTATCACTGTACCTTAAATTTATGCTACCTCTATCCTTAATAGACTACCTGTATCTGTGAGCACGTCTTCACCTGATTTTGCTAGGGAATGATTTGTAACTACAATTTTGCTATGCCATTTGAGTGAAAACCTTTTCTAAAAGCCTTTATTCCCCTACAAGCTAATTGGACTGTTAAAGAGAAGCTATTTGTAGAGATTCATAAACTATCTTGCTATGATAACTGCCTTTCATTGTCACCCCCTTCACTCTACCCCTCCCCACCCCCAGCCCTGAATCTGAGGAAGCAGTTGGCTTTCTCTTGTCCCAACTTTCAGGGACAGTAAGAGTTGTTTTTTTTTAAATGATATTTTCTTTTTTCAAAATATATATTATGAAAGCTTTTTTTCAAAATTTTTACATTTGCAATGTATATTTTAAGTTACATTTATCCTTCCAGTCTCCTTTCCTCTGCCCTCATTGATGAACAATCAGGTTACTATCATATATACATATTTTTGTGATAAACATGTTTACAGATTAGTCATTTTCAGTATGAGGAATTAGGGATAAGGGAAAGAGATACAAAAGAGATAATTTATTTTAACAAGTATTCATTAGATTCTGAAGAGTTTTATTTTTGTTTTATTTTGTTTTGTTTTTTCTTCTTTTGGATGAGTATAACATTGTCCATAGCTGATCTAATACAGTGCTCCTAGCTCTTTGAACTGCTGAGACGATCTGCTTCCATCAAAGTTGATCATCTCATAATGTTGTTGTTAATGTGTTTATTATTCTCTTGTTTCTGCTCCCTTCACTCAGCATCAGATCCTGTAACTCATTCCATGCTTTCTAGAGTCTAATAATTTATGGTTTCTTATAGAACAATAGTATTCCATAATATTCATGTACCAAAACTTGTTTAGTCATTTCCCAATTTATGGGCATGCCCTCAATTTCCAATTGCAGCTACAAAAAAGATTCCTGATGAATGTTTTTTGAACATGTGGGACTTTTCCCATTTTTTAAGATTTCTTCTGGATATAGACCTATAATTGGAATTGTTGGATTAAAGGGAATGGACATTTTTATTGTTCTTTGAACATAGTTCCATACTGCTCTCCAGAATGGTTGGATCAGTTTACAACTCCACCAGCAACACATCAGTGTCCCAATCCTCCCACAACCTCTCCAACATTGATTATTTCCCCCTTTTTCTCATCTTGACCATCTGATAGGTATGAATGATACCTCATTGTTGTTTTAACTTGCATTTCGCTAATCAATAATGATCTGGAGCACTTTTTTCATATTATTATATATAGAGAGAGCTTTAAGTTTTTCTTTTGAAAACTGTTTATTCATATCATTTGACTATTTATCAATTGGGGGGGAATGACCTTATAAATATGATGCAATTCTCTCTATATTTCAGAAATGAGACCTTTATCACAACTCTTAGTTATGAAGATAGTTTCCCAAATTTCTGCTTTCCTTCTAATTTTGGCAACATTGATTTTTATTAGTACAAAACCTTTTTAATTGAATATAGTCAAAATCATTCATTTTGTAGTTTATAATGTACTCTATTTCTTGCTTAATCATAAATTTTTTGCCTTTCCATAGATCTGAGAGAGTATTTCTAGATCTATTAATTTGTCTATAGTGTCACCCTTTATGTATAACCCTATATCCATTTTGATCTTATTTTGGTATAGGGTGTGAGATGTGGGTCTATGACTAGTTTTTGTCGTACTATTTTCCAATTTTTCCAAAAATCTTTGTCAAATAGTGAGTTCTTATCCCCAAAACTGATGCCTTTGTGTTTGTCAAATAGTAGATTGCTGTAGTCCTTTTCTGTGGTTTCTTTTCAACTTATCCTAATCTACTCTATTTCTTAACCAGAACCAAGCAGCTGCTTTATAGTATAATTTTAGATCTGGTAGAGTTAGGTTGACTTCCTTTACATTTTTTTCATCAGTTCTCTTGCTATTCTTGTCTTTTTGTTGCTCCAGATGAATTTTGTTATTATTTTTCCTAACTCAGTAAAATAGTTATTTGGTAATTTGATTGGCATGGCACTGAATAAGTAATTAAATTTGGGTAGAATTGCAATTTTTATTATATTAGCTTCACCTAACCCTGATCAATTGACATTTTTCCAGTTATTCAGCTCTGACTTTATTTGGGTGAGAAGTGTTTTATAATTGAGTTGATACAGTTTCTGGGTTTGTCTTGGGAGGTAGATTCCCATGTATTTAATACTATCCATAGTTACTTTAAATGGATTTTCTCTTTCTATCTCTTGCTCTTGGGCTTTGTTGTTCATGTATAGAAATGCTGGTGATCTATGTGGGTTCATTTTATATCCTGCTATTTTACTGAATTTGTGGATTGTTTCAAGGAATTTTTTAGATGATTTTCATGGGTTCTCTAAGTATACCATCATATCATCTGCAAAGAGTGAAAGCCTTGTTTCCTCATTGACAATTCTGATTCCTTCGATTTCTTTTTATTCTCTTATTCCTATGGCTAGCATTTCTAATACTATAATAAATAGTAATGGTGATAATGGGCAACCTTGTTTAACCCTGATTTTATGGGAAATACTCTGAGTTTATTCCCATTACATCTAACATTTTTTGTGGTTTTAGATAGGTACTATTTTTTTATTTAAGGAAACTCCCTTTATTCCTAAACTTTTTAATAGGAATGGATGTTAAATTTTATCAAAGACTTTTTCAGCATCTATTAAGATAATCATATGATTTGTTTCTGTTTTGCTATTGATATGATCAATTATGTTGAATGTTTTCTTAATATTGAACTATCCTTGCTACCTGGTATAAATCCTACCTGATCATGGTATATTATCCTAGTAATAACTTGTTGCAGTCTCATTGCTAAAATTTTATTTAATATTTTTGCTTCAATATTCATTAGGAAGATTGGTCTATAATTGGTCTATAATTTTATTTTTCTGTTTTGGTTCTTCATGGTTTAGGTATTGGCACCATATTAGTGTCATAAAAGGGATTTTGTAGAACTCCTCCTATTTTTAAAAATAGTTTATGTAGTATAGGAATTAATTGTTCCTTAAATGTTTGGTAGAATTCACTTGTAAATCCATCTGGGCCTGGAGAGTTTTTCTTAGGTAGTTTATTGATAGTTTCTTTAATTTCTTCTTCTGAAATGGGGTTACTTAAGTATTTTATTTTATTTCCTTATTTTATTTCCTTTGTCTCCTTCTGTTTATCTGGGCAGTTTGTATTTTTGTAAGTATTCATCCATTTCACTCACATTATCCAATTTACTGGCATACAGTTCAGCAAAGTAATCCTTAATTTCCTCCTCATTTTTGGTTACTACACCCTTTTTGTTTTTCATACTGATAATTTGGTTATCTTCTTTCTTTTTTTCAATCAGATTAACTGAAGATTTGTCTATTTTATTGTTTTTTTTCCATGAAACCAACTTAGTTTTATTTATGAGATCAATGATTTTTCCTGCTTTCAATTTTATTAATCTCTCCTTTGATTTTCAGAATTTCTTTCTTTTTTCTTTTTTTCTTTATTTTTTGCAAGGCAATAGGGTTAAGTGGCTTTCCCAAGGCCACACAGCTAGGTAATTATTAAGTGTCTGAGGTCAGATTTGAACTCAGGTACTTCTGACTCCAGGGCCAGTGCTCTATCCACTGCATCACCTAGCCACCCCAATTTTCAGAATTTCTAATTTGGTATTTAATTGGGGATCTTTAATTTATTCTTTCTTTTAGACAGTGAGAGTTGTAAGACTAAGCCTGGATAACTACTACACTGATGAAAAAAATGAAACTAAGTGCTTTGTCTAGAACTAGTCAGCAAGTAAGTATCTGAGACAGAC
This sequence comes from Macrotis lagotis, assembly GCF_037893015.1. Lineage (NCBI taxonomy): Eukaryota > Metazoa > Chordata > Mammalia > Peramelemorphia > Peramelidae > Macrotis > Macrotis lagotis. The sequence continues at coordinate 37,480,683 of NC_133662.1, forward strand.
TTCAGATCCAACTTTTCTGACTCCATGGACACTATCCAACACTGCATCTATATATATAGATGCAGTGTTGGATAAATATAACATCCATTCCTATTAAATGTTGGAAAATGTGCTGGGAATTGTAAAGAAATCATGTTTCTGAGGAAGAAGGAGCCAAGATGGTGGAAAGAATCCAGGAAGTTTCCTCTGCTTTCTCTCAGAAATAAAATTAAATCAAGTCTCTAACTTGATTATGGAGTGATAGAACCCACAAAAAGACAGTGTGGAGCAATTACCTGCTTAAGATATTTTGCAAGGACTTTAGGAAAAGTCTGCTTCTCATATGGAGAGGAAGTACAGCTCAGCACAAGTAGTGTGTGGGCAAGCCAGAGGGAGTCTTACAAATCAGCAACTGAGGCACCTGGGTCCTAACTGAAGTGCCTGGATCCTGACTCAGAACTCCAACTGTGAAAACTCCAGCCAAAGAGTAGAAAGCATATTATGAACTCCAGGAAGATTGTGCAGTGGCTCCAAGTGACTAGATGGGGCAACCCCAGTGACCCAAGCACCTAAGATCCCAGGATAAAAAGTCAAAGACCAGCCCCTGCTCCATAACACAAGAAGCTTAGGACAGTGACCCATGTAACCCAGGAACAGAGCTCAACTTTAAAAAATGAGCAAAAAAAAAATCCTGACCACAACAAGCTACTATGGTGACAAGGAAGATCAAAATTCTATCTCAGAAGAAGAAAGCAATGGCAAAATGCCCATGTTTGAAGCCTCAAAGGGGAATATAAAATGGTCCAAATCCCCCAAAATCCTCTTAAAGAGCTCAAAAACTCTTTAAATTTAAATTAATTTAATTAATTTTTTATATTAAATAAATTAAAAATAAAATTTAAAAAATCAATTGAGAGAGATAAAGGAAAATTAGGAAAATAAATGAGGTTTAGGGGAGAATTATGAAAAAAGAGTCAACAACTTGGAAAAGGAAGTACAAAAATTAACTGAGGAAAATAACTTCTTTAAAAATAGAATTGATCAAATGGAAAAGGAGAATAAAAAGTATTTAAAGAAAACAATTCCTTAAAAATTATAATTTGGCAAGCGGAAGCCAATGACTCTATATGACATTAAGTATATGTCAAACAATATCCAAAAAATAAAAAAGAGAAGAAAATGTAAAATTCTTTAGTGAAAAACATTGACCTAGAAAAAGAACAAGAGGCAGCAATCATAAGCAAAACTTTGGTAAGGATGGATAAGGGAAAAGAAAAGAGAAAAGAATAAAGATAGCATGGAGGGAAATACACAATTAGTAATCTTAACTATAAATATGATTGAAAATTTTTTTTTCATAATTTCCCTCCACCCCCCACCTTAGTTCTAATTCCTCTTTCACAACATAATTAACATAGAAATATGTTAAACATGAATATACATATATAATCTTTCCCAGATTGTTCGCCACCATAGGGAGGGTACAGAGAAGGAAGGGTGGTAGAAAAATGAGGAACTCAAACTTGAAAAAAAATGAATTTTGAAAATTACCTTTGCATGCAATTGGAAAAATAAAATAAAATTTAAAAAAAAAGAAATTTTGAGGGATGGGACTTCAGGAAAGCCTAGAAAGACTTGCATGAACTTATGCTATATGAAGTGCACAGAACCAGAAAACCATTGTTCACATTAACATCGACACCATGTGATGATCAACAATGATAGACTTCATCCCAGCATTACAATAATCATGAAATTTTAAAGGATGTGAAATGGAAAATACCATCCACATGCTGAGAAGGAGCTATGGAGTCTGTATACAGAACAAAGCTTACTATTTTAAAATTTGTTTATGTGTTGTTTTTCTTTCCTATTTTTTTTCCTTTTTGACTTTATCCTTCTTTCACAGCATGATTAATATAGATATCCATTTTACATAGCTATACATATATATTCTATCAGGGGAGAGAGATGGGAAAAGCGAGAGGAAGAAAAATATGAAGCTCAAAATGATTGTTGAAAACTACCTTTGCATGTAGTTGAAAAATTAATAAATAAAATATTAAAAGCAACCATATTTGTAGGGGATATCAACCTCCCTTTCTTACATTAGGTAGATCTAATTTAAAAAAGAAAGAAATTAAGGAGGGGAATGGAATTTTAGAAAAACAAATTTTAGAAGAACAAATTAAGAATAATTATATACCAAGTTATAAATTCCAAAAATCAAAGAAGATATTAATAAAATTGAATGTAAGAATGTTAAGAATTGGTTTTATATGAAAAGCAAAAGTAGATAAACTTTTGTTTAATTTTTTTTTAAAAAAAAGGAGTCAAATTATCATTTTCAAAAATGGAAAGGGTGTTCTTCCAAATTCTGAATATGACACCAACATGGTATTGATACCTAAACCAGGAAGAGTCAAAATGGAGAAAGAACTTTAAAAACCAACTAAATTAATGAATATTGATTTAAAAAAATTTTAAATATATTAGCAAAAAGATTACAGTAATTTATCACCAAGATAATTAACTATGACCTGGTGGAATGTATACCAGGAATGTAAAGCTGGTAAAACTATCAACATAATTGACCATATCAATAAAATAATTCATAGAAATCATATGACTATCTCAAAAGATGTTGAAAAAGTTTTTTTGATAAAAACCAACACCTATTACTATTAAAAACCTAGAGAGCATAGTAACAGATGGATTAGATGAGGTTTTTCACAAAATGATTAGCAGTAACAATCTCAAACCATCAGCGTGCATTATATATAATGGAGGCAAGCTAAAAGCATTCCCAATAAGATCAGGGGTGAAACAAGGATGCCTATTACAGTGGTAACACTGTTATTGAATATTGTATTAGAAATGTTAGCTTTAGCAATAAGAGAAGAAAATGAAATTGAAGAAGTTAGACTAGGCTATGAGAAAAAGAATTCTCACACTTTTTTTTTATCTGATATGATGGTATACTTAGAAAATTCTAAAAAAGTTACTTGAAACAATGAGTAATTTTAGCAAATTTGCAGGACCATAGAATAAGCCTAGAAATTCATCAGTATTTCCATATTTTATCAACAAAACCTAGTATCAAGAAATAGAAAGAGATATTCTATTTAAAATAACATAAAAGAATTGGAAATATACTTGCCAAGAGAAACCTAGAAAGACAATTACAAAGCATTTTTCATCCAAAGTCAAGTGTAAAACATTGGAAAAATATCAATTGTTCATATAATTGCTAATATAAAAATGACAATTCTACCTAAATTAAAGTGTTATTTCAGTGCTATACCAACCAAACTACCAAAAATAAATTATAACACCATAAAAATGATAACAAAATTCATCTAGAAGAGAAAAAAGTCAAGAATGTCAAGGGAATTAATAAAAAAATAGGAGAGGGTTGTCTAGCTGAACCAGATGTAAAACTATATTACAAAGCAGCAGTCATCAAAACTTTGGTGTTGATTATGAAATGGGAGTGGTGGATCAGTGAAATAAGTTAGGTACCAAAGAATGACTATCATAATCTACAGTTTGATGAACCCAAAGTATCCTGCTTCTGAGATAGGAACTCACTATTGGGGAAAAAACTCCTGGGAAACTGAAAAATAGTATGGCAGAAATGAAGCATTGACCAATATCTCATACCTTATACCAAGATATGGGTGAATAGATACATAATTTAGACATAAAGGGTGATATCATAAGTCAATTCAGAAAACAAGGAAAAATCTGTTCATCAGTTCTATGGAAAGAGAAGGATTTTATGCTTCCACAAGAAATAGAGAACATTGATCATTTTGATTTTTCATTAAATTAAAAGTGTTTTGCCCAAACAAAACCAGAGCAACCAAGATTAGAAGGAATGCAGAAAGCTGGAAAAAAATTTACAACCAATATTTTTGATAAAAATCTTATTTCCAAAATACATAGATAACTGAATCAGATTCATAAGAACATAATGAATAGAATAGGAACAGGCAGTTTTCAGATGAAGAAATTCAAGTTATCATATGAAAAAATGTTTTAAATAATTATTTACTACAGAAATGAAAATAAAACAACTCTGAGGTACTACCTCAAACCTATTAGATTGATTAACATGTCAGAAAAGAAAAATGATCAATGTTGGAGGGGATGTGGAAAAACTGGGTAACTACTGCAACTGGTAGGTGAAGTTGTGAAGTGATTTAACTTATCTGGAGAACAATTTGGAACTATGCCTAAGGTACTATGAAACTCTGCATAGATTTTTAAAATTTTTTTTCTGCATAGCTTTTGATGCAGTAATTCCACCACTAAATCTGTATCCCAAAAGATCATTAAAAAGGGAAAAGAAACTATATGTACAAAAATATTTATAGCCACTTTTGTGATAGTAAAGAATTAGAAATTGCAGGCAAGGAAGAAATTCCCCATCAGTTGGGGAATGTATGAATGAAGTGTTATATAAGATTGTGATGTAATGCCATTCTATTCCTCCTTAAGAAATCATGAGCAGGTGGATTTTAGGAAACAAAAAACTATAAAGACTTATATGCACTGGTGCCAAGTGAATTTTAGCAGAACCAGAAGAGCGTTGTATATGTTAACAGCAACAATGTGTGATGATCAACTATGGCAGGCTTTGTTCTTCTCAGCAACACAGAGATCAAATATAATTCCAAAGACTTGTGAAGGAAATTTTCTTCCACAACCTAAGAAAGATCCATGGAGTATGAATGCAGATCAAAGCATATTTTTACTTTTTTAGAATTTGTTTTTTTTTCTTCTCATGTCTTTTTTTATCTTCTTGTTCTGATCCTTGTTCCCACAACATGATTAATATGAAAATATGCTTAATATGATTGTACATGTTCTATCTATAGCAAATTACTTATCATCTTGGAGAATGAAGAGGAAAGAGATGGAGGGAAATATTTTGTAATTTGGAACTATGATAAAGTTCTTGTCAAACTAATGTATTTGAACCTTTATTTAAATTGACAGAATAATAAAAAAAATAAAAATAAATTCCTCTTCTTTTAACCTTTGTAGAAATAGGAAGTAAGTATAATTAGATATAGATTATATGTTTAAATCTCAGAACCTCAGAGTTGGGAAGTATTTCAAATACTATCTAGTACAAGGATTTTTAATTGGGAGTCCATCCTCTTCCCTCTTTATGTTTTCTCCCTTCCCAGAGATCTCTATACAAATTACAGGAGGGAAAATTTCATCTTCATGAATTTCATCTTCATTTTCATATTAACTAATCTTTCATTTATTTGGTCATCTTACATATTTAGTTTTATGCTAAAAATAATGTGATTAGGAGTTCATAAGCTTAACCAAACTGCCAGGGAAATACATGACACACAAAATTTTAAAAATAGGTATTGCTGTACAAGATATACTTGAACTAGGAATGGTTTTTATAATATCTTCAACATTCAAATAAACAGTATCTTCATCTATGGGGCACTTCTATAGTCTGAGGTTCCCTCTGTTGCAGTCCTTTCCTGCATCTGTTATCATTGTCTTTATAGAATGCTTCCTCCACAATAACTTGTGAAGTAGGTAGTACAACATACTAGGACAATTTTATGGAGATAAAAACAGAGACTTAGAAAAATTCAATGAGTTACTATGGTCATAGAGTTAGGAAGTTAGAAACTTAGTCATGAAAAAAGGTCTATGGGCCTTTTATTTAGCTATTCTGCCTTTTTAGAGGTGGGGAAATCAATATGTATTCTTATGATGGGATCATAATTTGTGTAATAGGAAAGGAAAAATGAGGCAATGTTCACTTTTGGAGAGTATGTGGAGTTGTTCCATTATGGAAAGATCATGAAAGACTTACTCCTGAGTTGGTGTCATGGCCACCAGGGGAGTGAGCAGTAACAACTAGAGTGATGGGATGAACCCCCCCAAAAAAAAATCACACAGGAATTGAACCACACCAGATCTTTCACTTGGAAGCTAGATAAAGCCTTAAATAGATCCCTAGACCTAGAACCAGGACTGAGTTTGAATCTAGTCTTAGACATTTACTAGTTGTGTGACTTTGGACAAGTCATTTCATCTCTATCTCAGTTTCTCATATACACACATACACTATATATATATATATATATATATATATATATATATATATATATATATATATAGAGAGAGAGAGAGAGAGAGAGAGAGAGAGAGATGGAGATATGGAGAGAGAGAGAGAGATACAGATGTTAGCTAGCATTGTCATTGTATCATTCACTAGGCAAGAGGAAACATGGGGAAGTTGCCAGCATATCTACTATGTAGTTGCTCTTTGGCTAAAACTTCCACATCCTAGTTTGGCAGATTCCCGAAATGTCAGTCTTTGAAAGTTGCATGGTGGTACCAAGATGACAGAAAATAGACATGGACTTGTCTAAACTGTCTCCCAAATCCCTCCAAACAGTTTTAAGTAATTCCTCAAAATGGATTCTACAGCAGTAGAAACCACAAAAAGATGGAGTAAAATTATTTTCCACTCAAATTAATAGCTTGGTAGGAAAGGTCTGTTGAATCTATGTGAGAGTGGAGTCAGTCTCATATAAACTGGGCCCCCATTAACCAGCATTAGGTCTTGGAGGCAGCTGAATCCATGTTGGCAGTGCCAGTTTTGGAATTTCTCAGTCCACAGATGGTAAAGGAATCAGACAATTGGTTGGAGGAGATAAAAGGGGTCTTTTGGGTCACCAGGACTATGATTCTATTGAATTGTCCATACATGGATCTAAGTCATAGGCCTGAATCTCAGTTGCAGTTTGAGGAGGAACACTAACACACTACAGCTTGGAATCCCAGGAGAACTTGGACCTTGATCACAATTGCAGGGCAAAAAAGAATGCTTGTGATTGCTCAAAGACCAGAGCACAGGGTAGGAGATGAGTAAACAGACTTCCATTGGAAAAACTGAAAGCCTATTGATCTCCAGAATTATATCTGAAAACAACTGTATAAGGAATCTAAAGCTAGGAACAGTATCCCCTCCACTTGTGAGGCAGAGCCCCACTTCAGCACAGAGTTAAAAGTCAAGAAATAAACTGGAAAAATTGACAAACAGATCCTAACTATAAAAGATCCTAACTATAAAAAGTTTCTATGGTGAAAGTACACAACACAACAGGCAAAACACAAACTCATAAGAAGACAACAAAGCCATCCAAAAGCCTCAAAGAAAAATGTGAATTGTTTTCAGACCATGGAAGAGTTCAAATGTTTTTTAATCAAGTAATAAAAGTAGAGGAAAATCTGAGGAAAAATATGAGAGTGGTGTAAGAAAATCATGAAAAAAAGAGTCAATAAATTGACAAAGGAGACATGAAAATAAAGAAGAAAATATCATTAAAAAAATAGAATAGGTCAAATAGTAAAAGAAGCATGAAAATCCAAAGCAAAGAACAATATTCCCAAGACAGGTTTACTGGAAGGAAAAGTGATGATAATGGTGGAGTTCTAGTGGATAGACTTAATCCTCCCATTTCAAACACACCACCATTAGCTGGGGAATTTCTTTTATAATTATTGCCCTTCTTATCATTTATGGCATCTACAGGGCACCTGCATAGTCTGGGGTAACCTTATATTGTTTTTATTCTCCTTAGTCTCTGTAGACTTTGTGGGATTCATGCAGAAAGCCTCAAAGAATTTCTGTAGTATGTCCCTCAAAGTCCATTAGATAAAATATGACCTTATAATCAACCTACCTTATATTAGAAATTAATTCATTAGAGTAGGGGGCCAAAAAGTAGCTTTAGCTGAGTAAAAACTATAAAAAATATCAAGTCAAAAGACTTGAGTTTAAACTCTGATTATGCCTCTTGCTACTCATGTGACCTTGGGCAAGTGGCTTAACTTCTATGAGCCTTGATTTCCTTATGTGCAAAAGGAGGGGGTTAGACTAAATGGTTTCTAAGTTTTCTTCCAAATTTATGATTCAATGAAACTTAGAGATGTTCAGTGAGCTCTATTGTCAATGTCACATAGTTTGACATCTTCTCAATGTTCTTTTGATCACCCTTCCTCAAAAAATCATGCTCTTGGTCAGACCATGGCCCAACTTTTGCTCTCTTTTGTTTTTAGGGCCTATAGTTCCAAAAGATTCTGTTAGAGTGTGCATTTCCTGGTTCCAAAAGGTTAAGGCCTTGGTTGAATGTTTTTAAGATTGCACTATTCCTGCAGTGGGAGCAAGGAAGAGTGCTAAGGTTCCTTGGGAACAGTTGAGTGAGTTTCATGGTGCTCATCAAGTCTTTTTTTTTACCAACTTTGAGAGTGTGATATGGTTGACAGAGAAGTTAAGTGTCTGCTGGGGTGAGGATTGGGTTGAGAATGGAATGTGATTAAGTCCAGATTAAGAACTGGAAATGTGGATGTGTAGGAGATCTGGAAAGGCCCAAGGTAAGGGCTGGATGTAAAGAAGTGGAGTCAAAAACCAGAATCCCAACAGGGTCTTTGTGGGGATTTATGAGAAATTAAGTATTTGGTGCAGGCTATAGTCTTATGGCAATGGACTTGGAACAGGACCTTAAGACAGGTAAATAATTGCCTCAATCAACCCAACTCAGTTATCTTGGGAACTAATGTGTCTTTTCCTGTCTGGTGCTTTTTTAGACAGTTTAGCCTTCCAAATTCCTTTGAAATTCTTTTTAAATCAAGAGACTCTGTGGCTATTGCCCTCATTGTTCTTAGACAAAGGGAAATTCTAAATGGTCACAAGTAAGTTTTTCCAGACAGAATACAGGACCAGATTTTAGAGGAGTAGAAGCCTATCAGTTATTCAGGGAGATTTGCTGCTGACCTTTGAGATGGGAGTACAGGAGATCTTAGAATAAGGTCTCTAACTTTTGTAATGGATGATTATATAACTCTGTAAATTCATTTGTGCAATTTTAGCTCTTCCCCCTAAATGCTAGGAAAAGCCTTTTAAAAATCCACTTGTTTTCCAAATGGAACTATAGCTAGCATTTATACCAAGCTCTCAGGGCTTACAAAACCATTCCCATACATTATCTCTATGAGTGTTATTATCCTCATCATACTCACAGGGGGAAACCAAGTCTCAGAACAGTTGTTTGCCCAAGCTCCCATGACTAATAAGTGTGGGAGGCAGGATTGAATTTCAAGTTTTGCCTGACTCCTGGCCTAGCATTTTTTCTACTGTGTAATGTTACCTTAGTAGTCTTAGAAGCAGCTAAGAAACAGTGAAGAGAATGTTAGACTAGGAATTGGAAAGACTTGATTTTGACATTTTTCACATATTTTCTATTTGTTTCATCCTGAGCAAGTTTCTCAGCTTCTGTCTGTCTCAATTTTTTCTTCTATAAACATTCAGTTCAGTCATTTTTCAGTAATTCTCCACTCTTCATGACCCCATTTGGGATTTTCTTGGCAAAGATACTGAACTGGTTTGCTATTTCCTTCTCCAGTTCCTTTTACAGATGAGAAAACTGGAATAAATAAGATCAAATGACTTGCCCAGGGCCACACAGCTAATAAGTATCTGATGCCAGATGTGAACTCAGTAAGATGAATCTCCCTGACTACAGGCCTGGCATATATCACTTAGTTGCCTCTCTTCTATAAAATGGAAAATAATAATAACACCCACATGCAAGGGTGGTTTTGAGGAGAAAATAAGATAATGTATGTAAAATACTTTATAAGTTTTAAGCATTATATAAATTCTATCACCTTCATCACCATCTCACCATCATTATCATTATCATCATTACGTATTTTTGCTAGTTCACTGTGCTAGGTTGTGGGGAAAAGAAAAAAAAATATTCTTTGTTTCTTGTCTTCAGACTGAAACATAAAACACGATATATATATAATCACATTACAGATTAGGAATTAGACAACTGAAGGATCTTAGAGTCTAGAACTACCTTCTCATTTTAAAGATTATGAAATTTAGGTCTAGAAAAGTTAAACAACTGACAAAAATATATCCAGTTAGTGAGTAAGAGAGATCCTCAATATCATGCAATATTCTTTCCTCTATGCCTGATGGGAATGAACAATGCAATATATGTGAATGTGTGAGTGGAAAGCAAATGTAATAGATTGGAAATAATACTGCTTTGGGAATTAGCTATAAAGGGTCCATAAACTACTCCATCAATCAGTCAATCTACAAATAACTTTTATTAAGTGCTTAGGTAAGTGCTAAGAGTTGATACCTCTTTGGGCCTCAGGTTCTTTACTTTATAAAATGAGGATATTTAATTAAAGTGGTTATTAAGGTCCTTTCAAGATCTAAATACTATGATTTTATGATTTATCTAACTCAAAAGATGTGACTAATTGGAAGCAAGGTTTAAGAGAAGTTAGTTTATTATTTAAGGGAAGTAAGAATAGTAGTCAAGGGGAAACCTTTAACCAGATTGTTCATTTCCAACCAAGTGCTTCTATCCTTCTGGTAATTTGTGTGATTAATATTTACAAGCTGAAGTTCCATCAAACAAAAAATGATTACTACACAGGATTGTCAGTCTTGTACTTCAGGAGATTTGTGGCCATAGTTTCAAAGTTCAAGAATTTGCAGACTGATTCATTAACCAAGTTATCCAAATGGAGCCACATGATCTATTCCTTGGTCAATGGTCAATATAACTTTTCAATTATGACTAAGGGTGACTTTCAGGTTGCATCTATGTGGGAAGTTCTCCAAGTTTAAGTATGATTTATTTCTCCTTGTCTGTGAGTCTTTTAATCTGAAATGACTTCCATTTTTCAGTAAGTCAATTAATAAACACTTATTAAACACCAACTTTGTGCCAATCTCTTTGGTTATATTTTTCATGGTTTGCTTCACTAAATGCTCCATAAACTTAAAAAAAATATTATCTAAAATTATGTCTTGCCAATGACTAAACTTTTTTCCAATTAGAATCCCTAACTTCCTTCTAAGTTAAGTACAAGTGTGGCCTCCTATATTTGGTCTTTCCTGACAATCCCAGCTATTAAACACACCTTCAAGAAATATTCCTGTATTTACTTTATGTGTGTGTATGTGTGTGTGTGTGTGTGTGTGTGTGTGTGTGTGTGTATGATATATATATATATATATATATATATATATATATATATATTTGCACACACTATATGCACACAGTGTGTTGTATGTATATCTATTTTTAACTTATATTTGTATATGTCACTTTCCTTAATAGGATATGAGCATCCTGGGGACAGGACCTTTTCATTTTTTATCTCTTTATCTCCAGAGTCTAACAGTCTGTGGCACTAAGTGAATGTTTAAGAAATGCTTGATGATTAGTTACATGTTCAATCTCTACCTGGCCATCCTCTAGGACGTTAGATTATAAGATCACTTTTTTCTTTCTAAAGAGCTAGATATGAACACTCTTATCTCAAATTCCTTTGTCAATTTGCCTTAAAATTGGGACTTAAGGAGGCAGCTAGCTGGTGCAGTGGATAAAGCACCGGCCTTGGAGTCAGTAGTACTTGAGTTCAAATCTGGTCTCAGACACTTAATAATTACCTAGCTGTGTGGCCTTGGGCAAGCCACTTAACCCCATTGCCCTGCAAAGACCTAAAAAAAATGGGACTTCAAATCAGAGAAACATCAACTCCCAGTTTTAGAAGGGACCTTAAGAATTAGCCTAATTCAAATGCTCATTTAAATGAAACTTCTATTAGTAGAATATAAGTTTTTACAGAGCAATAGAGTGATTTTTCCATTTTGTCTTCGTTTTTTTGGCCTAGTATATTGCCTGCCTTGGAGTGGGTATTTAAATAAATGCTTGTATTGAATAAAACTGGTGAACAAGTCATTTTTATATTATTCTCTAACAAGTGATTGTTTAGCCTCTACTTGAACATATCCAGTGATGGAGAAATAACTACTTTAAAAGATAAGCCTTTCAATATTTAGAATTCTAGTCATCCAAATATTAATTTTTGTTTGTCTTTGTCTTTGTTTAGACCCAAGGAAGGAATTCTGAAGTATGTAGACCTACAATCAGAAATTTATTTGTAATTTAAAATTTTGAAAGATATTAGCCTAGGAATATTGAGAGAGTGGAAAAAACTTGACCATGGTCACATAATCCCACATGTTTCAGAAGCAACATTTGAACCCAAATATGATAGAAATAATTTTCACCACATTTTTACACAACATGGATTAGAGCCACCACTTTTCTTATTTCATCAGGAATTAGCTTCCTTCACAAGGTAAACTGACACCTCTTCCCTAAAGTAGCTTCTTGATAGCTAGGTAGTATAGTGAATGGAATGCTAGACCTGGATTCAGACAGACCTTAAGTTGAAATCTGTCATCAGACATTTACTAGCTCTGTGATCCTGGGTAAGATATTTAACTTCTGTTTGCCTCAGTTTCTTCTTCTGCAAAGTGGCAAGAGCATCTACCTTCTAGGATTATTGTGAGGATCTAAGGAAATATTATTACTTGAAGATATAAGAAGTGTTATCTATATGTAATTAGGGCCAACCTGGTTTGATAGCTTTCTGAAAATCATGTGAGTCACCATTTCCTTTAACATATCCTGTTCCAGTGACCAGACAAATTCCTATATGGAGATGGGAGTGGAGAGTAGGTATATCCAGAAAAGCTAAATGCATGGTCTTCTTGTTACAGAAGGTCAGAGTAAATCTCTTTTTGATAGACTACTCTTGTTTAGTCATTATCTTGAACCTGAAATTAGAAAGTATTGGTTGGGATATCTACCTTCCAATATGATATTTTCCTGAATCCAAGTCACTATATATAGTCATTTCTTTCTACATTTTATTATAGTCATTTGTTTTTTAAATTATTTTATTATGGTAATTTGTATACATTTATTTCATCTCCTAGTTCCCAAGTTCTTCAAAACACATGAATGGTGTATTTTCCTGTTTGTTCTACTTTCCTTTCAATTAACATAGACTGAACTGAATGGAATTAATATTACCCTGGACCATCTTCAATATATGAACCTTTATGCGTTTTTCTAGCACTTTTCTTTATTCCCTTTTTTTGCCCAGCTGGAAAAAAAACAACCAGAGAATTATCCAGTTCACATTGCCATGTGAAAAAAATCTGGTTTTGACAGTATACCTACAGTCATGATGGGTAACAAGGCAGTGAGAAGGGTAGGGATAGTGGAGAGTATATTTTGAAATGTAAGTAAGTCTCCATCTATGGATTTAATTTCCCTAAGTGTGCCCAAAAATATTTGATGAGTTATATTTTCACTTTAGGAGGATAATTTCCCAATCTCCAACTTGCAAGCCCATTAATGTGTGCTTAATGGGGACAGATGGGCTCTTCCCAGTTTGTTTCACTGAGCATCTGTTCCCTGGCAAGTTGTTTTTTTTTTTATTTTTCTGAAGGCAGCACATGGGTAATAACATATCCATGTTCTAAGAGACTGCTAAACAACTTTGTAAAAACTTGATGGAGGCATTATTAAGGCAAGTCCAAGTACTTATGAAACTCCTACCAAATATTGGGAAGCAGTCAGTAAATGTACCAATGGAAGAGCAGAGAGGAGCCTTAAGCTTTATAACTTAATGGAAAATTTATGTCCAGAAATAATTTCATTCTCATGATAATATCAGTATGGTGCATAGTGGAAGCAGGAGACCAAAATTGGAGGATCTCCTCCAAAACTCTTCTTTACTCTCAGTGGAAAGGCAATAAGTGGTGCACTGAAAGATAATTGTTTAGAATAGGTATATCACAATGTTTTTTGGAATAAATTATCCATTTTTATTAGGGTATTGGATCAGTTGAACTTGAGGTTCCTTTTAGCTCCTCATCTCTTTAGTTTATAATATGTTTTTTATTGACTTAGCCAAGGAATTGAATCAAGCATTGTAGAATGATTTTTTTTTAGCTTTTGCAAGGCAGTGGGGTTAAGTGACTTGCCTAACGTCACACAGACAGGTAATAATTATGTGTCTGAGATCAGATTTGAACTCAGGTCCTCCTGACTCCAGGGTTGGTGCTCTATCTACTGCATCACCTAGCTTCCCTGTGGAATGATTTTTGCAGAGGTAATGACTGAGGTGGTGGGAAAGGAACTGAACCCTGTCTTGGAGAAGTAGACTATCTAATGGGAGAGTTGGGGCAATAAATAATCCCCATATAGAAGAACATGAAAATCCAAGACTTGCAAATCATTACAAAATTCTGCTAGGGTAATCAATAACCCAATTCAATTCAACCCAACCCTTTCCAATCCAACTCAATCCCAGCCAACTCAATGGAATCCTATCAATATGACTCAGCCCAATACACTTCAAGGATCTGTATTGAAGACTAGGGTGTCAAAGACAAAAATAAAATTCTACCCTTAAAGGGAATGAAGGAAAATACATTATGGAAAGAGCCAATAAGCATCTATGCAATAATTTGTATAAAGAAGGAAAGAAGTCTATGAACCAGAGGATTCAAGAAAAGTTTCTCAAAGGAGCTTAATCATTGACAACTACATTTGTGATCTTTCTCAGCACCATATAAAATAGCATCATTGATTTTAGAGCCAGTAAAGAGCTTATAGAAACCTTCAATATCATTGATGAAGATTCTGAGGCCCCAAAAACTTTAGTTTATTTATTTATTTAGTGAATAACCCTAAGCTTATCTGGATATTAAATTACAGAGCCAGGATTCAAATCCAAGTCCTTAGTCTCTAGTTGAAATTCCTTTTTTTATTGTCCCTTTTGAGGTTGTTCAGCTTTTTCAGTTGTGTTTGACTCTTCATGACCCCATGTACCATAGCACACCAATACCATGGTGTTTTCTTGGCAAAGATCCTGGAGTGAGTGATTTGCCAAAATTTTTTTTTTCGAGTGGATTAAGGCAAATATAGGCATCAAGGATTAAGGCAATGATTTATCCAGGGTCACATAGTTAGTAAGTGTCTGAGGTTACCTAGTTGTCTACCTGCAACCATTACAGGCTCTCAATAAATGATTCTTGAAGTTTTGATATTTTCTTAGACTCCAAATACATGTAGATGAAGTTTTCACAGGGGAGGTGAGTTTTGAGTAGGGTTTAACAATGAGTTCAGAGAACTCCATATGGAGTATACTTCAAGAAAAGGAGATTTATATATGGAATTATGATAGATTTGAGTTGCAGAGTTAGAATTCCAAGTTCTTCTGCACACACCCTTAGTGATAGTATTACTTGGAGAATATCATTTCTTTGTAGATTAAAGTCATAAGCAATTTAGCACCTTTGCATTTTTTTCATGAATGCAACACTGTTCTAGAAAATCTAGTTCTAGAAAACTAATTTATTTCAATGTATTAGGCACTGTATTAGGTTCTGATAGTACAAATGTAAGTGATATAGTCCTTGATCACAAAAACTTATATTAAAATGCAGATGCAATACATATGAAAACTATTTAAAAATTACAGAAAAGCTATTAATTTAACTAATCAGCAAACATTTATTTAACACATGCTATTCAAAACAACATTCTAAGCATTGTTCTATATTTTGAGATATAAAAAATAAAAATAAAATGCAGGCCCTGCTCTAATAGATCTTTTATCCTATTTGGAAATCATATGATAGCATTGATATTTGCCAGTCTTTTTCTTTTCCCTCATCCACAATAAAAGGTAAGCAGAGTATCCTCTTACCATTCTTTTTTAGGTTTTTTGTTGCAAGGCAATGAATGGGGTTAAGTGGCTTGCCCAAGGCCACACAGCTGGGTAATTATTAAGTGTCTGAGATTGGATTTGAACTCAGGTACTCCTGACTCCAGGGCCAGTGCTCTATCCATTGTGCCACTTAGCCACCCTACCCCTTACCATTTTCTTTTTTTTAGGTTTTTTTTTTTTTGCAAGGCAAATGGGGTTAAGTGGCTTGCCCAAGGCCACACAATTAGGTAATTATTAAGTGTCTGAGACCGGATTTGAACCCAGGTACTCCGGAACTCCAGGGCAGGTACAGGGCAGGTACTTTATCCTAGCCACCCCCCAACCCCTTACCATTTTCAATAAAGATTGATGTTCCCTCTTGCCGCCCGACCCTGGGACAGGCTGGTTGTGCTTCTGGAAAAGACGCCTAGGCCCAGAGGGTTAAAGTGACGTGGCCAAACACAGCCATTAAGTAGTCCCCGACCCTACCTGCAGTCGAGTAAACATCCTGCTTTATCCCAGGTAAACTCAAGTATGCAGATTTAATTAAGTGGCCATGGCTCGTGGTCCCAAGAAACACCCGAAACATGTAGCAGCTCCAAAGCACTGGATGCTGGATAAGTTAACAGGAGTATTTTCTCCAAGACCATCTACAGGTCCCCACAAGTTGAGAGCATGTCTCCCCCTCATCATCTTCCTGAGAAACAGGCTCAAGTATGCCCTTACTGGAGATGAAGTAAAGAAAATCTGCATGCAATGATTCATCAAGATTGATGGCAAGGTCCACACTGATATCACATATCCTGCTGGTTTTATGGATGTCATTAGCATTGAGAAGACAGGGGAACATTTCCATTTGGTATATGACACAAAGGGACGCTTTGCTGTTCATCATACCACAGCTGAGGAGGCTAAACATAAATTATGCAAAGTGAGAAAAATCTTTGTGGGTACAAAGGGCATTCCCCATCTGGTGACCCATGATGCCCGTACTATCTGTTATCCAGCTCCCCTCATCAAAGTGAATGATACAGTTCAGATTGATTTAGAAGCTGGCAAAATCACTGATTTCATTAAGTTTGATACTGGAAACCTATTATGGTGACCGGTGGAGCCAACTTGGGTCGAATTGGTGTGATTACAAATAGGGAGAAACATCTTGGCTCTTTTGATGTTGTTCATGTAAAAGATGCCAATGGCAGTAGTTTTGCCACTAGGCTTTCAAACATTTTTGTTATTGGCATTTTGTTATTGTCTTGGATCTCTCTTCCCAGAGGAAAGGGTATCCATCTTCCAATTGCTGAGGAGAGAGATAAGAGATTGGCAGCTAAGCAGAGCAGTGGCTAAATGATTGTAAATCATGAGAGAATTTGTAGGTTTTCAATCAAATTAAGATTTTAAATTCAGTTTTTAAAATGATTATCCTACAAATACATAAATTACACCAAAAAAATAAGAATCTTAAACAGCTCATTTTTATAAAGCAATATTCAACAAACCATAATGCTTTTCTCTTCTTTCCTTGAATTAGAGTACTTTGTGTATGACTGCTGCATAAAATGGCGTGGGAGATGTACCTCTATTGGTTTTGCTTAACTTGTTATGTAAAAAGTCTCACTGTGACTGGAGGATGGGGAGAGGAATATTGCAAAATGGCTGATGTTAAAACAAAAGATATTAATAAAACTTAAAGAAAAAAAGATTGATGTTCAGTTATTATTTCAGTTGAGTCCACTTTGTAATACTACTTGTGGTTTTCTTGGTAAAGAATTTGAAATGGTTTGCCATTTCCTTCTTCAGTTATTTTACAAATGAAGAAACTAGGCAAACAAGGTTAAGTGGCTTACCCAGAGATATACAATCAGTAAAGATCTGAGATTGCATTTGAACTCAGGAAGATGACAGGTTCTATTTTTTTTTAACTTTATTAAAGATTTTATTTAAAAAAATTTTCCCCTAATCTTACTTCTCTCCCCCCGCCCTCCACAAAAATTAATATGTCAGTCTTTACATTGATCCAAATTGAGTGTGATGAGAGAGAAATCATATCCTTAAGGAAGAAACATAAAGTATAAGAGATAACAAGATTAGACAATAAGATATCGGGGTTTTTTTTTCTAAATTAAAGGAAATCGTCCTTGGACTTTGTTCAAACTCCACGGTTCTTTATCTGGATACAGATGGCATTCTCCATCTCAGACAGCCCAAAATTGTCCCTGATTGTTGCACTGATGGAATGAGCAAGTCCATCAAGGTTGATCATCACCCCCATGTTGCTGTTAGGGTGTACAGTGTTTTTCTGGTACTGCAAGTTGAGTCTTTCTAAATCTAGCCCTGACTGTCCCTTGGATTATCTTTCCCTAAAAAAAGAGACAAAACTGCCCTGGGGAGCTAACTGGTCATCTAAAGGAATAAAAATTTCCATTCACATGAAGACAGGGTCCCTCCAACTTGAAGACCATTCAAGTCATCATCTTCTTTGTCATACATAACCTGCTCTAATGACTAGACAAATTTATATATGGGGACAAGAGTAATATATAGGGAAAAGGTATTCTAAGTACTCTTGCAATCTTGTTGCGAGTTCTTGCAGTCTTAGAGAAAAGAAACCATTGGTCAACTGTTCAGTGTCTCATATTATCCCAGCATTAAATTTGATCTAATAAAGGGATAACAATAGTGCTGTGAGGAAAATGCTTCATACATATATTTAAGTAAAATACACATGCACACACACACACAGGCAAAATATGTATACATTGGAAAGTATTAGCATTCAAAAACTCAAGAAAGTCCTCCCTCATTTAGAAAGATGAAATGGAGCTGAGTTTTTAAGGAAATTCAAATGAATGAGCCTTTTTGGACAGATACATTGTATCATTTTCATTCAATTCATCTTTACTCAATGAGTGCCAGACTTGGAATCAGGAGACCTTGAGTTCAAATGTGGCATCAGACATGTACTCACTGTGACCCTGAGCAAGTCACTAAACCCTCAATTTCCTCATCTGTAAGATGAGCTGGAGAAGAAAATGGTAAACCATTCTAGTATCTTTGCTGGGAAAATCCCAAAATGGGTCATGAAGGGTCAGACACAACAAATCACTTGGAAAGGTTTGGATAGTATCAATCAATAAGCATTTATCAAAAAACCCGCTTCTTGCTAGACCTTGTGTTCTTTGTAATACTGTTTGATCTGTAGTGTGCCTCACTTTAAAAAAAGTTCTTTCATATCTATTACTTGATCTCTTATATTACTGATGACTTTGTGGTATGGAGGGAAAGTTAATTCAATGTAATAGTCAGCTCTGGCAATTCTTACTAAGTGGAATAAATAAACTTTAAGAATAGAGACTCTAGTGATAGGTTCTAAATTTATAGAAAAAAACAACCATAGTTAAGTTTAGAGAAGCTAATCTTAGGTCAGCCACAGACTGAGGAATATTTTGGTTCATAATCCCTCTCAAAGACTAGGTACTACATAGCAAAGTGATTGAGTGAATATACAGAGTGCCAATAATAATGGTTATATCTTTGTGGTATTGAAATTTCTTGCATCCAGGAAAGTAGGTCTACATTTATCTTTATTTATAGATTAAGGGTCAGATAGATGGGATAGTGGATAGAGCACTGAGGTAGACTCAGAAAGACTAATCTTTCTTAGTTCAAGTCTAGCCTCAGATGCCAACTAGATATGCAACTCTGCACTAGTCATTTAACCCTGTTTGCCTCAGTTCCTCACCTGTAAAATGAGCTGTGAAGGAAGTGGTATGCCACTTCATTATTTCTAACAAGAAAACCCCAAATGGGTTCACAAAGAATCAGATACAACAAAATAAGAAAAAATTACATATTAGGAATCTGAGAGTTTAAGAGACTTCCCTAAGAACAGAGAGCAAGTCAGATGCTAAAATGGAGCTAGAATCTGAGTGTACTGATTATAAACTATGGTACTTTTCCTTCCTGCTCACAATAAGGAGACAGTGAAATATGCAGAAAATCAAGTTTCCCAGTTCAAATCTATAGAAACCTCTGTATAATTGGGAAGTAAATTATTCTTTTTGGTCTTCAGGTTCTTTGTCCGTATAAAGAAAGTGTTAGGCTATATTATTTCTGAGGTGTTCCCCCCAATCCAGCTTTATATCTATGATCATTTTATATTAAATTTAGGTCTCATCTTATCTAAAATATTATTTTCCTTTTATCTTACTTTTGTTCCTGATATTTTGATCTTAAATATTGAGTTCTTTCTTCTGCTTTATTTGAGTTTCTGGGAGATGGGATGAGATTCTCTCTGCACTCTATCTGTCTGCTATGGTACAGATGCTGAGAAATTACTCATCCTCTACTTCCTCTAGCTATTTCATAACTTCACAGAATTATGTTTGGAAGTAGTGAGAATCTTTTTGACTTTTATCCCTGTAAGATTTTTATACTCCCTGGATATGTCAGCTATGTATCTATCTCCTAGTTTTGAAATTAAATCCAAATCATTGATCACAAGTATTCTATTGTCCCTTGATTAGGGTAAACTAAGTGGTTAGGATCTTGAATATTAGCACCTAACATTCCTCATTTATTCCTATCCCCCGAGCTACTTATAACATCATAGACTTTTAAAATTAGAAACCCAACCCTTCTCCCAGTTCAGAAATCTAAGTCCCCACTAACATCCATGATAGATGGTCATCCATTCTTGGCTTATACAGTTTTGACTATAAGCTTTCTAACTTTCTCTAACTTTGTGTGTCCTTTCTTGTATGTGTATATTCTGCCAGATTCTGAGGATATGGCAAAAATGCATCAAGGGGTGCCATGACTGAGTCTCAGATACAATGAGTTCTCTCCTTTTATATCATCAAGAGCTAATGATGATGATAAAAACTTAGCATTTATTTGAAATCTATATATCTCAAAGCACTTTGCATGCTATCTCATTTGACTCCTAAAACTAGACTGTTGAAGTAGGTTACTATCATTCTCATTTCATAGAAAAAGGAAACTGAGGCTAAGTGACTTATCCAAACTCACATAGTTATTAAATCTGAAGCACAATTTGAATTTAAGAATATGCTGACTTCAAGTCAAGTGTTGAATATACTATATTAAATAATTTTCTTATACAAATTTGTTAGCACATCTAGTTCAGAATTAGTCACATGGTCTCAACTTAGCAAAGTTACATTTGAAACTAATTGATAGATAACATAAAATATAGAAGTCAAAGTGAGGTAAGAAATACCAAGGGATTCTAAAGAAATGAAATTTAAGAGGGATTTCACCTATCTCTTGTAATCTCTCTCTCTC
This sequence comes from Macrotis lagotis, assembly GCF_037893015.1. Taxonomy (NCBI): domain Eukaryota; kingdom Metazoa; phylum Chordata; class Mammalia; order Peramelemorphia; family Peramelidae; genus Macrotis; species Macrotis lagotis. Next base: position 37,501,629 of record NC_133662.1, read on the forward strand.
TCTCTCTCTCTCTCACACACACACACACACACACACACACACACACACACACACACAGAAGAAATTTAAAATAATTGCCAGAACCTATTATAGCCAATTATATGCTAAGAAATTTGAGAGTTTAAAATAAATGAGTTATATTGATATAATACTTTAAGAAATAAATACAGATAAAATGGGTAATATATTAAAAATAACTATGATCACTGTGGGTAAATACCAAACATGAAAATGTAATTAAATATTTGAAAAACAGCAAACATAATATTAAAAACAGAATGCTACAAACCACATAAGCATAAAGATATATTTTTCATAGAATATAGCTTTTTAATGCTAAAAATTCTTATAAAACCAGTTTAAGAAAGTCATTTAAAATGACTTTAAATTACTTTTATATGCACATTTATGATATTCTTAAATCTGTATAGCATTTTAAATAAGTGTCTATATATTTATATAACAAATGTACACACATACATGCAATCAATAGAGAAGCAAATATTTCCACAAGGGATAAATCAAGGATGTCCAGATTTTTATTTATCATATAATGTTTGTCCTTCATATTCAAAGAAGACCATGACATCAGGAAGCTGATGCCATGATAAGCACTTGAATTGGATTGAGTGAGGGGATTTTGTGCTAAGCCTCACTTTCCCCTCCAGAGCCATCTGAGTCCAGTGGCCAGATATGAATCAGGATGGGGGGGGGGTTGACCCTGGATGTGAGACAATTAGGATTAAGTGACTTGCCCAAGATCACACACCTAGTTAGAGTCAAGTGTCTTAGGTGGAATTTGGACTCCCATCCTCCTCATTCCAAGGCCAGTGCTCTATCTACTGTACCAGTTAGCTGTCCTATGGAAGAGAAGTGCTACTTCTTGGATAGCTTCATACTGTAGTATTACATTCAATTTTCCTAAAAGACATTTTAGGGGCAGCTAGGTGTTGCAGTGGATGGAGCACAGACCCTGGGGTCAGGAGGACTTGACTTCAAATCTGACTTCAGATACCTAATAATTGCCTAGCTATGTGATCTTGGTCAAGTACCTTAACACCATTGCCTTAAATAATTAAAATTTTTAAAAAAGACATTTTAAAAAAAGTTCAGAAAATTTTAAAAAAGCAAGCATATGTGCACTAAAAATTGTATTTAATTTTTTATTGATTGCTTATGATATTATATTAAATTAAAATTTATGCTATATTAAATATAAAATGATATTAATTAATCAAATGTATCCAGATTTCTAAAGAAGTCAAGTTACAGGAGGAAATAGTCAGTAAAACTACACTGGTGAGGTATTTCAATTTCCTCATTTCAGAACTAAATCAATCTGAACATAAACTATACAAGAAGCAAATTAAGGAGGTAAAATGCAATTTTAGAAAAATTAGATGTGATAAACATCTAGAGAAAACTTAATAGAGATAGAAAATAATAATTTTTTTTCAGAGGTACTTGGCAAGCACACAAAAGTTAACCACGTATTAGGGCATAAAACCTCACAATTTAATGCAAAAAAGTAAAAAGAGTAAATAGATCCTTTATAGACTATTATGCATTAAAAATTACATGCAATATGGGATCATTGGAAAGTATAAAATAACTTAAAAATGAGTGGTTTAAGCAATGAATTATAAAAAAATAAGCAAATACATCAGAGAATAGCAATAATGAGACAACAGACCAGAATTTATGGAATGTAATCAATAAGGGAAATTTTATATTTTTAAATGTTTACATCAATAAAATAGAAAAAGCTGATCAATGATTTGCACATGCAATTAAACATATTGAGTGAAGTGAGCATAACCAGAGGAACATTTTACACAGAAGTGGCAGCATTGTATATTGATCAGCTATGATAGACTTAGTTCTCAGAAATACAATAATCATTTTATGTGTATAATCAATATCAAATTGGTTTTGGTCTTGTGGAGGGTGTATAGGAGTGAAAGGAGAAAAATTTGGAGCTCAAAATCTTATAAAAATGAATTTTTTTATGAAATCTTCATATGAAATTAGAAAAAATAAAATACTTTTATTTTTTTAAAAAGGATGTTTGATTAAACTAAAAGGTCACATTAATCATTATTTAATCATGGAAGGCATGGAGGGCATGATGACTTTTTCTCCTGAAATAATTCCTAACCAAACAAAGACTATATGAAATCAAAATAACTAAAACTGATTGAAAAGGGAAAAATTGTGAAAAACTATTTTCACAAAAGAATCGATGCAACCATTAGAAGAGTGAAAAAAATTTTAACTAGAAAAGATAAACTTTCCATAAAGATTTTCTGATGTTCTCATTTCTAAGACTTTTAGAAAACTATGAGTAGCTAGATAGTAGATCAAACCCTAGGTCTAGGGTCAGAAAGACCTGAGTTCAAATTTGGCCTCAGATACTTACTAGATGTGTGACCCTGGACAAGTCACTTAACTCTATTTTCTTCAGTTCCCCCATCTGTGAAATGATCTGTAGAAGGAAACAGTAAACTACTCTAGGAACTTTGCCAAAAAAAAAAAAAAAAAAACCCAACAAACTACCAAAATGGTGGCAGAAGGAGTTAGATAAGACTTAAATAATTGAATAACAAAAGCACAGTGGACTGGGTCTGGAGTCAGAAAGACTAAAATTCAAATCCAGCCTCTGATACTTAAAAATGTGTGAATGTTTGCCTCAATATCCTCATATGTAAAATGAATTGCAGAATGAAATGCTAAACCACTCCAGTCTCTTTGCCAAGAAAATCTCCTAATGGGGTCACAGAGTGCTGGACACAGCTGAAATAGCTGAAATAAAAAAGTTGCATGCCAGGAACTGTTTTAAATCCTTTGTAATATTCTCTTCTTGGATCACTGCCTTGTTGTAGTGGAGGGGCTTGTGCAGCTCAGTGAAATTGTGAGTTGTACCATGCAGGGTTATCCAAGATAGGCAGGTAATAGTGATATTCTGAGAAAAGATGAATCACTGGAAAAGGAAATGTCAAATCATTATAGTCTCTTTACCAATATATCTCATGGACAGAATTAAAATGAAAAAAAAGATATGAGACCAGAAGATGAGCCCTCAGATTGGAAAGTATTCAACAAACTATTGGGGAAGAGCAAAGGACAACCATAAGTAGTTCCAGAAAAAAATGAAGCATCTGAGCCAAAAACAAAAGGAAGCTTGGCTGCTGATGAATCTGGTGGCAAAAAAGAAATTCTGATGCTATAAGGATCAATTCTGCATAGGGCCCTAGAATGTAAGATTTATGAATCAAAGTAAATTGGATATGGTCAGATAAGAGATGGAAAAATTAAACATTAACATCTTCAATGTCAGGTGGCTTAAGTGACTGGGAAATGTGAATTTGATTTGGGTAGTCATTAAATATTCTACTGTGGGTAAAAATTCCTTAGAAGAAATAAAGGAGCCTTCATAGGGAAAACAGTATGAGAAAAACAGTACTCAGATACAAATTTTAAAATAATAAAATGATAGGTGTTTGAATACAGGGCAAACTGTTCATCATCACAGTAATATGTCTATGATCTAAACAATGATTCTAAAGATGTCAAGTTAATCAGTTCCATGAAGAACCACAGTTTCTTTTAGAGATAAAATACACACACAAACACATTCACACAAATGCCATATTCATCATTAAGGGAATTGAAATGCTAAAGTAAGCATTCAAAAGATAATGGGAATAACAGGCAAGTTTGATCATGGAGTACACAATGAAGCAGGGCAAAGATTAATAGAGTTTAATAAACACTTTCAACAAGCCCAACTCTACACATGGGCATCATTAGATGGTCAATATCTAAATTAGACTGATTATATATTTTGCAGCAAAAGGTGGAAAAACTATATATATCTAGCTAAATAAGATCTGGATCTAATTGGGGCTCAGAACTTGAGTTCTTATAAAATTCAAACTTAAACTGAAGAAAGGAGGGAAAACCATCAGACCATAGAGGTATGACCTAAATAAAATCTCTTGAATATGAAGTAGAAGTAATTAGTGGATTTAAGGGATTAGCTCTGGTAGAGTGCCTCAAGAACTATGACAGAAGTTTGAAATATTGTATAAGAGGCAGTTACAAAAAAAATTCCCAAAGAAAAAGTGAAACAAGAAAGCAGAATGGCTGTCTTATGAGATTTTATAAATAGCTAAGGAAAAAAAGGAAGAAAAGTTAAAGCTATGTCCCACTAGATGCAAAATTTCAGAGAGACTCAATGAGAAATAAGATTTTCTTAAATTATCAAAAAAATGAAGAAAAATAGAATGGGAAAAACAAAAAACTTCTTCATGAAAATTAGAGATTTCTAGGGAATGTATCTCACAAAAATGGGCATGACAAAAGATAAAAATGGCAGGGACTTAGATGAGGTAAAATAGATTAAAAAGATGTTTCAGAAATATGAAGAACTGGGGGGGGGGTGGCTAGGTAGTGCAGTGAATAGAGCACCGGCTTTGGAGTCAGGAGTACCTGGTTCAAATCTGACCTCAGACACTTAATAATTACCTAGCCGTGTGGCCTTGGGCAAGCCACTTAACCTCATTGCCTTGAAAAATCTAAAAAAAAATATGAAGAACTGTACAAGAAAGATATTAATATCACCATTGACCATGCTGATGTGATTACTGGTCTAGAGTCCCACATTTTGAGAATGAAGCCAAGTAGACCTTAGGAGACTTCACTAACAATTAAGCTAGTGGAGGTGATAGAATTCCAACTGAACTATTTAAAATTCTATAAGTTGATATTCCGAAGGTGCTGTACCCAAGAAATTTGGAAAACTCAATAATGGCCATTGAATTGGAAAATATTAATTTATATTCTAATTCAAAAGAAGGATGATGTCAAAGAATGTTCAAATTACAAATAATTGCACTAATTTTACATTAGGGCAAGTGTATGGTGTGCTTAAGATTTTGTAAGTTGGGCTTTAGCAATAAGTGAACCAAGACCTACACCAGAAGTGCAGAAAGGTTTTCAAAGAGGCGGAGAAACTGGATGTCAAATTGACAACATTTAGTGGACTATGGGAATAGTAAGGGAGTTTCACAGAAATGTCTACTTCTACTTCATTGAGTACAATAAACCCTTCGACTGTATAAATCACATTAAAATGTGGTGAGTTCTCAAAGAGATGGGAGTAGTAGATCATTTTACTTGTCTCCTGAGGAAGTTGTATGTAGGTCAAGAAGCAACAGTTAGAATTTAACACTGAACAACTGTTTCAAGATTGGAATGGGAGTATGACAAGGCTGTATTGTCACCTTACTTAACTTACATGCAGAGTACATCATGCAAAATGACAGGCTGGATGAAGTGAAAACTGGAATTAAAGTTGACAAGAAAACTCTCCGCAATCTTGGATATGCAGATGAAAGCACTCTGATGGCAAAAAGTGAATAATTAAGAAACCTCTTGATTTGGGTGAAAGAACAAAGTATAAAAACTGGCTTGAAATTCAACACTAAAAACTTAAAAAAATTAAGAGCTTGGCAGCTGGTCTCATCACTTCCTGGAAAATAAAATTAGAAGAAATAGAAGCAGTGTCATATTTTATATTCTTGGGCTCAAAGATCACTACAGATGGTGACTCTAGCCATGAAATTAAAGGATACTTGCTCCTTGGAAGGAAAACTATGGCAAATCTGGACAGCATACTAAAAAGCAGAGACATCATCTTGCTCACAAAAGCGCATATGGTCAAAGCTATGTGTTTCATTAGCAATGTATGACTTTAGAGTTGGACTATAAGAAATACTGAGGTCTATATAATAGACACTTTTGAATTGTGTTATTGGAGAAGGCTCTTGAGAGTTTCGTGGACATCAAGGACATCAAATCAGTCAATACTTTAAGAAATTATTTAAGATTAGCCTTTGGAAAGATAAATAGTGAAAGCGAAGTTTAAATATTTTAGCCATATAATGAGAAGATAGAAGACTCATTGGAAACAGCTTTCTGCTGAGAAAAAACTCAAGGCCAAAGGTCAAGGGAATGGCAGAAGATGAGATGAATAGATAGTGTCATGGAAACAATAGATATAAGTTGGACATACTTTAGAAGATAATAGAGATTGAAGGACCTGGTGTACTATGTATGGTGCATGTGCTCATGAAGAGTTGGACATCACTAGATGACCAAACAACAGCAAAAATGATACCTTCTTTTGCCAAAGAATAAGTTCTCAAAGTACTGTATATGAATACATAAATGATTATCATATGAGAAATTGCTCCAAATTAAGAGAAACCTATCAAAACAACTCTGACATTTTACCTCATGTGTTCCAAAATGGTAAAGATGAAAAGGAAAAAAAAAGTGTAAAATGTATACATTGGAAGGGGTACGGGAAAGAGCTATTTTAATACACCATTCCTATGGCTGTGTATCTGTAGATCTCTTCCTTCCAAGTGATACACTTGATATACTCTGGTATACTTATAACCTAATTTTTCTTTCACTCAGCTCTCATTCACTTTCTTCTTCTTCCACCCCTTCTCCTGAATTTACAAAAGATATTGTTAGATAGTAGAGTGACTCTATCATTTCCTTTCATATGCTTCTATTGATGAAGTTTAATACAACCTGGTCTTTTTTTAGCAGCTACATTGGCTTATTCCAAATTCTAATTAGTTGAAAAATTATATATACTTATGCATATGCATATGTATATGTATATGTATATATTCACGTATGTATTTTCTAGATTTATTTTCCTACAGTATCTGGATGGTATCCTGAGAGAAGCAGCCTAGGTTGACGTTAATTCATTCTCCTCTGTCTTTAAATGATTCCTTTTGTGTGAATTGACTGAAATATCCTTCCCTGGATCACCAGTCATTCTGAACCTCTAATTCCAATTAGTTCTTTAGTTTTATATAAGTGCCACAGGGTGTTACCAAATCATTTGACCAAAAGGAACATATTTCCTATCATACCTAGATAGGTATTCTGAACTTGTTCATACTTTATGAATATTTTATGAATAATTGAAACATGATAAATGTTTCAGAGGTAACTGGGTGTGGGGATAATTTCAATTTTATCTTGACTCTAGTTTCATAAATAAAGTACTGGAAGGAACCAGTGAAATTATTTGGTCCATTGCTTATACTTTAGAGATGATGAAGCTGAAACCCATGAAGGTTCTGTGACTGCAAAAGTTGCACAAGTAGTATATGAGGTGGAGTTTGAAACCAGGTTCTCTCACTTCAGACCCAGGAATCTTTTTAGTGCACGATCTATTGTCCATACAGGTCTCTTCAGGAGGGCCTCTGTTATGCTATACTTCTCAGAGTATCCTACTCTTTGGACTTATCTTCCTCATCAACAAACTTGTCTATGTGTGTGTACCTACTCTTCTTCTACCCTTTCCCTGAGCTTTCCAGCTCTTCTTTATGTGTTGTTTTCTGGCATGAGAATATAAATTCTCTAATGGTAGTCTCTTTCTTGCTTATTTTAGCATGTATCTCCAATAATAAGAATAGTTTCTGACAAATAGAAAATACTTAAAAATTCTTTTTTATCTATCTATCCCAGGTCTGTGTATTTATCAATATTTATGTATCATCTCTCTTCTTTTGTGTTTCTTTTATTATATAATATATAATCACATTAAAATATTTTAAATACTTATTTTGCCAAACCCAAATATAATCAGCCATATATATGTCATCTTCATATCTCTGGCATACTGATTCAGGATTATACAGAAACCAGCTCATACTGGATTTAGAGAAGAGGGCCATGTAATGTAGAGGTCATATCTATATATGGCTCTCTAGAACATACTTTATCATATTTCACACCCCAACTTTTACCTTCTTGATGAAAGATTTTGGAGAATCTGAATTGATTAATAAGACATATTAGCTTTCATATACTCATGTAATTAGACCATATTTACCCCATGAGTTATGATTACATGTTATATTCACTCTATTATTCATTTTTTCTCCACTATTCTCCTTATTCATTTTTACCATTTAAAATTCATAGTCTTCTATTTATTCCTTACTTCCTGCCCCCTATTTTCTGAGTTGTCACCCACTTTTTTCTGCACTGCCTATTCATTAATATTCCCCCCCAAACTTTCTATTCACTGTAGTAGGAAGTTTGATTTTCATCCTTAGTCTCTACATCTAGCTTCTATGAATGAAAACATGAAAGTACATGCTTAATACTTTTCTAGTGGAAAACCAGAGCTGTGGTGGGTTTGGGTGGGCTCTGTCTCCCTGCCTGGCACATACTTTTGAGTCTAGTTCTTCCATTTCAGAGTGAGCAGCAATACAACAAGGAACCATCTGAGTTTCCATGTTCAGCATCAAAGCTTCAGACAGTACTGTTAAAAATTGATTGGTGGGAAGTTTTGAAGCTTGAAAAACTTCTGCCCTTTGTAATTTGGGCTCTGTGAGTGGTTTATTCCTCCTCCTCCTCCTTCTTCTTCTTCATGAAACTGGCTATTGGGGAGTTTGAGTTAAGCTTCTAAACTATGTTCATTTGAATCTTGAAACTGAGGTTTATGGAAAGTAAAGCTCTGCTCCTTGTGGAAATGGGTAAAATTTAGATAACTACTATTTCTTAAATTCATGTCAGCAGGTTATATCTAACTTAATAATGCTACAGTTGATTGATGGTTTACGCAGAGATAAATGAGATAATATTTGTAAAGTACTTAAAATAGGCACTACATAAATGCTTAGTGCCTTCTCCACAAAAATGCAAAAGCCTCTCACTATTCCATTGCAGTAGAAGGGGTATGGAACAAGATCTAAATAGATTGGTGAATATCAAATCTAAGACAAATGAGACAAAATATACTTTCTACAAGTAAGTAAGGTGATAGAGCCAGAGTCAGAAAGCTGAACCTATATCAAAAAAAATGCCCTCTAGATTTGGGTAGTGCAAATAATAGCTTGAGATGAGCTTTTTATAGTTCTTATTATCTCTTGTTTTATGTTCAATGAAGCATATTCAATGCAGTACACATTTAATAAATCCTAGTATTTAAAAGGAGCTACTAGGTGTTATGGTGGATAGAATACCAGGCTTTGAATCAGGAAGACCTGAGTTCAAATTTGGCCTTAGTCAGTGGCTGTGTGACCTTGGGCTAGTCACTTAACCTTGCCTTCCTCAGGTTCCTCAGCTATAAATTGAACTTGAAAAAGAAATGGCAAAACACCCCAGAATCTTTGCCAAGAAAATCACAAATGGGTTTCAGACTTGACTGAAGAATTAAAAAACAATTATATGAAAAAGTTGATATAGAGACTGGGGATTCTTGTTATTTTCTTTCTTTATCCTCAAATTCTTCATATTTCTCATTTATTTCTTGTGCCATATTCTTTTCCATGCTCTTCATTACTCTCCTTTTGTAATCCTTTTCACTTTCTTCCTTTCAGAAATATTTGTTTTTAATCTTTGATTTTCTTTCTATCCCTCCTCTCCAATATCCATCAATTTTGTGCATATATGCATATATATATATATATATAACAGAATAACACATTATTTTCTTTTTCTTTCTCCTTTTTTCTTTTTTTTCCCCATATACTCTTTTAATATTTCATTCCTTTTAGTGTGATGTATTATTCAACAATTTTCTCCCATTCTTCTATATCATTTATGGTAATGTATAAAGTCAGAAGATGACAAACAATCCAAAACAGGATCTTCCTCATGCTCTTAAGAATGGAGAATTAAGGGGAATGAGTAAGCATCAAGTTGTGTATCAGAATTTTCCCCCTTCTTTACCTCCAGATAAGTGGACTGTTTTGAACATCATCTGTGTGCTCTGCTGTTCTATCATCACCAGTTTTTCCCAAAATTGACTTCTAATCCATTTTTGTATCTTGCATTAATTTACAGGTGTGCACTATACAGCTCACTATATTGTGTATAATTAATCCAAGAATTGAAAAGTATCAAAACAATGACTCTAGAAACTCAATAGCTAAGGAAGGTTAGAACTGGAATCATCAGTTTAATTTGAATATAAGGCTAATCTCAACAACATTGCTTAGGAAAATAAAAATTAGGACTGGGACCAAATTACTCTTGAAGAGGAACTGCAATAGGATCAGTTGTTCCACTTCAAAGATCTGTTAAAGTTTTAATTTAATTTAAGCATTTAATAATTATAGACCAAATTCACGTTAACAATTAACCTTTGAGAGACAGGTGGAATTTCAGCTTAGCCTTTGACACTATAAAAAAATAGATGAGTGAAGAGTACTAAAACCTGGCCCTCACTCACAACTACCACAGAGTCATCTAGTTGGAAGGGACATTAGAAGATCATAAGTTTTTCCTGTATGCTAAGGCAATGTCATACTTAGGCCACTAAAGGTATATAAGAACATAACCTATCTTTAAAAGTCTTCCAAGGTTTTAAAGATTTTTCATTTTTTCTTAATGACGCTTTCTATTTTTATTGATCCTGAGTGTCAGAAAGATTTGTTTTTGTCTATAATCATTTATACTTTTTTCTTCACTTAATCTTTGATAACTCAGAGGAGAAGCAGTTACCATTTACTTAATTGAGGAAAAATTGAAAAGGGTTGAAGTTTGTTTTGGCTGACTCCTCTTGTTTGTTCCTGATCAGTCTGACCTCTCAGTGAGTTGTTAAATAATTTGAAAGTGTTCAAGGGAGTCCCTTATATCAGAGATCTTTTAAAGGATGAAATAAGTAACTAAAAAGCCTTGGAGGACCCTCCTCCACCTCCCCACTCCCCCCAAAAGAATACTTTCTAAAGGTGGGATTTCTGGCACCATTACTTGCCATTGGGGGTTAGGGAGTAAGCACAGGACCTTATTTAGTATTTCTTAGGATCATAGAGTTTAGAGATACTCTCCATTTAGGTACTGTCTTTTTAGCACTTGGTAAAATGTAATATATTCTAATAATGAGAGTGGTATAGCATAATGGTCAGGGAAATAGCCAGAGTTAAGAAAGTCTGACTTTGAGGGGCAGCTAGGTGGTGCAGTGAATAGAGCAGGGACCCTGGAGTCAGGAGGTCTGGAGTTCAATTTTGGCCTCAGACACTAATTAATGCTGTGTGATCTTGGGCAAGCAACTTGATCCCATTGCCTTGCAAAAAAAAAAAAAAGTCTGACTTTGAATCCTATCTCTGACACAGCATCTATTTGCTAGGTTACCTGGGAGAAAAATCACTTAATCTCAGTGCCTCAGGAAATTCTCTAAGATTGCAAATTGGAGAGCAGGGACTGACCTTCATTGACTTAGGAAATATATTCCCTAGGGGCTTCCATATATTCATGAAATTAGATTCCTACCATTGCCCCAAATTGACAAATTTTTTTGTTTGTTTGTTTTTCTAAAAAAGGAAAATAGAAATCTCAGAATCAGAATTAAAACAAAAATAAAGAGTTCACCGATTCTTCATTAAACATAAAGGATTTCAATGGCTACCCATAATTTATACATAGGGATTTTTAGTCAGGCTATCAGTGTCTTGTCTTTCCAATTTAAAAATTTTTATAATATGCTGGGGTAGTTTTATGTTCATTACTTAGTCATAAACCAATTACTACAGTCAATTTATATGCATATATTGATTGTTGTCTTTCATAATCAAAGAAAACTATGATATCAATTGAATGATGGCATGACATGGACATTAAAGTTAGAGGAATGTTGTGTGAAGACATCATTCTCACTGCCTCTTCTAGAGTTGTCTACATTGGGGTAGCTAGGTGGAGTAGTGGATACAGCACTGGTCCTGGAGTCAGGAGGACCTGAGTTCAAATCTGTCTCAGACACTTTATAATTACCTAGCTATGTGACCTTGAGCAAGCTACTTAAGCCCCATTGCCTTGCAAAAACCTAAAAAAAAAGAATTGTCTATACCCTCTGGCCTGTTAATATAAGAAACAGGACTACTGGTGATGGTCTTGTACATAACCAGTTGATAAATGTTCATTTACTGATATTAAATGATTATGAATTTCAAGTTGGAAGAAACCTTAGAAGTTATTGAGCTCACTACTCTTATTTTATGGATGAGGAAACTGAGGTCTAAAGAAACATAGTGACTTACCTGGAGTCATACTTCTTCATGAAATGTTTGGAATTTGGATCTATCTTGCCCTGGCTCCAAGTCCAATAATCTATTCATTAAACTATGAAACTGAACCTATTATTTAATCTGTTTAAAGAACTCCCAGGGAGAAAAGTCCTTAGATGAAACAGCAACTAGAGTGTTGAATCTGGAGTTAAGAAAAGAGGAATTCAAATCCAACCTCAAGCTTATCAGCTGTGTGACCCTGGGGAAACCATTTAATCTCAATCTACCTAAATTTCTTAATCTATAAAACAGGAAAAATAATAGCACCTACTTCCAAGAATTATTGCAAGAATAACATGAGGTATTATTTGTAAAGTTCTTTTCAAACCTTAAAGCACTTCTTATTGCTGCTGTTCAGTTGCTTCAGTTGTGTCCTACTCTGTGACCCAATTTGGGGTTATCTTGACAACGAACCTGGACTAGTTTATCTTTTCTTCATTTAACAGATGAGAAAACTGAAGCAAACAGAGCTAAATGACTTGTCCAAGGTCACACAGCTAGTATGAAGCTAGATTTGAATTCAGAAACATTAGTCTTTATTATAGTTCCAACACTTAATGTGCAGTGTCACCTAGTTGCCTTAAGACATTGCATCAAAATAATTGTTGGCGCAGTTATTATTATCATTATCAGTATAGATAGACAACTCATTTGAAACTTCAAGTCACAGAAATTTGCCTGAAGCAGAAATAAACCATCCTCTACACTAAACTGACTCCCAATTTATTATTCTGTTATGGAACAACAACTACAGAGTAAATATCAAGTACTTGAGAAGCATTTTTGACCTTTAAAATTTCCTTACTAAATGTTTTGGCACCTTCTATTTTTCGAGATAGGATGGGAAAATGATCTTTCCTTTACCATATGGCAAGCTGAGTATACTGCAGATTCTCCAATCAGTGTGAAGCTAAACTATAATTTGGGAGAACTAAGATCCCTCTCATGAGATTTCCAGCTACATTAGGTTCTAGTAAGCCTCTCAAAAATGACTTTAATAGGTAAATTTGGTACAGATGGGAAATGAATTCAGTGTGTGACCAGGAATGATTTAGAACAACTGTTTATTGATATGACAGATCTTTGCAGACAATCTCAAGAGAGTCTGGATTTTAGTTGCCAGACAAGTAGGAGTGAATAAGTTGACTCTAGCATTTTGAACAGCCACCTTAGTAATAATCTGGGCCATGTGTATTTTGAGAAAGTTTCTGGTTTAAGATCCAAGATTTGGAACCAACCTATACCTGATGTAGCCATTCATAAAATTTGTGTATTTTTCTCCTAGTGTCAAAGAAGAATTTTACTATACTATAAAATATAATTGATTTTTAACATGAGGAATGACAATGGCCTGTTTTATATACTTGCTTTTATCTTGGCTAAACACTGAGATTTGTGATTAATGTTTAACCACATGAAGTTTATTCAGTTCAAGTAAGAGTCCAGCCTGTAAGTTCCCAGTGAGACATAGTGCCAGCTACGACCAGTATATTCAAAGGTACCTAACCAGACGTCAGTAGGATCATTGCAGTGACACCAATTAGATTATCTTATAACAGACAGTGGGAGAAGGGATCTGATGACCAGAGGATGTGGACCTGGTACAAAATATTAGTTTTCTCCTACCTCACAACAGAAATTTGGATGGAAAAGCAATTTGTCTCCCAAAGAGGTATGAACCTACAAGCTCATTCAACTTGGAACTTCACCGATTTGACAAGAACAAGACTTAAAAGAACTCTTTACAAGGGACATTACTGTAGGACTCGTGGTTGTTGTGAAGACAGAAATGACGACTGTGTAACTCATTTCTATGAGGTCAATGCCATATGTTACTGTGATAAATTCTGTGAAAGGGAAAATTCTGATTGCTGTCCTGATTACAAGTCCTTTTGCCAAGGAGGCAATATGTTTCAAAAAGGTAGGCATCGGGAAAAACAATGTATGAAGGAGGGTTTAACTTTAGGACAGATGAAAAGGGTCAGAAGACCTGAGATTTCAGGTACAGGGATAATGGACAAATACCAGGGCTCCTTAGAGGATATGTGGTTTTCTGAAGAGATTGGAGAGGGTAGAAGAAAGAGGGTTCAACCTTGGAATCAGAAAGGTTTGGATACAAATCTTGCCTCTGAAACATAGTTATGCAGCCGTAGGCAAATCATTTAACCTCTTAGTGATCCAAGTGTCTCTTGAAGAATATACTTAGAGATGTATTAATTATCAACATCTGCAAAGAAACTTTCCACAAAGGTATTTTTCTATAAGAAATCATATAACTGATTAAACAAATAAATCAAAAGAAAGAAAATACAAGAAGCAAAATAAATGTAAACTAAATAAGTAAAGATAAGTCAAGGAAAATATAAATCCATTTTATTATATTATTATTATTGAAATTTAATCTTTAAACAAGTTAGTTTAAAGTGTATTACCATGTAGGTATATTCAAGATTTTTCTTGTCTAATGACATTTCCAGGTCAGAATCTGAATGATTTTAAATGATCTTCAGCTGATGAATGTATTCTGGCAATGTCTCCTTTTCCAATTTATTATATTTATGCATAGGATCACAGGTTTGTTTTCTGAGGGATCTTGTTCAAGTTCAACTTTCTTGATAAGTTTGGGGGTACAAGAAAGTTAAGTGGATTTACTCAAGGTTTCACAAGTATTAAATATCATAGGTAATATTTGAATCCTGGTCCTCTAACTCAAGCCAATGTTTTTCCCCAAAGAACCATTTGCTTTTCCATTGTGCAATTGCAACTCAAGGGACTATAAAAAAAGTTTAAAGTGATTAATTTTAAAAAATCATTTAACTGATCATTTTGATATTATGTGGATAAGATTCTTGACACAAATAAGAATGACATGCACATATTGGCAGTAAAAATGTAGTTTATTGCTGAAACAAATTTCTTTAGTCTTCTAGTGGGTTAAATGTCCTTAAACAAGTTATTTAATTTCTTGGGACTTCAGTTTCTTATCATTTGTAAAATGAGGGAATGGTACCAAATGGATTCTAAGTTTCCTACAAACTCAAATTTTATGCTTCCGTGATGTTGCTCTTTCTATCCATTAGGACCAGCATCTCTCAGTAGTGTATAGTGTTACATACAATATCTTGTTCTAGATGGTAACATTTTCTGGTTAGAGTCTGATTAGTTGAAATAGATCCATTGTTAAGGATCTTAGTTCAAAGCCCAGTATGCTCCTGAAATAGTTACATGAACTTAGACAAATTGCTTTGCATTTTTGGATTTCAGTAACCCCATGTGTAGAAGGAGTAGTTTGAAGTAGAGGAACTATGTCTTTCCTGACTGAAAATACAAATCCTAAAACTAAAGACTAACTAGACAATTTGTTCTATTTGTTTAATGAATGGAACCAAGAACAATTTTGATTCCATACATAGATTTTCTTACACCAAGATTTCTATAGATGCAGCATCTGAACACTTTAAAAGACTAGCTACTTTCCTTGGAACTCAGAGCAGAATGGTGACACCTATTGGTAGTGATTTTACATTATTTTAAAAATGCTTGTTATCTTTTGTTTTTATATCATCTTCATTTTGAAATATATATCCTTCACCCTTCTTTTCCAAAAGAGTTATCCCTTATAGAAAAAAATTAAAAAGAAACAATTCATTAAAAATAACCAATGCTTAACTAAATTTAACAAAATATGTAATTTTACATACTGGTAGTCTTTGTGGTATAGTGGCTAGCATGCTGATTTTGATGGTAGAGTAATATGAGTTCAACACCCAACTTAGAAGCTTACCAACTTTGTGAACTTAAGCAAGTCACTTCACACATCTGGGTCTCAATTTCCACTTATATAAAACAGGCTTGCCTTAAATGGTTTCTATGGTCCCAACAACTTCTAAATCTAGGATCTTATGCTTCCAGAGGTAATTATTTTTTTCCTCTTCTTTGAGACCAAGTTTAGCCTTTACAATTACATTGCTCAGTTTTGGTTTTGTTATTTTTATTTTTGTCATTATGAATAGCATTTTCATGAATCTTTTTAATTCACTGCATCATTTCATATTTCACTTCAATTTTTAAAAATATTTTATTGAGAAATAGAATGGTGTAGTTGGTAGAGAACAGATTTCTAAGTCAGAAAAATCTAGATTCCAGCCCTGACTCTGTCTCATAGCTTATCATATCTGTGAACCCGAGAATAGACATCTTTAACCTCTGCATGCTCTAAGAAACTCTTTAGGAATAGAAACTTCAGAGTAGGGTCAGTTACATTAGTAGGTAGAAAACTCCATACTCCATGCCAGTAAAATCACAGAATCAAACATTCATTTCTGTCACTTTTCTCATGTCTTGACCTATCATAGGAAAATAAGCAACATGGAAACAAGATGGTCTATTGTATTTGCATTATTCCCTCTGAAATTAATGGGGGTGGATGATTCCTCTGTGAGTCTTGAGATGTGAAACTAGAGAATCACAGTTCAGTGAATGTCACCATCAATCTTAGTGTTCCATTAGATATGACCTTGGGGAGAACATTTGGCATCATATATTCTTCCAAAACCACAACTAATTTAACTCCTTGATAAAGTTGTGGTGTGGAATGGAAAACTTTCTAGTTTTCTGTGATATATCAAGATGTGGAACAAGAGACTCTCTTTACATAGAAGCTCTCCAACAAGGTCTGTCCAAGAGTTTGATTCCTGGTGATCCTGCCAGGAATCTAGAAGGTAGTAAGAATTTTTACTCTATTTCCACCTGGACTGTATAGTCTGGATCTCATACAATTATTTTTTTTCTGTCCTGGAAGTATCAATTTAATCATTTTATTTCATATCAAAAATTTTATATTGAATAATGATGATGATGATGTTAATGAAGATCAAGTTTTGTGCTTAGAGTTATAATCTGCTGTAGAAAATAACAACACTTTCATGTTTAACAAAATTCATAGGATTGATTTTCATCAAAAGAGACAACAGTATGTCATTGTATTAGTACTTTATATATAAAGACACTTTTCCCCAAGTTGCTGTAAGTGGTTTTATGGCACTAAGATTTTATTTATAGATATTTCTAAATTCTAGGTATGTGGTATTGATCAGTTTTCCTCACTTTTCCCTATACACCACCCCTTTTTTGTTTTTCTTATCCACATATTATGAATGTAGTCTTAAGAACAGAATTGTGGGGAGCCATTATTTCTGTCTGAAGACTAGTAAATGTTAATCTTTTTCCCTATTCTTTATGATAGACTGAGTGGTATTTAGATGACTTCGAATGTCAAAAATAGAATTGCAATTTAAACCATATGAAAAGAGGCAAAAGCTGGGAGCAAAGGAAGACTCATTCTCACTATCAGATCTTTAGGAGGACATCTACTGTCTTATCTTTACCCATACCACCTACCAGTCTCTTCCTTTCAAATATCTGATTGGCTTACTGTGCTATTTTTAAAGGTGCATAAGTAGAAATTGTCTTTAGTTTTCTACAACCAGCTTTAAAATCCTTTTACAAGAATTGATGGGTTTTTCTACATGCAGAAATATGACCAGTTCATAACTGCTGAATTTGTAATGCAAGTGGATATAACTCAAAAAATTCATTAAACACCAAAAAGCAATGTAGAAAGAGATCTAGAAAGCCATTTTCCCCCCTCTGGAGTGGGAAAGGTTTCTAAATCCAATTACAACAATACTCTGATATTCAACTGATATTAATGAAATGCAATTGGTAGAAGGAGAAAAGAATAAAACTATAGACCCTTATTCCTCCAAAGAAACTATGATATTTGAGGCAAAATCCTTCCTGTTGTGGCTTCAAATTTATCTTCCTTTCCTTTCCCTTCCCTTCTCTTAGGTTTTTCTCTACTGCATTCCTTTCCCGTCCTAAGAGGTACATGACAGGTTAAGAATATATGGATTTGGATGTTAACTGGTTTCTCATTTCCTTTTGTGTGACATCTTTCCTAATCATCCCATTTTCTCTTAGGTTGCATCTACTTAAATATGTTTTACATTAATCAGTCAGAAAACGAATACTAGTTGCCTGAGATTGTACTAGGCATTGGTGATACCTGTATGAAGAAATAAATAACTGTACTTGCATTCTAACAAGGGAGACAACAATTATATATTAAAATAAATGCTTGTTGTTCACTTATGTCTGATTCTTTATGACCTAGTGGACTAGGATGACAATACAGTTCATAGGGTTTTCTTGGCAAAACTATTGTGGTGGTTTTTCATTTCCTTTTCCAGGAAATAGAAAATAAGTTACTTGCCCAGAGTAACACAGACTGTAAATATGTGAGGCTGAATTTGGAGTTCTTCTGGCTCCAGGCCTATTTTATTTACTGATCCATCTAACTGCCTCATTAAAATGTATACAAGGATAGAGTCCTACAAAATAATCAAGAGTGAAATGCAAAGATAAAAGAGATCATTGCATGTAGTAACAACAATATTGTTTAAAGAACAACTTTGAGTGACTAGATCATTTTGACTATTATAATGACCCAAATAAGCTGCAAAAAACATATGAAGGAAGATGTTATCTGAATCCAGAGAAAGGGCTGATAACTATATATAATATATATATATATATATATATATATTTATGTTTAATGTTAGCCATCTCTAGGATGGGAGAAGAAAAAGATAAAAAGAATGTTAGATGATTATTATGAATTTAAAAGCATATCAAGTTGTGCAAAATAGATCTACATTTTTATATACAATCATTTTTCTCTTCTATTTTATCATATTATGGAAAATTATTTTTATTTCTTAAATTCAGAATAAAATAAATAACATTTTAAAATGTATACAGCATAACTATATTTTTTTATTTTTTCATTTATATATATTTTTTACCCCAACTCCAAACAAAAACAAGTCTCAAAATTTACTTCCCAAATCTTGAATTCCAAATTCTCTCCCATCCTCCCACCCCACTCCCCTCATTGAGCAAGTCAGTTAGCTGATTTATAGCCATGAATCACTACAATGGTCATGTTAAAAAAGTAAATATAATTCCCCCATCCTCCCTTCTGCCCTCTCACTCCCCCTCCCCCCTCACAAAGAAAGAGAGACTTCAAGAAAAACATAGTGGGGGGGAGAAAGGATATGTAT
Organism: Macrotis lagotis; assembly: GCF_037893015.1. Lineage (NCBI taxonomy): Eukaryota > Metazoa > Chordata > Mammalia > Peramelemorphia > Peramelidae > Macrotis > Macrotis lagotis. The sequence goes on from NC_133662.1 coordinate 37,520,860, forward strand.
TCAGATACCATCAGCTGTCTTTGGGATGGATCACAGTCTTTGTTGTAAATCCATCAGAAAAGTTGCTTCAATATTTTTTTCTCAAGGTTGCTATTTCTAGCTGTATTTCTCACCATTCTATTCCTCCCCATCCCCATTTATTTTTTCTCTCTCTCCCACCATGTCCCTCATCAAAAGTGTGTTGTATTCGATTATTTTTTCATGATCTTCCCTTTATTCTATCACTACCCTTCCTCCCATCCCTTTCTTCTAGGGTAAACTAGATTTCTATACCCCAATGTGTGTCTGTATGTGAATGAAGTCTCATTCATTTCCCCTCACCTTCCCCCTTTCCACTCCACTGAAAAATTTTTTCATGACTCTTTTATTTGATATTTTATTTTTGCAAGTACATGTTGTGAAAGTTTTTTGACACACACACACACACACACACACACACACACACACACACACACACATATATATATATATATATATATATATATATATATATATGCATTTTTAATTTACAAAATTTCCTTCCAACCTCTTTTCCAAACCCACTTCCCTCAGTGGTGAACAGTCAGGTTAATTTTGAACAGATGCAACTGTGTTAAATATCTTTACAGATTACTCATTTTTCAAAATGAGTACATTTTTCAAAATGAGTAATTAGGATTAAGTGAACAAAGTACATGAGATTTTTTTTAAAAAAGTGAATGTAGTGTTCATCAGATTCTGAAGGGTCTTTTTTGTTATGTTTTGTTTTGTATTTCTTCCCTGGATGGGGACAACATTGTCCATAGCTGATCTAATAGTGTTCTTAGCTCTCTGAACTGTTGAGAGGAGCTGCATCCATCAAAGTTGATCAACTCACAATGTTATTGTTAATTATAGAATGTTCTTTTGGTTCAGCATCAAATACTGTGAGTCATTGCAGGTTTTTTGAGAGTCTGTCTGACCATTTATGGCTTCTTATAGAATAATAATATTCCATAATATTCACGTACCATAACTTGTTTAACCATTTCTCAATTGATGAACATTCCCTTAATTTCCACTTCTTTGCCACTACAAAAAGATTTGCTATGGAACATGGGACTTTTCCCACTTTTAATGATTTCTTCTCGATAGAGACCTAGAATTGGAATTTCTGCATCAAAGTGAATGATCAGTTTTATTGTCCTTTGGGCATAGTTCCATATTGCTCTCCAGAATGGTTGGATCAGTTCACATTTCCACTAGCCATGCATTAATGTCCCAATACTCCCATAACCTCTCCAACTTTGATCATTTCCTCTTTTTTGTCAACTTAGTCAATATGATAGGTATCAAGTGATACTTCATAGTTGTTTTAATTTGTATTTCTCTAATCAGTAATGATTTGGAACATTTTTTTCATATGATTACACATAACTTTAATTTCTTCCTTAGAAAACTGTCTGTTGGGGTGGCCAGGTTGCACAGTGGATAGAGCACCGGCCCTGGAGTCAGGAGTACCTGAGTTCAAATCCGGCCTCAGACACTTAATAATTACCTAGCTGTGTGGCCTCGGGAAAGCCACTTAACCCCATTTGCCCTGCAAAAACCTAAAAATAAAACACCCCCCCAAAAACCTTCTCTGTTCATATCCTTTGACCATTTATCAATTGGGGAATGACTTGTGATCTTATAAATTTGATACAATTCTCTCTATATTTTAGAAATAAGACCTTTATCAGAACCCTTAACTGTGAAAATTGTTTCCCAGCTTTCTGCTCTCCTTCTGATTTTGGCAGCATTGATTTTATTAGTGCAAAAATTTTTTAATTTAATATGGTCAAAATCATTCATTTTGCTATTTAAAATGTATTCTATTTCTTGTTTGGTCATAAATGTCTCCCCTTTCCATAGATCTGATAGCTAATTTCTTGCTTTATGAACTTATCTATGGTGTCACAGTATATGTCTAAGTTTTGTATGCATTTTGACCTTATTTTGGTGTAGAGTGTGAGATATGACTCTATGCCTAATTTTTTTTGCCATACTATTTTCCAGTTTTCCAAACAATTTTTATCAAATAGTGAGCTTTTATCCCAGAAATTTTCTCTGTGTTTGTTAAATAGTAGGTTACTGTAGTCATTTACTACTGTTTCTTTTGAACCTATCCTAATTCACTGATCCATTCCTCTGTTTCTTAACCAGTACTGGCAGTTTTGATGACTGTTGCTTTATAGTATAATTTTATATCTGGTTGATTTATGCCATTTTCCTTTACTTTTATTATTTTAATTAGTCTCCTTGATATTCTTGCCCTTTTGTTGCTCCAGATGAATTTCATTACTATTTTTTTCTAGCTCAATAAATAATTAGTTAATAGTTTCATCATGTGACACTAAATAAGTAATTTTATTTGGATAGAATTGTTATTTTTATTATATTAGCTTGATATAATTATGAGCAGTCATCATTTTTTCAATTGTTTGGCTCTGACTTTATTTAGATAAGAAGGGCTTTGCATTTGTGTTCATATAGTTTCTGGGTTTAACTTGGGAGTTAGATTCCCAAGTATTTAATGTTGTATACAGTGACTTTAAATGGAATTTTTCTCTTAATCTCTTGTTCTTGGACTTTGTTGTTCATATATAGAAATGCTGATGATTTATGTGAGTTTTCTTGACTCTTTTATGTGAAATACATTAGCCCATTCTATCTCTCCTTTCCCTATCTCCCAGTACATTCATTCCCCCCCCATTAATTTCATCTCTATAATATATTATACCTTTAAATTCAGCTCCATCCTGTGCCTTGTATTTATACACACACACACACACACACACACACACACACACACACACACACATATATACACTCTTTCTCACCGTCCTAATAAATGAGAAAGATCATATGAGTTATCAGTATCATCTTCCTTTGCAAGAATACATATATACTACATACACACACACACACACACACACACACACACACACACACACACACATACAATTCAGAATCATTAATTTCCCCTTTCTATGCACTCTCTCTGTGCTTCACCTGAGTCCTGTACTTGAAGATCATAGTTTCTGTTCAACTCTGATTGTTTCAATAGGAAAGTGTGAAAGTCTTCTGTTTCATTGAGTCTCCATCTTTTTGCTTGAAAGAGTCTGTTCAGTTTTGTTGGGTAGCTGATTTTCAGTTGTAATCCAAGTTCTTCTGTCTTCTGGAATGTCATATTCCAAGCCCTTTGGAATTTGATACAATTCTCTCTATATTTTAGAAATAAGACCTTTATCAGAGTCCTTAAGGTAGATGGTAATACATCCTGTGTAATCTTGTAATCTACAACTCTGTGATATTTGAATAGTTTCTTTCTGGCTGTTTATACAATTGTTTCCATGACTTGGGAGTTATAGAATTTGGCTATAATATTCCTGGGAGTTTTTATTTTGGAATCTCAGGAGGTAATTGGTGGGTTCCCTCAATTTCTATTTTAGCCTCTACTTCTAGGACATCAGGGCAATTTTACTGAAGAATTTCTTTTAAAATGAAGTCTAGTTCTTTTCCTGGGTATGACTTTCAGGTAGCCCAATAATTATTAAATTACCACTTCTAGATCTGTTTTCCACGTCACTTGTTTTCTCAATGAGATATTTCATATTTTCTTTTAGGTTTTCATTCTTTTGGTTGTGTTTTATTGTCTCTTGCTTTCTCACAAAGTCAACAGCTTCCCTTAGCTCCATTTTATATTTGAAGGAATTATTTTCTTCAGATAGCTTTTTTAGCCCCCTTTCCATCTGGCCAATTATGCTTTTCCTCATTGAGCTTTTGTATTGCTTTTTCCATTTGACACGAACTGGTTTTTAAGATATTATTTTCTTCAGCATTTTTTTCTGTCTTCTTCATCAAGTCGTTGAATTGGTTTTCATGATTTGTCTACTTTGCTCTCATTTCTCTTCCCAATTTTTTCCATTCCTTTCTTACTTGATTTTCTAAATCTGTTCTGAGTGCTTCGATAGCTTAAGACCAATTCCTGTTTTTCTTGGAGGCTTTGGATTCAGAAGCTTTGACTTTGTCATCTTCTGAGTATGTGTTTTGATCCTCTATGGAACCAAAGCAATTTTCTATGGTCAGATACTTTTTCTTCTTCTGTTTGCTCATTTCTATAGATTTTGATCTGATTTTAACTCTTTGTTAAGATGGGCTCTGCTTCCAGGGAGGAGCATACATTTCCTAAGCTCTTGAGGGTTTTTTGCAGCTGTTTGCAAGGACACCTTAGGACTTCACTTTCTTCAATGTCTTACAAGAGGCTCTGACTTCCTAGCCTGTATTATTTTCTGTGCATGACCATAAGCACACCCTTCTGCTCTGGAGCTGTGAGGAGTGTTCCTGCTCTGCTATGGTAGTATGGGCCCCCGGACTGCGACCTGAATCTGAATATAATCAAAGCAACATAGTCCTGCTCCAGGGATGGCAAAGAGACCTCTGCAGTCTCCCCTAACCCCATTACTATCCTTGGGCTAAGCAGTCAAGAAGCAACTGCCCCATGCTGTCCTGTCAGGTGACTCCCCAGGATTGTTCTTGGTCCCCGGGGACCAGGGCTTTGCTGAGACCTGCACTGGACTAGGCTCTGCTCTCAATCTGGTGTGGCAGAGCTTTCCAGTGGAGCTTCCCAATTGTCCTTCACATTCCCTTGGCTGAGAGGTCTGGATACTGCCACTGCTTCTGAGGACCCAGTTGCTCCCAGGACCTAGGTGCTATGGGTTGTTCCTGGATGTCTGGAGTCAGTTTGCTACAGTGCTGTCTGGGGTCCACTGCAGGTCCTTCCTAACCATTATGTAACTGACCTTTACCATGGATCTTTAAAGTTATCTTGGACTGGAAAATTTTTTTACTCAGTCTTTTCTAACCACTCTACAATTTGGTTAGTTATTATTTAAAAGTATTTGGAGTGGTCTGGGGATGGGGGGGGAGCTTGTGGGAGTTCCTGCCTCCATCTTGATTCTGCCTGCACAACATAATTGTAAAGTAAACTTATATGTTTTTCTACGTACCTACATCATCTGCATTCAAAACACAATTTAATATAGGTATATGTAATTTTGCTTGAATACACTATTTTTACTTTTACTGTATAAACTCTCTCAGCAGGAACTGTTTCAGTTTTGTCTTATATCTTCAGTGACTAATACAATGCTGGGTACAAAATAGATGCTTAATATTTTTAGGCATATGGAGTTATAGAAATATCAATATTCTTTAATAATAGGTGGCCTAAACAGAAGGTAATAGCTAATGAAATACGTTAATTATAGAATATTCTTCTTGAAAAAAATTAAAACATCTATTTGGGAGTCCCACAAAGATTTAGAAAAGATCTGAATGTTTTTGTCCACTGTGATCATTGGTTGAATCAATGAATAGGAAAAGTTTACATTACCAAGAATCTTTATTATATAAATTACCTAGGATTTATAATCTTGCAATACTATGGTAGATAGGTCTATTCTCCAGTGTTAATTCAATAAAATGGCTATGTTTAATGAGTTGTTATTTAAAAAAAATAAATCCTGCTTCTTTATAATTGTTGTATCTATTTAAAAGGAAGAGTAAGTTGATTTTGTGGGCATTGGCACTGGAAAGCTCACCATGAATGGTATGACATGGATGGTTGATTGGTTGTACAATGACATTTTCTAGATAAAGTATTGATATGCCCTTACCCTCTGGCTCATATTCTTGAGCAAGTTTTTCAGCCAATTTCAGTTGACAATTTGAGAACATTTTCAGTAGTAATAAGTTGTAATCAGATTTTTAAAAAGAAATGTGGATGAGAGTATGCAATTTTTCTACTTCATAAAATTTTCTAATGAGAGAACTATGAGAGAGAGATTTTTTTCATCTTTAAATGAACTGGATGACATAATTTTATATTTTTTCCATAACTGAAGTCTGACTTTTGCCTGGAACAATTAACTCTGCCTATTTATGAGCATTGCCTTAGTTTTTTATTTTTCCTTAAGTGAGAAACATCAAAATTTGACAGACTATTTTTTGTTTATCTCTTTAAATGTATTCAGTTTTCTTTTTTGAAGAGATTCATGATTGACTCATGATAATCTGTTCTTTTTCTGAAAGATAGAATTATCTTCGTAGAGATGTAATATACATTTCTTAAGAGAATATTATAAAGAATTTCCATGGAATTCAGTATTTGACCATGTCAAACTAGAAATCCCTTTCATCAAATTGCAATCAAGTAATTTTTGTATAATTTATAAATCCAATTAAAATTCTAGTATACTTGTGTCAATGTACTTAAACTGAATTTAACATTTTTTTCACTCATTTGTATATTATGTTGGCAGGTTGCCTCAGAGATGGTCAGCATTATGTGGAAGGATCTGTAATTAAAGAAAACTGCAATAAATGGTAATTACCCTAAAAGCCTAAAAGTAATTTTTTGTGTGATTTCCCCCCTGTCAGTACTATAATTATTTTTGAGTTATTCTTGATTTAAACATAGGAGAGGGGAATTTCTAGAATTTATTTAAATTTTTTTAAAAAGTGACTTCATATATTTCTTTTTTGAGCTACTTTGATAGCCACAAATATTGCCATCATAATGCAGATATTAAAACAACTATTTAATGTTTCTATTCCTTAAAGGATAAATGATATCACTTAATTTTTTCTACTAAGAAAGACAAAAGTGTTCAAAATACAGCAGAATCACATTTAACACTTCTAATTTACATTAGGACATATATGGGTCAGTTCTTGGTCCTTAAATTTAATAATAGGCTTTAAAAAAATCCCACCATAAATTTGACTTGCAGTGGTATATATATATATATATATATATATATATATATATATATATATATATATATATATATATATATATATATATATATATTCTATATTAACTCAAATTTTTTTCCCTAAGCATTTAAAATGTATATACAGTGATATATTGGAGCCAATTCTAATTATTCAAATTCCATTGTGAGCATTTGATCTTGGAAATTGACAGATTCTACAAATCAGGTTTTGATTTATGAATTTGTTGATTATATAGACATAGCAACATTTTGTAGGAAATATTAACAAAGCAGATTAACCTTAAACATGTCTCATGCATATAGTTATCTCCCTTTCTCCCTGCCCGAGAGAGAAATTTAGTTGTTAAATATTTACCAGTTCATCTCTATGTGCATGCATAGTGTAATAAGGAATTATGAGCAAGAAGAAGATGGATTGGCCAATGTACTGCTCTTCCAGAAGTTTACAGTCTACTAAGGGGAATAAGATAAAAAAAATTACTAATAAGACACATAGTGTTAAAAATCTATAAAGAAGGCACACATTAAGTGCTATTAGAATTTGAAAATCACTTCTGACTGGAAAGATCATGGGTAATTTCAGGAAGCATGTAGTCTTTGAGTTGGGCTTTGATGTATTGATAGAATTTCTATGTAGAACTGTTGGAAAGAACCTATGAGGCACAGAGAATGGAAAAAAAATACTGATATGCTGGTAAATGTTTTCCAATCAGTTTCTAAAATTATATGCAACAAAGACTTTTAAGTTTAACATGAATTATTTTCTGTTTCTCCATCTAGACTTTATTAAGTTAAGCCAAGCAATAGATCAAGCCTTCATTTGCAGTATTATCTCATTTCCAAGGTGTCAATACTCACAATAAAAATTTAACAATTGGCTCTCTGAAGGCAGTATGATTTTCATCCAGCATACCACTGGATATAAATTAAGGACTGGAGGCAGAGGTTTTTTATAAAATCTTCTGTAGAACAATGAAACAAGAATTTAGGTGTCTAATATCTGTCAGGCACATTACTAAGCACCTTTATTTATTTTTTAAAATAAATTTATTTATTATTTTTCCAGCTTCATGTAAAGATAGCTTTCAAACATCATTTTTTTTGGGGGGGAGGGGGCAGGATAAGGATTTGAATTCTATATTTTTTCTCCTTCTTCCCTCCTCCCCTAGACAAAGTAATCTAATATGCCTAAGCACCTTTAAAAATAACAACCTCCCCAAACAAACAAAACTAAACATATCATTTGATACTAAAAATAACCCTGTAAGAGAAATGCTATTATTATTCTTAGTGGACTTAGAATATCGTGTGTGTGTGTGTGTGTGTGTGTGTGTGTGTGTGTGTGTGTGTGTGTGAGAGAGAGAGAGAGAGAGAGAGAGAGAGAGAGAGAGAGAGAGAGAAGGAGAGAGAGATGGTTTTTTGTGTGTGCAGTTTTTGCAAAGAGGTGGGAGATGAATGGAAGCTATGCTAGATAGAATTTCTGTATGTACTGAGGATTTTGAAGCAGTATCTGTCTGTCTGTTTGTCTGTCTGTCTATCTATCTATCTATCTATCTATCTATCTATATACTCTGCACTTTCTAAAAGTCTTACTGTGGAATAAAGGAAAAGAAATTTCATGGTGGTTCAAGAAAATGGAGGTTGTACCATAAGAATGAGTGACTTGAGGGAACTTATAGATAAATTTGAAAGAGCTGGTGCCAAGGGGAGAGATGACAAATACAAGGAACATTGGATGTATTTTTTTCTCTCACTTAGTAAACTATTCCCTAAAGTCAGATGAGGTAGTGTATTAGAGTAAAAAAAATAAAATAGTAATACCACCATATTGACTAGTATATTCCATTAGAGTCACTTAAGTTTATTTATATTCGGTAAGAAGCCAACTGTCAAAACTCTAAAAATTAATCTAGGAAATGCATTTTTGTAATAACAATGCATCATTTTTTTCCACTTACTTTGAAATGTGTTACTTGTTTTGGATAGCTTTCATTCTTATTTCTTCTGTCTTTTCAGTACATGCTCAGACCAGCAGTGGCGATGCTCCCAGCATGTGTGCCTTGTTCGTCCAGAATTAATTGAAAATGTCAATAATAGAGATTATGGGTGAGAAAAAAAGTCTTTCTTTTATATGCTTTCCATGACACAATTGAATTCCAGCAATCCATGATTATTTCCTGTTTTCTAAACGATGCCAGAGTCTTGCTTTCAAAATGATCATTTTTGAAACAGCAAAAAGAAAACAAGGAGGGAAATAGGAAAGGTGATAAGAGGACATAAAATATATGCCATGCAAAATACTGAAGTGAATGATTAAAAATTATTTAAGTAAAACATAAAAGGAAACACTAAATTCAGCATATAAATAAAGAGGACTGAACTGAGGTGGGAGTTCATTAAAATTCTGGTCATCATTCTGTTTCAAAATAACTGATTTAGGGGAAATCATTTGATTATACACAAATATTATCTATGTATATAATATAGCTATATCTTTAGATATAGATATGCTATATACATATAGATATAGATATTAGTCTAAAAATTTGTGAAGAGGTTCAAATTTGTGTTATTTTAAGCCCCTCTTACACCCACCCACCCACATGCTCTGTCACATATATACATGCATATGTACAACCTACATACCCATCTCCACCCAGAATTCCTCAATCCACACTTCACAAGCAGCCACCTTATCTAGGTGACATGAAAATAGTCATTTCATCCATTTATGTCCTCTGAGGTGACTCTAAAATCAGTTAGGTCTGTTAAACTGATTAGTGCTGTGGTTAACTGATTTTATGTCATAATGAAAATTAAACTTATAACCCTTGATTGGCCATGAATGCAGTGTTTGACCACTGTTTTGGATCCATTTATAAGCTGTAAAATTATGGGGCCAATTCACTTCGACAAGCATTTATTAGACCCTTGCTATGTTCCAGGCAAGGTTCTGGGTTCTGGGAACAAAGACAAAAGACAAAATATCTGCCCTCCAAGGAGCTTACTTGGGGAAAAAAAGATCTCTTAATGTGCCTTCCAACTTCTAAAATTCTATGATTTATTCATTTACTTTAAAACTTCTTGCTATGATATGGTCTAGACATCATTTAAGCTGACTTGCTGAAAAAAAGACAAAGATATTGTAAAATATGGCAATGAATATTTGATTTATTTTTGTGAAGTAGTTTTGGATTCAAGATTGCATTCACTTTTTTACATGTGTGTGCATGCACGTATGTGTGAGAAAGAGAGAGTGAGAGAAGAGGGAAGGAAAATCTGACATTATCACAAGGTCAAAACTACATCTTACATAGAGATGAACTAGATTCATTTTCAAAAAGTAGAAAACCTAGAGATATCACAGGGAAGATCTACTATATCCATCTAAAGGGAATAGGTTTTCCTGTCTCCCAAGTCAACAAACACTTATTGTTTACCAGGTTTTGTGCTGGTGATATAAATGAGGGCAAAAACAGTACCTGCTCTCAAGGAGCTTACCTTATAATGAGGATAATAGTTTGTTAAAAACTAAGTAGATATATATGGGAACCAAGAAAGATCTCCAAGAGTAGGTGGGGTTTGAGCTGAACTTTGAAGAAAGTTTAAAGTTTAAAAAGAGGAAGGAAAAAGCATTTGTGTCAGATGCTATACTATACTAAGTTCCTTGCAGATAATAATAACATCAGTAAAAGACACTAAGAGTCAGAGATGAGGTATAGCATGCTCTAGGCATGTGAGTAGAGGAACAGGAAATGTAAAGGCAGGGATCTGAAAAAAGGAAGATGCTGGTTCATAAGGTCTTCTAATCAACATTTCTTTTTCAATGTTTTATACTTTCCTTTAGGTTTCTTATTAATAATATGCTTATATTATGATATTTATATAGCATTTTAAGATTTACACAGTTCTTTTTAAAGGAGAAAGTGAACTGTTATGAACCAGCAATAGTTCTAATGGTCTAATCACTTGGAAGAGAAGTGCTTTTGCTTTTGTTTGTCCTTCATTCTTTTTTGGGGGGGTTGCAAGGCATTGTGGTTGTGTGACTTGCCCAAGGTCACATAGCTAGGTAATTATTAAGTGTATGAGACCAGATTTGAACTCAAGTCCTCCAGACTCCAGGGTCATTGCTCTATCCATTGCACCACCTAGATGCCCCTGTCCTTCATTTTTGAAGAAGACCATGACATCAAGGAGATAATACTATGACAAGCTCTGGAATTGGATTTGAGTGGGGGGGGGATGCTGTCAACTTTCTTGGTCCAGTGAACAGATATGAATCAGGATGAGGCAAGATGGTCCTGCATGCAATGCAATAAGGATTAAGCAACTTGCCTAAAGTCACAAAGTTAGTAAGAGTACAGTGTCTAAGACTGGATATGAACTCTTGTCCTCCTGATTCTAAGGCCGGTGGGTGTTATATCCCCGGCACCATCTAGTTGCCCTGTGGAAAAGAAGTGCAACTTATTGGTCAGTTTTGATTTTATTATTGCATTTAATTTCTTAAAAGACATTTTAAAAGATGCTAAAAATGAAAAAAATATTTCTAGAATTTTAAATTGTTTTCCATAATGATTATATTAATTCATGGCTCTATTGGTAGTCTCTAAATTATTATTTATCTGTTTTTAGCATTTGTTTTTAAACATTTTGAATTTTGAAGTTTGAATTTTCTCCTTTTTTCCATGTCTCACCCATTGGGAAAGCAAGACATGTGATATGAATTATGTGTGTGAAATCATGTAAAACATATTTCCATGTTAGCCATGTTGCAACAACAGCAAAATAAAAATAATAAGAAAAATAAAGGGAAAAATGTGCTTAAATCTGTGCTCAGATTATTATTTCTTTCTCTTAAGGGAGATAATATTTTTCATCATAAATCTCTTGAAATTGTCTTGAATCATTGTGTTGATCAGAATAACTAGGTCATTCACAGTTAATCATATTTACAATATTTCTGCTACTCTGTACAAAGTTATCTTACTCCAAAAACTTGGATCTTTGGATTTATGTAATACTAGATAACCATGATTATTTAGAAGTATACACTGCATACCTAATCTACTGATTAATTCACTACTCTATTTCTTACCCAGTGCCAGATGTTTTATTACTACTTTGTAATCTAATTTGAGATCAGATATTGCTAGACTACATTCTCCCCCATCCCCCAATGATTATTTTTATTTTTGAGTTTTTGATCTTCTAGATAAATTTTGTTATTGTTTATTCTAACTTTATAAAATAAATATTTTTGGTTTTATTAGGATGTCACAGAATGAATAGATTAATTTAGGTAAAATGTCATTTTTATTATATTGACTTGGCCTGCTCATGATCAATTGATATTCTTCCAGTTGTTTAGATCTATCTTCATTTGTGTGAAAAATGTTTTGATATATTGATATATTAAATATATATATATATATATATATATATATATATTCATATAGTTTCTGTGACAGCTATGACATCTAGAGTCAGGAAGGCTCATCTTCCTGAATTCAAATATCACCTAATATACTAACTAACTGTATGATTCTGGCATTACTTCAATCCAATTTATCTCATCTGTAAAATGTGCTAGAGAAGGAAATGACAAACCACTCCACTATCTTTTCCAAGAAGTTCCTATTTTTGATTTGGCTGACATAATAAAAATACTTTATATTATCTATAGTTATTTTAAATGGATTTCTCTTTGCATTTATTCCTATTGGATTTTGTTGATAGTATATGGAATTGCTGATGAATTATTAGTTTTGTTTTATATCCTTCAAGTTTGCTGAAGTTGTTGTTTTAACTAGTTTTTTTTTAATTTCATTCGTAAGCTTTCTTTATGAATGCCATCATATCACTTGAAAAGAATGATCATTTTATTTCTTTATATCCTATTTTAATTCTATTAATTGTTTTTTCTTGTCTTATCACTGATACTAGTATTTCTAGTAAAATATTGAACAATATTGGTGATAATGGTCACACTTGCTTTACACCTAATCTTACTGAGAAAGCTTCTAGTTTATCTCCTTTACACATGATACTTGCTAATGGTATTTATACTATTTAACATTTTAAATGGTATATTATTTATCCTTTTAAAGAAAGCTCCATTTACCACCATGCCTTCTAGTATTTTTAATAGGAATGAATATTTTATCAAAAGTTTTTTTGCATTGAGATACTTATATGACTTTTGTTAATTTTATTATTAATATGATCAGTTATGCTGATAAATGTCCTAATATTAAATGAGTTCTCTTTCCTTGTATAATTCTTATCTCATCATAGTGTGTGTTCTTTGTTATATATTTATGTAATCTCCTTGCTATTATTTTACTACATTTTTCTTTCACTATTTTTGTTCTTCTCCATTTCATATGGTTAGCATATTTATATTATAAAAGGAATTTGGAAGGACTTTTTTGTCTCTTTTCAAAAATATAGTATTGGGATTAATTGTTCCTTAAATATTTATAAAAGTTACTTATAAAATAGGTCTTGGCCCAAGAATTTTTTACTGATGAGCTCATTTATGACATGTTCATATTTTTTCATAGTGTTATTTAAGTATATTTCTTCATTAGTTGATTTAACATTTATGATTTTTGAAAATATGCAATCATTTTTACATAGATTGTCAGATTGATTGGGATATAAATAGTCAAAGTAACTCCTAATAATTGTTAAAATTTCATTTTCATTGGTGGTATATATACCCTTTTAATTATTATGTGAATAATTTGGTCATCTTTTTTTAAAAATCAGATTATAACTAAGGCTATTTTTTTCTATTTTGTTGTTATCTTTTAAGAATAAAACAACAGCTCTTAGTTTTATAAACTGTTTTTTGCTTCAATTTTATTAACATTTCCTGGGATTTTTCAGGATTTCCAATTTTTTGTTTAATTTGGAATTTTTAAAATTTTTTTCTTGTTTTTAATTGCTTGCTTGATTTATTAATTTTCTCTTTTTCTGTTATTTAATATAAGCACTTAGTGATAGAAATATTCTCCTAAATATTGCTTTAGTTATCTCAGAAATTTTTGGTATGCTGTCGTGTAAATTCTCTTTAATGAAGTAACTTTAATGAAGTAACTGTTTCTATAATTTGTTATTTGAACCACTCAGTTTTTGATTTTGAATTAATTTTTAATCTGTTTCTTTGGCATTTTATTTAGTCTAGTTTTTTTTTTTTTGCATTATGGTACAGAAAAAATGCAATTAACATTTCTTCTTTTCTGCATTGGTTTTGCCCTTATTCATTTCTCTCTTCTATCAATCATCCTTTTCTTTTATTTCCCCTTGCCTTCCTACTTTCCTATTGGGTAAGATTTTCATACCCATCTGAGTATATGTGTTATTCCTTTTTTAAACCAATTATGATGAAAGTGAGATTCAAACTTTGACCTACAATCTCATTTTCTTTTCCATTGAAAAAGCCTTTCTTTTCTGAGAGATATTTTATCCCTTTATGACTCTACCTTCCTTTCTGTTCCAGTGCTTCCAAGTTTCTCACCCCTTCATTTTTTTGAGATCATCTCATCATAGTTAACTCAAAATCATGTCATCTGTCTATGTAAACTCCTTCTGGCTCCCATAATAATTCTGAAGTTCTTAGGAGTTACAAGAATGATTTTCTTAAATATGAATATAAATAATTTAAACTTAATGAGTCCCTTGTGATTTCTCTTTCATGTTTACCTTTTAATAGTTGTCTTGAGGGTCAGCTAGGTGGCACAGTGGATGGAGCACTGGCCCTGGAGTCAAGAGGACCTGAGTTCACATATAGCTTCTAACACTTAATAATTGCCTATCTGTGTGACCTTGGGCAAGTCACTCAAATCCCATTGCCTTAAATAAATAAAAATTTTAAAAATGGTTGTCTTGAGTCTTCTATTTGAATATTTTCTATTTCACTATGGTTTTGCATCTGTAATGCTTAAAAGTCCCCTACTTCATTGAATATCCATTCCCCCCACCAAGCATTATTATGGGTAGATTTTTTTTTTTGTAATCCCAATTCCTTTGCCTTCTCTAATAGCATATTCCAAGCTCTTCAGTTCTTTAATACAGAAGCCTTTAAATCTAATGTGATAATTACTGTGATGCCACAATATTTGAATTCTTTACAATATTTTCTTCTTGATCTGGGGTTCTGGAATTTGCCTATATTATTATTGAGAATTTTTGACATATTTTTCAGGAATGATTGTGGAATGTTTTCAAGTTTCATTTTACCTTCTGGATCTAAGATATCAAAACATTTTTCTTTTATAATTTCTTAAAATCTTGTGTCTAGGTTTTTCCTTTGTTCATAGTCTTCAGGTAGTCAAATAAATATTTCAAGATATGTTCTTTTTTTGTAAATTATATTTTATTTTTTTCTGATTACATATAAAGATGGTTTTCAACATTCATTTTTAATAAGATTTTGAGTTCCACTGCATCCAAAAGGCAATATAATTATACATACCCTTTGATCCTGCAATATCATTCCTAGCTCTGAATCCCAGAAAGGACATAAAAAAGGGGAAATGACTCAAATGTGCAAAAATATTTACAGCTCTTTATGAGGTGGCAAAGAATTGGAAATTGAGAGGATGCCTAGTAATTGGGTATGGCTAAACAAATTGTGGTATATAAATGTGATAGAGTATTTTTATTCTGTAAGAAACCATGCTTGGGAGGACTTCAGAAAAGTTGGGAAAGACTTGCCTGAACTGATGCTGAGAGAAGTGAGCAGAACCAATATAGGACATAATACATGTCAACAGCAATGCTGTGTGATCAACTATGACAGACTTATTTCCTTTCAGTAGTTCAGTCATGAAGGACAATACTGAGAGAGTCTCGTTATAGAAAATGCCATCCACAACCAGAGAAAAAACTGGAATCAATAGAAACCAAAATATACTATTTTTTACTTTTTAAAAATTTGTTTTATGTTCTTTTTCTTTCTCATGTTTTTTTTTCCTTTAGTTCTGATACTTGTTTCACAATATGACTAATATGGAAATATGCTCAGCATGATTGTACATATATAACCTATATCAGATTACTCATTGTCATGGGGACGGTTAAGGCAGGGGAGGGAAGAAAAAATATGGAATTCAAAATCTTACAAAAAGATGTATGTTGAAAACTATCTTTGCTTGTAATTGGGAAAAATAAAATAAAATAGCTTTCAAAAAGATTTTGAGTTCCAAATTATTCTCCCATTCTCCCTTCTAATGTTTCCTGTTTTGGGTTTTGAAGTGTTGTATCTTGATTTCTCACAAAGTCATCAGCTTCCTTTAGCTCAATTCTACATGTGAAGGATTTGTTTTTCTCAGAGAGTTTTCTTATCTCCAATTCCATCTGGCCATTCTGCTTTTTAAGGCATTCTTCTTCCCAATAACTTTTTGAATTGTTTTAATCCATTTGACCTAAGCTGGTTTTTAACATGGTATTTTATTCAGCATTTTTTGGGGTCAGCATTTTGCTGACTTCATTTTCATGTTTTTCCTACATCTTTCTCATTTCTTTTCCCAGTTTTCCTTCTATCTCCCTTATTTGATTTTCAAAATCTTTTTTGAGCTCTGTCATAGCCTGAGCCCAATTTCTATATTTCTTGGAGTCTTTAGTGGCAGAAACTTGGACTTTCTCATCTGATTGTATGGTTTGGTCTTCCATTGGGACCAAAGTAATTGTCTATGGTCAGCTTCCTTTTTTTTTCTGTTTACTCATTTCCCCAGCCTGTGCCTGGTTTTGGGGTGTTTCCTGAGCTTTTGAGTATTATTGGGACACCCCCACACACAATGAATTCAGTGTTCTGACTGCTCTCCTGGTCTGTGAATGACCACAAGTACACTCCTCTTCCCCTGAGGCTGTGTGTGGGGTTCCCTGCTCTATCGGCGGCTAAGACCAGGTTCTGAATGTGGTCATTGCCCCAGAGTCCTGCTCCAGGGACAGAGGACAGACCTTGGCAGTCCCTCCACTCCCTTACCTTCCCTGGGTTGAGCACTCAGGGTGCAACTGCCTGGAGGGTCCTCCTGGGTGGCTCCACAGGCCTGCTTTTTTTCCTAGGACCTGGGTTGTGCTGAGTGCCAGCCACACTGAGGACCTGGGCTTTGAGCTCACTGTGGCAGTAGTCACCCTGCTGATCTTCCAAGTTGTGCTTGGTGTTCCCTGGGTGCAGGTCAGGAAATTGCTTCTGTTGCTGGGAGCCAGCACTCCCTGGGGCTGTTCCCAGGAGGCTGAAGTTCCTTTGCTCTGGCAAGGACTTGCCCCTCCAAACCCCATGGAACAGAGTCTTCCAACTATTTTCCAGGTTACCTTGGGCTGGAGAATTGCCTCACTGGATCTTTCTGTGGGCTCTGTCTCTCAAAACTTTAGTTAGAGTCATAATTTTTAAAGTTTTTGAAATATTTAGGAGAGAGCACCTAAGAGAGGTTCTTCTCCTATGGGCATCTGCCCCCCACCCCCCAATCAAGAACCTATTCTTTTAAATTGGGTAATTTATATCCTTTTAAATATTCATCCATTTCATTTAGATTGCTAGATTTATTGGCAGAGAGTTGGGCAAAATAGAACCTAATTATTGTTTTAGCTTCTTCATTGGTAGTGAATTAATCATTTTCATTTTAGATCTTGATAATATTTTTTGTTTATTTATTTTATTATTGCAATAATCTTGTTATCAGAGTAAGCATAATCCCCCCCCCTCCCTAAGAAGATGAGAAAACTCAAGAATAGTGAGAGAGAAAAATAATACTTCCATCTGTGTTCAGATTTCAATGGCTCTGTCTCTGGGATGAGTTGCCTTCCCCATCATAGCCACCAGAGAAGGTACTTCAATATTTTTCCCACAGTTGCTATCACTAGCTGTATTCCTTCCACTCTATTCCTCTCCACTCTCATTTATTCTACTCTCTTCCCCTCCTTTCATCCTGTCCCTGTCCAGAAGTGTGTTAGATCTGAATACCCTCTCCCATGATCTTCCCTCTACTTTACTACCTACTTCTCCACTCCCTCCTCTCCATTTCTTCTTATCCCATCCCTTTCATCTCATTTTTTCTAGGATGAGATAGATTTCTATACCCTGAGTGTTATTTCCTCTTTGAGCCATTTCTGATGAGAATGAAAGCTCACTCATTTCCCCTCACCTTCCCTTGTTCCACTCCATTGTAAAAGTTTTTTCTTGACTCTTATGTGAAATATTTTAGCCCTTTCTGCCTCTTCTTTCTCTTCCTCGCAATACTTTCCTTTGTCACATGTTGATTTCAATATTTTACTATATTATACCATTATAATCAGCTCCTTCCTATGCCTAGTCTGGTCTATATATGCTCCTTCTAACTGCTCTTATAAATGAGAAAGTCCTTATGAGTTATCAGTATCTTCTTCCCATGCAGGAATGCAAGCAGGTTGTCATTAAGTTCCTTATAATTAGTCCTTCTCATCCACCCCCTCTATGTCCACCTGAGTCCTGTACTTGGAGATCAAACTTTCTGTTCAGCTCTGGTTGTTTCAATAGCAAAGTTTGAAAGTCCCCTGTTTCATTGAAAGTCCATCTTTTCCCCTGAAAGAAGATGTTCAATTTTGCTGGGTAGTTGATTCTTGGTTGTAAACCAAGACCTTTTGCCTTCTGGAATGTCATATTCCAAGCCCTATGAGCACTTTATGTAGATACTGCCATATCCTGTGTAATCCTGACTATAGAACCACAGTAGTTGAATTGCTTGTTTCTGACATCTTTTAACATTTTCCCTTTGACTTGGGAGCTTTGGAGTTTGGCTATAATATTTCTGGAAGTTTTTCTTTTTGATATTTCTTTCAGGAGGTGATGAGGGAATTCCATCAATTTCTATTTTACCCACTGCTTCTAGGATCTCAAGGCAATTTTACTGTATTATTTCTTGAAAAATGAAGTCTAGGCTTTTACTTTGGTCATGACTTTCAGGTTACACAATAATATTTTTTAGGGTTTTGCAAGGCAATGAGGTTAAGTGACTTTCCCATGGCCACACAGCTAGGTAATTATTAAGTGTCAGGGACTCCTGACTCCAGGGACAGTGCTCTATGCACTGTGATATCTAGCCAACCATGGCCCAATAATTTTTAAATTATCTCTTCTGGATCTGTTTTCAAGGTCAGTTGTTTTTCCAAAGAGATATTTCACATTTTCTTCTAATTTTGGGGGGGGGAGGATAGTTTTATTTCTTCCTGAGTTCTCACAAAGTCATCAGCTTCTTTTAGCTCTATTCTGAATTTGAAGGAATTATTTTCTTGAGAGAGTTTTTTTATCTCCTTTTCCAGCTGGCCATTTCTGCTTTTTTAAGGCATTTTTCTCATTTGCCTTTTGTGTTGCTTTTTCCATTTGGCCTAAACTAGCTTTTTTTGTTGTTGCTGTTGTTTTGTTTTTAGGTTTTTGCAAGGCAAAAGGGGTTAAGTGGCTAGCCCAAGGCCACACAGCTAGGTAATTATTAAGTGTCTGAGACCAGATTTGAATCCAGGTACTCCTGACTCCAAGGCCTGTGCTTTATCCACTATGCCACCTAGCTGCCCCCTAAACTAGCTTTTAACACATTATTTTATCCGGTGTTTTTTGTATTTCTTTCATCATTCATCTGCATCACTCTCTTTTCTTCTCCCAATTTTCCTCTAACTCCCTTAATTGCTTTTCAAACTTTTTTTTTAGCTCATTCATAGCCTGAACCCGTTTTCTATTTCTCTTGGAGGTCTTGAATACAGAAGCTTCAATTTTATCATCATCTGACTATGTACTTTGATCCTCCATGGGACCAAAGTAATTTTCTTTGGTCAGATTCTCCTTTTTCTGTTTGCTCATTTCTACAACCTATGACTGATTTATTGCACTTCCAAGGATTTTGGGGGACAACCCACAGAAATCTTAATTCCTCCAGTGTCTTATGAGAAGCTCTGACTGCTCTCTTGCCTGTGTTCAGGCCCTCTCCTCTGCTCTGGAGCTGTGAGTATGGTCCCAGCTCTACTATGGTGGTGTTTTGGGGGCCTGAACACAACCTGGATCTAAGTGTGGGCAAATATCTGAGTCTTGTCCCAGGGAGAGTAGAGAGACTTCTGCAGTCTCCCCTGACCCCCTTACCATCTATGGACTAAAAGCTCTGGACATGCTGGGTGTCTCTGTCCACTACTGTTGCAGATTCTCACAGCAGAGCTGTTCTGAGGTCAGAGCTCTGCTCTGCACTCAATCTGGTGAGTTCTCTTACCATCCCTTCCAGCTGTCCCCCATGATTCCTGGGCTAAAAGCTCTGGAAACTAACCCCCCCACCAAGGACCTAGGTTCTTGGTCTGGCTGTGTGCCAACAGCTTTTTCCAACCTATGGTACTGGTGGAATAGACCTTTCCTGCAAATTTTCTAAGTTGTCTTGGACTGGGAAATTGTATCATTCAGTCTTTCTGTGCTTTCTGCCCCTCTAAATTTTGGCTAGAGTCAACTTGAAGACTTTGGGAGTATTTTGGGGAATGAGTTTCTAGGAATTCCTGCCTTCATGCCACCATCTTCCTTGGTAATAGTTTTAAATCAAATTAACCAAAAGTTTATATGTTTTTTCATAAAACCAACTTTTACTTTTATAAGTTCAATATTAATTTCATCTTTGATTTTCAGAATTTCTAATTTGGTATTTAATTGAGAATTCTTAATTTGTTCCTTTTCTAACTTTTTAAACTGTCTGCCTAATTCATTGATCTGATTGTCTTTTATTTTATTGATGTAAGCATTTAGAGATATAAAATTTTTTCCAGTTGCAACCCATAAATTTTGGTATACTTACTCATTATTTTCATTATCTTTGATTAAATTTTTTTTGATGCTTTGTTGCTTAATCCTCTCTTTCTTAGGATCAGACAATTTTATTTCCAACAGGTTTTAGTCTATCTTTCCACTGACCCTTTGTTACATGGAATTTTTATAGTATCATGACCTGAAAAGGATGTATTGACTATTTTGGCCTTTCTTATGAGATTTATATGCCATAATACATAGTCAATTTTTGTGTTGGTACTGTGCAGTGGTTTGAAAATTTATATTCTATTCTATCCTTATTCAATTTTCACCAGAGACTATCAGCTCTAACTTTTCTAAAATTCTATAAATTCTTTCTTCTTTATTTTGTATTAGATTTATACAGCTTGGGGGGGATTATTGAGGTTCCCCTATTAGTATAGTTTTATTGTCTATTTCTTTCTGTGGCTCAATTAGATTCTCTAAGAATTTAGATGCTATACCATTGGGTGCATAAATGTTTAATATTCATGTTATTTCATTGCTTTTGGTACTTTTAAGTAAGATTTTTTTGGCTTTTTAAATTAGATCTACTTTTGTTTTTGCTTTTTCATATCAGATTTACTACTGTTGCTTTATTTTTCCCCTTCAGCTGCTGAAGCACATTATATATATATATATATATATATATATATATATATATATATATATATATATATATATATATATGTTCTGCTCCAGTCTTTTGCAGCTATACATTTTGTATTTCTACTTCAAATGTTTCTAATAAACAGTATATTATAGAATTCTGATTTTTAATCCACTCAGTTATCTACTGTTTTATGCAAGAATTTATCTTATTCACATTCAGTTATGATTACTATGTGTTTCTCTCCATCCTATTTGTCCCTTGTTTATAGTTTTCTCTGTTTCTCCTTTCACCTTGTCCTTCTTCACCAGTGTTTTGCTTCTCACTATTGTTCCCTCAACCTGCCCTCTCTCCTGTTTTCTTTTGCCTTTTTAAACTATTTTTAAGGTCAGTTGTTTTTCCAATGAAATATTCCATTCTTTATTCTTTTGATTTTATTTTATTGTTTTTAATGCCTCATGGGAAGCATTTACCATTTGGCCATTTCTGGTATTAAAGTGTTATTCTTTTACTTTTTTTGGGGGGGAGTCTCTTTTTTCCAAGTCTAATTTTTCTTAATTTGCCTAATTTTCTTTCATCACTATCATTTTTTTTTTAATTTAAGGCAATGGGGGTTAAGTGACTTGCCCAAGGTCACATGGCTAGGCAATTATTAAGTGTCCGAAGCTGTATTTTAACTCAGATCCTCCTGACTCCAAGGATAGTACCTTATCCACTGTGCTACCTGGCTCCCCCCATCACTATCATTTCTTTGCCTACTTTTCTTCTCCCTCTATTTTGAAAATAATTTTTGAACTCTTCTAAGAATTTTTCTTGAACTTTTGTTCCCAGTTTTTTTTTCTTTGAGGCTTTGTGAATAACTGTTTTCACATTTATGTCTTCTGAGTTTGTGTGCCTTGATTTTTGCTGACATTATAGTAGATTTTTATGATTAGTTTCTTTTTGATATTGTTGTCTGTTCATTTTTTCCAATGTTCTTCTTGACTTTAAACTTTATGTTAATTTTGGACTCAACTGAAGGGAATATTTTTTTAAACTTCAGGTTTTCTGTTACTGTTTTTAGAATTTATTTATGGGCTGTAAATTTCCAGTGTTTCCAAAGTGATATGATCTGAGGAGATAAAGTCATATTCTCCTGGTCTGTATTCCAGTCTTTATACAGAAAGAGATCTGGGCAGCTAGGTGGAGCAGTGGATAGAACACCAGTCCTGGCATCAGAAGACTATTAATTCAAATCTGACTTTAGAGTATATTCAATACTTACTATCTGTGAGACCTTGGGCAAGTCACTTAACCTTGATTATCTTGCATCTGGGGCCATCTTCAGTCATCCTGATTCCTATATGACCACTGGACCTGAATGACTACAGAAGGAAAAGTGAGACTGATGACTTAGCACAGTGTCCCCTAATTCAAATTTAATTCATATGCTTATTATGGCATCACCTCTTTGCTGTCATGATCTTCTTTGAGAATGGAAGATAAAACGTCACTCAGAAAAAGATTTTGCTTACCATCAGTTGCAGGTGTCGTAGCATTCATCTTGGTCCTGGAACTGTGATGAGTTTCCCTGCAGCTACAAGAGTTAGTGGCCAGTACTCATTTTTGTTGTTGTTGTTTTGTGTTTTGCTTTTTTTTTTTTTTTTTTGCAGGGCAATGGGGCTAAATGATTTGCCTAATATCACACAGCTAGTCTGTGCCAGGTGTCTGAGGCTGGATTTGAACTCAGGTACTCCTGATTCCAGGGCCAGTGCTCTATGAGAGAATGTAACCTGATTGTGATACTCAGTCACCTCCAACAACAAGGAAAAAATATCCATCTCTATCCAGAATACTTTGCTTGGTTTTCTACTTCCTCCTAAGTTGGGTCACCCTAAATTCTAAGGAAGGTTCCAAAGACAGATTTCTTTTCTAAGGGCATTAACTAGTCTAAACTAGCTTGTGTTACAAAATCTTCTACTTGGGGGGAGTCCCATATAAACCTGAGAAGCATATACCCAGAGGATTTGGACAATGTCATTTGTCAACAATTTCCTTCAGTGACTGGCTGAATAACCTACAGGGGTTGGTTTCTGAATAAGAAAATAGGAAGGGAAAACTTTAATCCTAATTTAATAATTGTGCTATTAATACTTGTGAAAAAAATCATTTTTCTCAATACTCCACCATCTTGGCTCTACATCTTCTCTCTCATTTAATCTTTTCAATAACTGATGAAGTAGGTGTTAGAGACCTCTGGGAAGGTTGAGGGCAGCGAATTTCATCAGTGTTAGGAACTCTGTGTAAAAGTTGACATTCTCCAATGGTAAAGATATTATTTATAACTTATAGTCATAAAGTTCCCTGAGGCACCTAAATATCCTAGGAAAGACTTCAACCTAGCACTTTCAGCTTCTAAGGCTAGCATTAATAATGATGATGAAAACAGCTAATATTTATGTAACTCTTCTGAGTTTGTTAAGTGTTCAATGTATATTATCTCATTTGACCCTCATAACACCCCAGTGGAGTAGGTTCTGTTATTATTCTCATTTTTACATAAGGAAGAACTTCAGGTCGAAAGAGATTAAGTGATTTGGGTCACACAGCTAGAAAGAGATTGAAACAGGCCTCTAGGACAAGTGGCTTTTTAAAATTCTTTAAATTTAATTTTTTTTATCAAGTGCCATTTAGCTGCTATTAACACCAAGTTACTCTTATGTTATGCCATATTGCCTCATATTATTAATATTCTTATTCCCATTTTCAGATAAGGAAAATAGATAAGTTTAATGTTTTTATTTTCCCCCAACTAAAGACCACTATTAATGATTTTTTTTATGAGATAGGGTGAAACCCATAAACTCTCTAGGGTGAGTTGGCAGTCTTTGAGAAAGTTTGTTAAAATAGTTGTCTATTTAGGGGAAATTCTTTGTGCCATGATATGAAAGTATAACTTGGAATCCTGAAAGATTCTGTGCCCTGTTTTTAGAAGCAGTTTCCTCCAAGAAATCACTTTATCATTACTTTCCATTACTATTAGTTGAACACATCAAGAGGCACTGTTCCAACTCTGAAAGACTCAAAAGAAAATGAAGGGCACCAAATAGTTCTAAAGGAAAGGAAACCAATGCCTTCTTGGGGAAGAGAGATCTCCCATCAATTATTCTCTAATGAGAGTGCTTTTGTAAAGTCTTGAACAAAAGGTCTGGTCCTTCACCTCTTGGTTTAACATTTTTTCGGTATGGATATAGCTTTTTTTTTTTTTTTTTTTTTAGGTTTTTGCAAAGCAGTGGGGTTAAGTGGCTTGCCCAAGGCCCCACAGCTAGGTAATTATTAAGTGTCTGAGGTCGGATTTGAATTCGGGTACTCCTGACTCCAGGGCCGGTGCTCTAGCTACTGAGCCACCTAGTTGCCCCCATATTGATATAGCTTTGAAAGATTTAAAGCTGTATATTTCTTTGTCGTAATTTAATTTAAACAATTTAAACAAAAAAAGAAAAAACCTCTTGTAATAAATATATATAAGTCCAAGTCATTTAGTGAAAGCATATTTTCCCCTTTCTTTTTCTTTTTCTTTCTTTCTTTCTTTCTTTCTTTCTTTCTTTCTTTCTTTCTTTCTTTCTTTCTTTCTTTCTTTTTTAATTATTTGAGGGAAGTTAAGAAAAAGGAAAAAAATGTTTCATGATTAAAAAAATATATAAAATTTCCATATTGTCAAAATCCAAAAACATGTTTTATTCTTCAAGTTGTACATTTTAAAAAGTGTACTTTTATTGATATCTTTTGTTCTTAATCTTATCTACATTTTCCAAATGTCTCTCCTCTTCCTCTTCCTCCCTTTCTTAGAGAGCTAAACTTTAGAACAAAGGATAAGAAAGAGGAATGGGAAGGTAAAGGGAGACAGTTCAGCAAAATTATCCAATATATTTTAAAAAACTCCCCACCCTGGTATTAGAGTTATACATTTTTTTCCTCAACTGATATTCATTTTATTTTTCCAATTACATGTTTTGAAAGTTTTTCAACATTCATTCATATGCATATGCATATTTTTAAGTTACATAATTTCCTTCCACTCTCCCTTCCCATACTCCTCCCCTCAGTGGTGAACAGTCAAGTGAATATTGTACATTCATATTTGTGTTTAACACATTTACAGATTAGTCATTTTCAATATGAGGAATTAGGATTAAGGGAAAACAATGAAAACCATGAGATAGAAAAGAAATATAAAAGGGAATTTTCTAAAAGTGAATGTGGGGTTCATTCAGATTCTGATTGTTTTATTTTAAAATTCTGTTTTGTTTTTCTTCCTCTGGATGGAGATAGCATTGTCCATAGCTGGTCTAATACAGTTTCCTAGCTCTCTGAACTGCTGAGAGGAGTTGCTTCCATCAAAGTTGATCATCTCATAGTATTATTGTTAATGTGTACACTGTTCTCTGGGTTCTGCTCCCTTCACTCAGCATCGGATCCTGTAACTCATTCCATGCTGCCCTAGAGTCCAACTATTTATTTATAGTTTTAATTTCTTCATCTGAAAACTTCATATCCTCTGACTACTCATCAAATGTGGAATGACTTGTAACTTTGTAAATTTGATGCAATTATCTATATATTTTAGAAATTAAAACTTTATCAGAACCCTTAGCTGTGAAACTTGTTTTCTTTCTAATTTTGGCAGCATTGGTTTTATCAGTGCAAATTTTTTTGATTTAACATAGTCAATATCATTCATTTTACAATTTATAATGTACTCTATTTCTTGCTTGGTCATAATTTGTCCCCTTTCCATAGATCTAATAGAGTATTTCTTGATCTTTAATTTATCTGTGGTGTCGCACTATATGTCTAAATCCTGTACCCATTTTGACTTTATTTTGATATAGGATGTGAGATGTGAATCTATGCCTAGTTTTTGCCATGCTATTTTCCAGTTTTCCCAACAATTTTTAGTCAAATATCCCAGAAACTAATGTGTTTGGGTTTGTCAAATAGTAGATTTCTGTAGTCATTTATTGTGGTTTCTTTTGTACCTATCCTAATCCCCTGACAAGTTTTGTTGACTGCTGCTTTATAGTATAGTTTTAGATCAGGTAGAGCTAGGTCACCTTCTTTTTCATTTATTTTTCATTAGTTCACTTGATATTCTTGACCTTTTGTTGCTCCAGATGAATTTTGCTACTATTTTTTTTAGTTCATTTAGTACAATTATTTGGTAGTTTGATTGGTACGGCACTGAATAAGTAATTTATTTAGGGTAAAATTGCCATTTTTATTATATTAACTTGAACAAATCATGAGCAACTGACATTTTTCCAGTTGTTTAGATCTGGCTTAATTTGTGTGAGAAGAGGTTTGTAATTGTGTTCATAGAGTTTCTGGGTTTGTCTTGGGAGGTGGATTCCCAAGTATTTAATGTTGTTTGCAGAAACTATTTGGAATTTCTCTTTTGATCTTTTGCTTTTGGATTTTGTTGTTCATATATAGAAATGTTGATGATTTATGTGGGTTTATTTTATATCCTGCTACTTTGCTGAATTTTTTAGTCATTTCAAGTAGTTTTTGGATGACTTTTTTGGGTTCTCTAAGTAAACCATCACCATCATAACATCTGCAAAGAGTGAAAGCTTTGCTTCCTCACTGCCAATTCTGATTCCTTCAATTTCTTTTTCTTCTCTTTTCTTCTCTTATTTCTAAAGCTAATATTTCTATGTTGAATAGTGATAGTGATAATAGGCATCCTTGTTTCACCCCTGTTCTTATTGGAAATGCTCTTAGTTTATCTCCATTACATATAATATTTGTAAATGGTTTTAGATAGATAATACTTATTATTTTTAGGAAAACTCCATTTATTCTTATACTTTCTAATGTTTTTAATGTATTTTATCAAAGACTTTTCAGCATTTATTGAGATAAGCATGTGATCTCTGTTGGTTTCATTATTGATATGTTCAATCATGTTGAGTGTTTTCTTAATAGTGAACCATCCTTGCCTACCTGGTGTGCATCCTACCTGATCATAGTATAACAACCTAGTAATAACTTGCTGTAATCTCTTTGTTAAAATTTTATTTAAAGTTTTTGCATCAACGTTCATTAAGGAAATTGGTCTATAATTTTCTTTGTTTTGGTTCTTCCTGGTTTAGGGATCAGCACCATATTAGTGTCATAAAAGGAATTTGACAGAACTTCTCTGATGTTTGAAAATAATTTATGTAGAATAGGATTTAATTGTTCTTTAAATGTTTAGTAGATTTCGATTATAAATCCATCTGGACCTGGAGCCTTTTTTGTGGAGAGGGGAAAGTTTATTGATGATTTCTTCAATTTTTTTCAGAAATGGTATTATTTAAATGTGATAAATGACTCATAATTATAAACACTTAGTGGTTAAATACAGTGTTTAAATAAATAAGAGTGAATAAATACAAAGTGATCAAAATAACTTTTATTAATAAACTTCTCTATACAGGAGGGCCGTCTCTCCTAGTAAGAAAGGTCCAGAATTATGACCATGTTCAGTCCATTATGCAGTTTGAAAGAATTTTTCTTCCTCTTTATACTAATTATTGATTGGGATTACAATATAATCAATACCATTCTCTAATAATATGCTTTCCCAGCTCTGGTCATTATACTAATGAGTACAGGGGAGTGAAGAGTAATATGTGTGAACTTCCCTGAGCAGGCACTTTTAAGGGGCAAGGACCCTAGGTCGCCCTGACTAGCTCAAGACAGTTTTTGCCCTTCCTCTGCGTAAGGAGACTTAGTGTTGGGTGGGGGGGGAGGCTTGTTCTGCTCAATCCTTGGTCTGGGTCATTTCTTTTGCTTAACACTCACATACCTGCAAGAAGGCACAACCACAGACAGATCCTAGTTTTCGTAATGCATATATATATATATATATATACACTAACGGCCTTCTCTTACATTCTGTGGAAGCCAAATGCCCTTCATTCCCCACATTAAATATTTTATTTCCTCTTCTGTTATCTGGGCAGTTTGTATTTTTGTAAATATTCATGTATTTTACTCAGGTTATCAATTTTATTGGCCTACAGTTTGGCAAAATAGCTTCAAATTAGCTCTTTAATTCCCTCCACATTGGTAGTTAGCTTACTCTTTTCATTTTTGATACTGGTAATTTGGTTATCTTAAAGTTATACATTTTTTAGGAAGATATGAAAAATTAGAAGAAAATAGCCTGAAGGAAAATGGGAAAAGTACAGAAAGGTAAGATAAAGAGAGATACCTAAAGGTACCAAACTTGGAAATGAAAAGAGAAGTGAAAAAAGGAAAAGTGAAGTGAGTTATTGATAGAGGATAGAAGTCTTGAGTTTAAAGCACAACCCAAAACTTTACTATCCACAAGTGTGTTTTTGCTTCTTTGGTTTACTGGCTCCAAATTACTCTGACTCTCACTGGCGCCAACTATAGCTTTCAGGATAATCCAACTTGGTCTTTATTTGTTCCCAGAAAGGCCTCAAAATGATTAAAAATAGCAATTGTTTCTATTTTGACCAGAAACCCTGAGGATTTTCTCTTCCCAGATTGATTTTTTTGACTATGCAAAAGTGGTCTTTCTTGGTTTCATTTTTTTTAATACTTGTCTAAATCAGGAATGAGAATTGTCTCAGTTAAATGGATATCTTAACTTAAAATTTTAAGGTCAAGGTTTCCCACTGCATCCAGGGCCATCACCAGTCTTATTTGTATTTGGTCACTGGACCTAGATGGCTCCAAGGGATCAGTAACTTTGCACAGCCCTCCCACATTTAAATTCAATTCGCATGCAAGTCATAACATGTTCCAACTGATGTTCTTTCCTTCTTTCTACAACAATGCTACACTTCTTTTTTTCTTAATGTGCTTCTTCCAACTGGTTAAGATTAAATTTTCTGGATCAAAATCTTCCTATTAGCACCTTCTCCAGCTCAACAAAGACAAACAGTAACATAAACAATAAATACTGATATTTAATCTGTGATGGACACGGAAGACACCAGGCTTTCAAGCAACTTCTATCCTGATGTAGTTTTGTTGCAGAAGAAAAAAAAAATGTAGCCAACTAAAGGTTTGGGCAGAACATGAAAGTATTCGTGTTAAAAACTGACCCCAGAAACCAAAGATTTACTTAAATATTTCTGTGATTAGCAGGAGCTAAGGGGAAAAACAGACTAAATTTAGTAGAAAATAGCAGAAAACCAATGATTCCTAAACAACCTAAACTGCCATGAGAGAATGGGCTAAAAGAAAAGGTATAGGAGTAAGGGAGGTTACATGAGGAATCATGATCTCCCAGAGCAGTTTGCTGTCCCAAGGGAAGAGGGGGCATCAGGGTATAAAGTAGGAGGAAAGGATATAGAGATTGAGAGATTATTAGAAGATCTCTTTCAAAGTGGGCTGCCCTTCCAAAGGAAGTAGAACAACTCAAGGAGGAATGAGTAAGTTTTTAAAGGGGCAGGAAGACAAGGTAAATTGGTATATGTTAATGGAAGCATTAACTGAGAGAGCAGAGATAAGGTAATTAGGGATATACAGATGAGGGGTGTATGTAATCCTTTCAGGCTAAGGCATGGATCCACTGTTTTGTTGACAGAAGCTTGTTTTGTGCTTGGAGACAGGGAATTATTGAGTTTTGCTAGGGAGGGTCAAGATACTTTACTAAAAGTTTATTGATCTCATGTCTTAGGTTGAACAATGGGTTGGGGAGGGTGAAATTTTGAATGTTAAGATAAGGTACATGGTCAGTGCAGAGGAAATAGATTGATTATAAAACTTATTTTTTCTGTCTAATATTTCCCTTATTTCAGGTTTGCACCCCATAGTACTATGGAGCACAATAAGCACCTTCTATTCTTGAACCTTTTTTTAGCTATCATTTATCTATTCTTTCTTTCTTTCTTTCTTTCTTTCTTTCTTTCTTTCTTTCTTTCTTTCTTTCTTTCTTTCTTTCTTTCTTTCTTTCTTTCTATCTCTCTGTTTCCCTATATTTCTGTCTTTCTTCTATTTGTCTCTCTGTCTATCTGTCTATGTCTCAGCTTACTATTGCCTCTTTTAGGTTGTTAGCTGTTATCATTTTTCCTACCTTTTCCAGGAGTCTGTCGACAGTGTACTTTAATTTATTAGAGCAGAGTTTAAATGAAGTCACATTTAATGAAGATAGTCTGACAGTTGAATAGCAAGGTAGAGAACTCCCTTAATTGTAAAAAGAACATTCTTTCAAGAACCCCTCATGGTTCCAGTTAGATCTATCCCTTGCTTCACATTACTAGATGAAATAAATTATCCAAAGCATCCAAAAGTCATTTCTTACAAAACTCATTTACCCTCCATACCTTATAGAGTAGAAGAAGTAAATGGAATTTCTTTGACTATATGGATTGGGAAAATTATATATTTTTATATTTTAAAAAATGAAAAGATGTGGATATTCATCAGTAGTAGAATATTCTTGCTCTCACTCTTACTGGGCCACCATCAATAGCTGTGAATGTTCATTTTTCCGAGTTCATAAAAATATAAACGCATAAAAATGAGGTAGTTGAACATGTCTGCCAAGTGAGTGGTACAGAAAAAACAACGTAAAACAGTCGCAGAGCAAGATATATCAAGGGGGTGAAGAATAACAGTAATATCATAATAGTCACCCAGTTTACTCTAAATCTTAGCCCTTTTCCAATACTCTTTGTCCAGTAAATTCTCTGACTTCTTTCTTGTACTTTCCTTTGGAAAACAATCTCAAAACAATCTTTGAATACTGCTTATGATTCTTTGAGCTCTCAGATGTTATTAAAAAAGGGACTTACCAGACATATTTATCAGAAATTGTACTTTAATTTTAAGTACTGACTAGAGGCACATGCATTATAGAAAATTTTAGTGAAAAGACAAGTGATAGCTTTGAGATTTGCCTTCTGTTCTCAAGTTGAAGCAGAGTCACATGTACACTGTCTAATTTTTTTCATGATTTTTTGGGATTTCAAAACCCCAAAAGGACTTTAATTTTCACAAGATTTTGCTGTAAGGCATATGCTTGGATCATGGAAGCAGCTTTTCAAAAGTGAACAGAATCAGCTCCCCTGGATAAGTATATTTTTGCTGTATGAAAACAAGTTACACGCTGATTCATGCAATGGAGAGTTAAGGATATAATTAACTGATTCCTCAACATTAATTACTGAAGTTTTTCATCATCATAATTTTCCAGGCATTTTAGTAAGTCAGTGTATTAAAAACTTTAAAAATGATTATAATGATGTATATTTTCTTTGCTTGATTTTCCTTCTTGAAAAACTTATTTTTAACATATTTATTTTTTATTTTAATTGAATTTTCTTGTATATTGATCATGATCTTTAGCTTTTACAGAAGGGTATTTATAATTTTTATAATTGATTTAATATAACAATTAAGTCATGTACTTGTTATTGGAAAGAAATATAGTAATTGATTGTTTCTGAAATGAAGATTAAAGTAATACCAACAATTCTCTTGAACTTTCCTGAATTTTTAATTGTGAAATATTATGAGTTATCAATAAAAATACAATTATGAAAACTGTATTGTATAATGTTTACATATTTTTTTCCTCTTCTATTTATGAGGCAGATGGACAGCTCATAATTACAGTCAATTCTGGGGAATGACTTTGGAAGATGGCTACAAATTTCGCCTTGGCACCTTGCCTCCTTCTCCTACACTTCTGAGCATGAATGAAATAAAAGTAGGTGTTATATCTGTTTGCTTTTGAAGGTCTGGAGGGTGATGATTGTGTCTTTGTGTTTTAGTAATGTCTAAGAAATCTATTTTTTTAAATGTTCTTCCAGTAAATTATTTATGATGTTACTTAGGTTGTTTGACTTGGAACATGAGAATTCAGTGACACCAATCATGACCAAACCAATCAAGTAAAGTCTTGTGTCTGAAAAGAAAGATTAATACAGTAATACCTAATTAGAAAAATATTGTCTTTGATTTTTGTTATTTTATTTTTTCCAATTACATGCAAAGATAGTTTCCAACATTCATCTTTTTGTAAACTTTTGAGTTTCACATTTTCTATGAACCTCCCTGTTCTTCACCTTTCCCATGACAGCAAGTAATCTGATGTAGTTTATAAAATTCTGTTTAACATATTTCCAAATTAGTCATTTTGTAAAAAAGGGGAGTCAAAACTAAAGAGGAAATAAAACCACAAAAAGAAAGAATAAAACATGAATACATTTTTAAAAATGAACAGAGTTTGATTTGGTCTGCATTCAGACTCCATAGTTTTTTCCTCTGGATATGGATGGCATTTTCCATCACATGTCTTTTAGAATTATCTTTGATCATTGAACTGCAGAAAGGTGCTAAATCCATCATAGTTTATCCTCTCACAATGTTACTATTAATTGTATCTAATGTTCTCCTTGTTCTGCTCACTTCACTCAGCATCAGTTCATGAAAATCTTTCCGGTCTTTTCAGAAGTTCACATGCTCATGATTTCTTACAGAACAATAGTACTCCATCACATTCTTACACTTATTAAGTTTTTATATAAATAAATTTATTCTTAAAATTTATGATCATGATCAGGAATATAACTAACACTTATGTCTATGAAAATAAAATCAACTTTTGAGAATTAATTCGCTTGAGGTAGGGAATGAGCAATTATAATACTATCCCATGTTAGGGGAATGGAGCTTTTAAAAAATGGAGAGGCCATTACTGGGAAGCTCATTACCACTAGGAGACCAAGACTAGGAAACAAGGGTAAATATGTTGTGATTATCAGGGAGAAAATTTTCATCTGGTTGCTTCATGGTTTAAGGAATCAGTCTTGTTAATTAAGTCCTAAACTTCCTGTTTATCTGTTTGTGAAACAATGCCAGAATTGTTAGCATCCTCTAAATTTCAATACCTTGAATAGAATTTCCAATTGTCCCACCTTAGCTGTAGTTTTGATAATAAATGGATTTCTGCTTTGAAAATGAATTGAATATATATTTCTGAGAGCAAATGTTATTTCTTTTTTAAGATTTTTATTTAAGGAAGTGGGATTTAAGTGACTTGCTCAAGGTCACACAGCTAGGCAATTATTAAGTGGCTGAGGCCAGATTTGAACTCAGTTCCTCCTCATCTCAGGTCTTCCTGACTCCAGGGTGGGTGTTGTACCACCTAGATGCCCTGAGATATTGCTATTTCAATTTTTTAATTCTATCTCCAAAGCCTAGAAGTTTGCTTGGCATGTTGATATCTAATAAATATTTGTTGGTTATAATATTAATAGTTCATACAGTGATTTATAGATTATCAAGAGCTTTTTAAAAGATCTCTTATGAAGGATTACAAATATTATTACATTGACTTTACATATGAGGATCAGAGAGATAAAGAAACTTTTTTTTTTTAGGTTTTTGCAAGGCAAATGGGGTTAAGTGGCTTGCCCAAGGTCACACAGCTAGGTAATTATTAAGTGTCTGAGGCTGGGTTTGAACCCAGGTACTCCTGACGCCAAGGCGGATGCTTTATCCACTGGGCCACCTAGCCGCCCCGATAAAGAAACTTTCAAAGAGTTTTATTCCAAAGTATAATGTTCTCTCTAAAAAGAAAACAAATAAGCAAAACAACTGTACTAATTGGTTCATAGCTTATCAAAGAAAAACTATGATTGCTGTACATCTCTTCAGTGATAACACTTCGAAAACCTCAACTTTAGATGCACTGTGTCAGGATTAAAAAAAATTTGAACAGTAAAATGAAAATCTAGTTAAAGCTTGTTTATCAACTTCCAAGAAACTGGCAGATCCCTTTTTCTCAACTTCTCTGCAAATTTTAAAGAGGTTTTTTTTTGTATTATTTTCATAAGTGTTAGGATTTAAAGATGGATGCATAACTAACCTTCTGTTCAGGTAGATAGAACTCACTGAACTTACATAACCACGATATTGCCTTTCATTTATGTCTTTTAATTGACCTAGTCTTCCAACTGAGATGTCAGTTGTTATCTTAAGACCATCAAGGTGCAGACCTAGTCACAACTTAAAATCAAGACCTTTTAGGTACCACCAGGAAAGAGAATGAAGTGCTTTGTGGCTCTGTGTAAAGTTCTGTGCATGTGGCTATGACCAGCAAATGCCCATGGAGAGTTTATCTAGGAGACTGAAACATAAGCTCAGTTCTGAATTTTCATTATCTATTGACTTGATTCTCTAAAGACACAGAAACCTAAGAGCTTGGTTCAATTCAAAGACAAGTTTTAAGGGTTATTAGAGCAAAGCAGTGTAGTATAACAGATAAATAACTGGCCTTAGAAATAGGAAGACCTAGATTTAAGTCTTTCCCTTGACATGTAATGGTTGTATGATTCTAGGTAAGTCACCTTCAGTACTCTAGGAAACACTGATAAGTTTCCTCTTCTGACATTTTCCTACATGAGATAAATCATATATCTAATCACTATACTAACTATAGCTCCAGTAGTTATAAGTCTAATTATATTCCCTTTTCCCTCATATCTAAACTGTTAAGATGACTAATTTATTCATTTGTTTGCTTTAAATTTCCTTTGATGGGATTGCTTTTATTGGAATTAGTATTTATGATTTGGGCAGATGATCTCATTAATGTTCAGAAACTCCAATGAGGAAATGTCTTCTACCAATGGGAACTGGTGATTCATTCGTGATTTAGAATCTTAGAGAATTGCCTGGAAATACTGAACAGTTAATTTATTTGTCCCTGCTCACAGAGGTAGTATTTGTTAGAAATAGAGTTTAAATACAGATTTTCCTAACTTCAAGGTCAGCCCCTTACACTTTGCAGCCATGACATTATAATGATCTTTCACTCATTTGGAAGATAGCAGGGTTTTAGAACTCCAAATTAAATTTATATTATCTATCATGTTGTAAATTCCATTAGATTGTAAATTATGTAAGAATGGGAAATATGTAATTTTCCATCTTTGTATCCTTAAGCATTTAGCACAGTATTTAAAAAAATTTTTTTGGGTGTGGGAATGGAACAAGTACTGAAGTTTTGTTGTCATAGATTGCTAAAGGGAAACTCCACTGAAGAAATTCCCTCCATGCAGTATATGTAATTTATAGTCGTAAAGTATTACTTTATTTCCCTGAAAGGCTAACACCTGTTCAGGGGAAAAGGTAGAATTCACGTCTTCCAGTTTTGGAGGCTCTCCTTCTGTCCCTCACCCTGCACATAGTAGGTTCTTAAGAAGTGTTTGCTGAACTTTCATTCCTTTATAATCTGTTTGACAAGCATTTATTAGGTATCTACTATGTGCAATTGATGCCTGTGGAAGGGGGAGATGATGGTAAGGCTTATAAAAGACCAGAGGGCTTTCAAAGGCATGGAAAGAATTCACACAGCTCTTTGACCCAGAAGTGTAGGGTAATAAAATTTTATTTACATATTACTGCAGGTGATTAAAGCAACAAGTAATAAAGTAAAGAATTTGCCTGTAACATCTGAATTTCTTATGGAGGTTAAAGAGTTTTTTTTTTTTTTTAAGAAAGTAGGAAAGGAAGGAAGGAAGGACAGTTGCCATGGTAGCAACCAGGCTGAATCACCAGCAAAGAGAAAGGGGAGATAACCTTTAAAGGGATCCTAGCAAGGCATCTGTGCTGGAAGGGAAGACAGAGATTAAGGTAGTAGGGAGGGTCTAAGGAATGGCTAACACATGAAGTAAGAAATGTTTAAGTCTGGAGGGGTCAAATTTTGTTAACTTTTGTAATTCAGGATCATAATTTTAATTAGTGTCCAAGTATCCTGGTGACTTTATGTGTCTTCATATCCTTTCTTGGGGCAATAAATTGAAGGTGCCAATGTTAGACTTTAAAACTATTGAGTTGATTTCTGTTTAGATAATAGGATAGGAGATGGGAGTCAGTATAAGATAAAGGGGTGCATACCATTTTTAGCAAGATATATGTGACATATATCAGATATATAGCTTGGTGCCTTGTTAATTAGAGGAAACTTGCCAGTACAGAGTTAATACAGAAGTGAAAGTACTATACCAATACAGAAAGAAATAGAATATAATATTTGTCTGGGTTACAATATTTGTATTTAATACAGAAAGGAAAAAAGATTACAATATCTCTGTCTGCCCAGTGTTCCTCTGCTTTGCAATCATGAATAATTTAGAGTAATTGTTTCTGGCTTCTAAAAATGAAGTTCCATTTATATTTTCTTTACAGTATAAATTATTTGTTCTAATTTTTGCTATACAAAAAAAAGAATTATTTCTTAGTTTAAAAAAAATCCTGACCTTGGGCAAGTCACTTAACCTCATAGCTTTAAATAAATAAAAATAAATAAAAATCCATTGTATGCATTATAAAAAATAACCAAGGAAAAAGCCAACAAAAGTAAATAAAAAAAACAAAAAATATTCTCTTTAGAATAGATAAGTTGAATATTACTTTATCTACATATCTTCCTTTTCATATGTATAAGAATAGTTTTCAGGTTTAATGGACTTTTCTTTTTATGTTGAGATTTTAGCAACCAGAGTGTTCCTTCTCAGAAATTCATAACACCATTTAGAGTTTGGTCTATCAGTGAATCTAGCAATTCATTTCCAAAATTTCTGTGATCATGGTTCAGAGGAGATGTTAAATCACTCTATATCATTGGCTCCATTATTGGCTCCAGAATTTGCCTGTAGGAAATTCACAACCATGCTATTTAAATGCGAAACTTAATGACAACTGCTTTATAGGAATTTAAATTATCGAGTAGCATGTATTCATATAAGACAGTTTATTTCTAGTCCATAAGAGAGAATAAGGAAAATTAAGCTTACTTGAGAGTATTCTATTATCCATATTCAGAGTAATGCAAGAAAGTTGCTTCTCATTTTGATGCATGGTAGTGAAGACTGAGTGCTTTTTTTGAAGAAGTTTTGAAGTGTTGGAATTTTCCTAATCTCTAGTAGTGTGGAAATGAATCAGGAATGGAAAAAAATACACTTCTAGGAAGAGTATTACTTCATTGAACTGGTATCTGCATGAATAGTTGAAAAAAATTGATAGGTTCTTCTGAATGATTTCACACATGCAAAGCCATTTGGAAAGAAAGTGAAAAGAACCTAATGGTTTGTGGATAAAACATCTTGAGGACTGAATTTTTCATTTTGTGTCTCAATATTCTTGGCAATAACAATAGTTCATCAAATTGTGTGTAGACTCCCTCTTAATTTTAAATTGGAGTGCAATCAATAATCATTTATTAAGCATTTACTATTTGCTAGGCACTTTGCTATGAATTGGAAATACAAATAGAAGCAGAAAGAACCTCAAAGTGTGCCTGATTGGCTGTGCCCCTATTCTATAATGGGTGTGGCAAGCATGAATATGCCTTCTCAGAATAGCTCTTGAGTCCCAACTTATAAGAAAACCTGCCTCCAATGTGGCACCTACTTTATTTCCCTGAATCTTAGGTGACCAGAAGATACAGAAATAGGCTATATAATCAAAAACCAGCTGTACTTAAGTGTGCAGAGTTCTTATTCAGAGATATAGAACCAACAAAGGAATAAAGTTGGAAGCACACTTAACTACGGTATAATAATTCATCCTTGTAAATTCTCCTAATGTGAAGCAATCTTTAACCAGTACAAAAATATTTCAAAATCTGGGAATTACAGAACCCATTTCAAGATGTGAAAAATCAACTTCTTCATTTTTCTTATGAGTTTCCAACATTCCTAAGTTAAATATCATTAAACGTCCCTAATGCAACCAGTAGATCTTGATTTAGTCAATGATTCTTCTGTGGTTCCATTCTGGGCTCTCTTTGTCTCTTTTCATCTCAGCAGAGTAATTTGGTTTGCTGTCCTATCATTATCAGTGACCTTTTATTACTTCATTCCACATTAACTCATTGTTTATAGGGTAGGAGATTGGCATAAAGTGAAAGCTGGGTCGAAATAGAAACTCTTTTGACTACCAGTTCCATTTTTGTCTCTCCCTTTATTCTATTCTTTAAAGACCTATGATATTCATCCCTCTGGTCTGATATATCTCATCATATGTGCAATCCTGTGCCTCTAGTTCCAATTTGACTTCTCTGTCCTTTCTATTTCATCTTATTTTTATGGATAGAGCTGATACTTGTCAAGCAGGAGTTATATTTAACTTTAATACAGTTTCCCCCTTTATGAAATATTTGCAGTCCATTCAAAGTACAATTATCTATGGCACAGTGTTCATTCAGATATTGATATTTGTTTTTCATTCTTTTTTTAAAGGTTTTTGCAAGGCAAATGGGGTTAAGTGGCTTGTCCAAGGCCACACAGTTAGGCAATTATTAAGTGTCTGAGGTTGGATTTGAACTCATGTACTCCTGACTCCAGGGCTAGTACTTTATCCACTATGCCACCTAGCCACCCCTTGTCCTTCATTCTTGAAGATCATGACATCAGGGAGGTGTTGCTATGACATGCAAGTGAATTGAATTTGAGTAAGGGCATGCTGTGCTAAATCTCCAGTCTTACTTTCTTCTACAGAGACATCTAAGATCCAATGGCTAGATATAGATCAGGACAATTTGAGATGGCTCTGGATGCAAGGTAATCAGGATTAAGTGAATTGTCCAAGGTCACACAGTTAGTAAGTGTCTGAGATCAGATTTGAATTCAGATTCTCTTGACTACAGGACCAATGCTCCATCCACTGTGTTACCTAGATGCCCTTAGATACCTTCTCATTCAGGTATCTGAAACATGACAATAACACTAAGATTATATGCAACTAGTAATTGTGAATGAAATCAATAAAACACATATCAAATAACCATTAGGATCTTACCAAATCTTTATCTTCTGGCAGATGGTGACTGAGTGACTGAGTCACTTTTTACCACTTAGTCTTGGCTTTAGGCATAAGGCTCTTCTTTTTCATGTGTCATAAATATGACAATTGTTACAATGATTATTGATTAGATATGTATATTTAGGTTGAGGGGTCAAATATGGCATTCATCTTTTTATCTAAGTCAACAAACATTTACTACTATAGTAATGTTATACTTGTTCTGTTAAATTTTTGTCACTATCAACAAACAATAAATGTCAATGGGATTTTTTTATTCTATCTTTCAGTTAGCTGTTATAAAGATGTAATCCAGTGATAAATATCACTAGTACAAAGTAAACCTTCATCAAGGAGGCCCTTAGTATAAAATCTGCAGTTAGTATTATTCTCATGGCCACATTTTATAAGTATTAAGAAGACTTAAGCACTTACCTCATGATTTTATGACTTCTGGGGCGGCTAGTTGGCGCAGTGGATAAAGCACCAGCCCAGTTAGGATTACCTGAGTTCAAATCTGTCCTTAGACATTTAATTACTTAGCTGTGTGGTCCTGGAAAAGCCATTTAACCCCATTGCCTTGCAAAAACCTACAAAACGATTTTATGACCACCATCAGACATCTCCTTTACATATGCATATTATAATTCAATTGATTTTCTCATTTTTGTTTTCTTTGATTCCATTTTATCTTCAGGAGAGGGTCTTGTAGGATTCCAAAGAGATGATTTAATTGTCGTTGAAGGAGAAAACAGTTTGGTAACTTTTTTCCAAATCTGTTTTAGTTATTTCTTCTTATAGTCATCTATCCATTTTTTTGCCTTGATTGCCTGTAGGATAACTTTGCTCAATTGGTTATACTGACAATTGTACTTTGAACTATATTTATCCCTTTCACTTTCCCTCTCTTTTCTGTGAAATGATACTGCCAATAATTATGATTCATCATTTTATATAAGATTTTGCAAGTCTGGTATACTCTAATCCAATGTTTTCTTTGGCAGCTGCCTTTCCCCCATTGACAAGTAAGTCAGATGCTTGCTTTCTAGGCTCATTTGGTCTCTATTTACTCTGGTTAAACTTTTGAATGAAATTATTACTGTTGGTGTTGATTTAACTTTTCTATTCCATTACAAACTCTTACACAGAAAGATATCTGTCATCCATATATAAGAACATTTAGGACTTCATGGAAGACATAATAACATAAATGAACCTTTTCAATAGTGTTCTGATAATAAACTTCTTTTGAGGTATAAAACAGAGAGATGTATTTGCCAAAGATATTTACTGTGATGGAGGAGATCCTGTACAGAAATTTCCTGTAAATGATGAGCTCCTTCAGATTGTCCTGCTTGAGATGACTTTAGGGTCATTAAATCAAGCCCAAAGACGCTGTCCAGGAAGAAATGAGCAACCCCTCAATAGACTTTGGTCTAGGCAAGACCTAATAAATGAAGAAAGTTTATTACCCAGCTTTCTCCTGCCATATTGACTCTAAATGTTTTAATATTCACATGGATGGAGTTTGTTCAATACTATGTATATCTGGAACAAATTGTATCTGGAACATTTTACAGGTAGACAGTGACCTGGGTCCAGGGTTGCAGAAAAGGAGACTGAACTGGATTACTTTTGGGATATTATAAAACACTTAAGCGATTCCAAACTTCCCAGGAAAACAAAGGCCTATCTTTTCATTATGAACACTTTATTGATTTTGCTTTATGTCAAAAAGCTAAAGATGAGCATACCATTGAGAATTATGGAAAGGTATAACTTTGGTGTGAGCAGACTATAACATATACCTGTTGAGGAACTTCAAAATAAATAATGAAATAAATATAATAAATAAATATAAATAATG
This sequence comes from Macrotis lagotis, assembly GCF_037893015.1. NCBI lineage: Eukaryota > Metazoa > Chordata > Mammalia > Peramelemorphia > Peramelidae > Macrotis > Macrotis lagotis. The sequence goes on from NC_133662.1 coordinate 37,561,746, forward strand.
AAAATCATCAAGGAATTGTATCATAATTAGAAAAGATGAACTGGTAATGTGGCAAAGCACTCTAATATGACTTTGGAAATTGTGGGGGAAAGGGAAGATGGACTCCAGCATATTTAGTAAACCAATTCTCATGAAATTTGAAGAGATTATGGATAAATTTTCCACAGAATGGGCAGGCATGACTGATTATGTTCAAATATTTGAAGGAAACATGTGAGTTTATGAGATAAGAGAAACAATTAAGTATTTGAGTTAATAATTTTATTTTTTGATGAGGTATATAATTCACAGCTGAGGGTTTAATTTAAGGGGAGTAGATAGGTGGTTCAATGAATAGAATGCTGGGCTTGGAGGCAGTAAAACTCATCTTCCTGAGCTGAAATCTAGCTTCAGACACTTACTAACTGTGTAACCCTGGGTAAATCATTTAATCCTGTTTGCCTCAGTTTTCTCACCTGTAATATGACCTAGGAAATGAAATGACAAAGTACTCCAGTATCTTTGCCAAGAAATCTCAGAATGGGGTCATTAAGAATCAGAAACAACTGAAAAGTGATTGAACAAGAACAATAGTTTAAGGCAGAAAATATTGAATTTGATATAGAACATGTTCATGTAGAGGTTAAATCAAACCATCTCATTTTATTATAGTTGTGGCAACTGAAGCCCAGAGAGGACAGTAATTAGGAGATTTGAATACGGATACCCAGACTCCAAATCTTATGTCTTTACTGCTGTGTTGAATTAGAGATAATAGTGGGACATTCAGATGGGATATTACAAGCAACAATGTCATAATTATAGTCAGGATAGTGAACCTTTGTAGTTCTACCAACGTGAATACATATTTTTATTTGGCCAAGAAACCATCTCACTTTTTAAAAAGAATAGTTTTGAGAGGAGGATTGAAGAGAATTCAGTTCATGGGAACTGGGAAAGGTCAGATCACAATCTGACTAGCTCTATTATTCAGACTATGATTACTAAGAAACCTTTATTTCATTAAGAAAGATGTCTTTCCAGACCAATTATAAATTCTGAAGAAAGTCACCTCTCTCTCTCCTGAACTCTGAAGATATTTTCATTAACATTTCTACATCAATTCAACAGCATCCATCCACTTGAATATTTGCTAGGTCTTGTAAACAACATTCATATAAGTATTTCTAAGAAGTGTCACTAGGTTATAATCTGAAGTAAATGACAAATGCAATTACTGTTATTGAATGGAAGCAGGGAAAAATTCAAAAGTCATTTCTGTATTTGCACTGTCAAAATGTGTCTTCAAAAGTGTGTTTTTTTATAATTCTGACAACAGAGTTGCATAAATTATGAAAAATATGATATAGGTATTAAGCCTAGAGTGAAACTGTTGGAAAGACATTATAATATTAAATGAAGTTGTTTGACTGACACTCTGAACCATATGATATCCTATACTAGAGCAACTGTGGTATAGTAGTGTTGTCCTTAGAAAGATTTAGGTTTAAATCCTGTGTCTCAACACTTTTAAATAAGTGACCTTTGAAAGATATTTAACCTTACAGTTTCAGTTTCCTCATTTGCAAAATGAAGACAATAATATTAACACTTACTTAGCAGAATCGTTTTAAGGTCTGAATCAATTTTATTAAGTGCTTCCCCTGATCCAGGCATGAAGTATGCACTAAGGAAATAGGGACCAAAAAAATGAAGACCCCCTATCTTATAAGGAGAGAAAATATGTATAGAATATTATAAACTAGAAAGCACTACCTACATTTCAGAAATTATGCTTATGGTAGTTAACATCTACAAAAGTACAGCATTTATATCAACAAGTCAATTTCTAAGTCAGGAAGGTAATATTTATTGAGCAGTCATTATGAATAGAGTTATTGTGTGCTAGTTCTTCAACAAAATTGAAAATTATAAATTCAAGTTTAAAATATTATAACAAGGGACTGGGGAAAACATAAAATGATTTAGATATTAAAAATACATATGTGTAAAGCTTGTCAACATAAGACATGCAGATATTGAGGTTAAAATGGAAAAATTTCCATTGATTAGGTTCATATTTTATATTGCATAGATAAAACAACCTAGTTGGTTGAAGGTATTTTTTACTTTTTATCCAGGCTTAAAATAATATGAAATTTAATTTACTTTCCCTGTGCACACATTATTTGATGGCAGCTGCTGCAGTTGGTTTATAGCAATTACTGGAAAGGAAGCAGATTTAAAGGTGGCATGTCAGAGAGAACACAGTCCCAAATTGTAAAGTTCGATGCAATGAAAAAAAACTTTTATAAAGTGGTAGTTTCTAAGTTTTGTATTGTTTTATTGGTCATTGAAAGCTAAGCTATGGTTTAAAATTTCTCGGTCTATATTGGAGGCTGAACAAAATGGATTTGATTTATACCATATCACCTTGTATAAATAAAGCCCATATGGAAACCAATGGATTGGTATGGGAAAATGATCACTTTCCTCAGTGTGATCACTCCTCTCTGCAAGAAATGTTCTATTTTGTGATCAAGCCATAGGATCATGAAGCAGCTAGGTGGAACAGTGGATAAAATGCCTGACCTGGATTCAGGAAGATTCATTTTCCTGAATTTAATCTGACCTCAGATACTTATTAACTGTATGATCCTGGGCAAGTCACTTAATCTAGTTTGCCTCAGTTTCCTCATCTGCAAAACGAGTTGGAGAAGGAAATGGCAAACTGCTCCAATGTCTTTGTCAAGAAAACAGAAAATGGCATCATGAAGAGACTGAAATGACTAAAATGACCAAACACAAATAATATAGAACCAAAGGATTTAACACTGAAAGGGACCTTAGAGATCATCTAAACCATTGTCATTTTTTATGATGAGAAAACTGAAATTAAATGATATTACACAAACCCACATAGTTAGTCAGCAACAGAATTGTTACTTTAATCCAAATAGTACAAGTTGGAAAAAATCATTTAGATACTTGGTATTCAATTGGTATTCATCCATTTTGACTCAAATAGAATAGTAAAACAGCTTCTTCAAATCCTATGGCTACTCAGACTCAGTCATCCAATAGGATTCATATTTTCAATGTTACCACTGTCCATTGCTACAATACTAGATCCCAGATGCAGAATTCTGCAATTCTTCCCTTTCATCATAACTTCTGATTCATTCTTCTCTTTTTTTATCTCAGTCTTCCTAAACTTAGTCACTGTTTTCACTACCACTACCACTAGCACTACCAGTAGCACTAGCACTACACTAGCACAACTCTAGCACTAGCACTAGCACTGCACTAACACTAGCAATACTAGCACTATACCAGTCCTAGCACTAGCACCAGCTCTAGCACCAGCTCTAGTACCAGCTCTAGCACCAGCTCTAGCACTACACTAGCACTACACTAGCACTAGCACTAACTAGCACCAGTGCTACACTAGCACTACCACACTACCACTACACTATTACTAGCACTAGCACCACTACTACTACTTACTACTACTACTACTATTACTACCTACTCAACATTTATATAAAGTTTGCAAATTGTTTTACAAATGTAAAGAAAAAGTAAAGCAAATTACTTTACTTCTCTTTCTCTTAACAAGCCTATCAGTTACATCCATTATTATATCAATTTTACATATGAGGTAATTGAAGCAGACAGAAATTAATTTTTCCAGGGTCACACAGCTAGTGAACCTCTGAAATCAGATTTGAACTCAGGTTGTTTCTTGTTTCAGTTCAGCAGTCTATCATATCCATTCAAATAGTTGTTCCATGAATAAAAGGTAGGGAAATTTCAAAGTATCATAGCTTTGAAGCAAGAATATAATAACCATTGTAACTGGGGATGAAAATGTACCATAAGTTCCACCAAGTGAGATGATTTCTCTCTAATAACACATAATTTTGTAGAAGTAATCTAACCCTCATTAGATTTTAAATGACAGTACTAACAGTTCTTTGTTTTGCAAATTCCTATATAAGGTAGAATCTATAGAATCTTAAAAGGTTAGGGAAGGACCTTAGAGACCATCTAAAAACATGTATTCAGTTTATAGGTAGAAAAAAGGTTTCTTACCTTAAGTTGACCTCCCCTTAGCTCTATGTTATAAAACATATGGAGTTAAAAAATCTGGATATCTCACAATACTATGTTTTTTCCTAGGAATGGTTTCTCGGAAATTTGAGTATGAAGGAACAGTACTTAGTATGAAAGTTTTTGAGAAATTTGATTGGTATGTTTTAATGGTCTCCTATTATTAAGTTTTCATGAAGCCTTTGGAGAATATTCTTTTATTATCTACAACAGTTATTGAAAACAAAATCTCCAAAGTACTCCGCATAAGATTTAATTCTTGGATTGCTCACAAATTTCATGTCTGTTTTCTTGGAAAAATTTGAGCTAAGAGATTCTTGTACTTTTGACTTTGTTTGCAATGATTTTTTGAAATACACTCAGCATAAGATCATATCACCAGCAAGATGTATGTTTAGTTGCTCTTGATGAGTCTCTCCCCCCAAATCTCAAAATTCAGGAATTATTTACCAAATTTAGAGCTATTACAACTGTTTTTGAAAAACAAGAAACTGACCTCATCTTAAAGATGAAGTGTGTTTATTAATTGACCTGGACATTTTTTTAAGAATTTTTATTTAAGGAGCAATGGGGTTAAATGACTTGCCCAAGGTCACACAGGTAGGCAATTATTAAGTGTCTGAGGTCATATTTGAACTCAGGTCCTCCAGACTCCAGGGCTTGTTCTCTATCCATTGTGTCACCTAACTGCCCCAACCTGGACAGTTTTTGAACTCTCCTTCAAGGTCTTATTCCCTAATCCAGCTCCACTTGCATACTTCAGTACATAAAAGAAAGTTTATGATCTTGTGACTAAGGCTCTAATTCTTTGAGTCCATCTAACTCATCCTGGAGTGCTGTAATGTCACATGAAATAGTAGACATCTATTTTGTCCAGTCACTTGAAAGAAAGTATGAGAGACAAAACAAGAAGTGACAAGATTGACCTATCTTGCATGAAATGCTCAGAGCTATAGGTCACAGGGACAGATGATTGGACATGATAGTAAGAAGAACTAAATAGTCAACTGAGGGAAAGTTCTCTTGAAAAAAAGAGATTATGGAGTGGCTAGGTGGTGCAGTGGATAGAGCACCTGCCCTGGAGTCAGGAGTACCTGGATTCAAATCTGGCCTCAGATACTTAATAATTACCTAGCTGTGAGGTCTTGTGCAAGCCACTTAACCCCATTTGCCTACAAAAACCTAAAAAAAAAAAAAAAGATTACTTAGGGCAGTGAATTATTCCTGTATTTCCTACTTTATAAGGTAGAGATCTTCCAGCAAACTAGTTGTGGAAATCTATACATTAGAGGAAAGGAGAGCTACCAAAGTTTAAGGAAGATTCCTAAAAGTGAATCATAAGTGAGGAAATAAAAGAAAAACACTGAAAGACCAAAAGACTGAGTGAGAAACCTAAATTAAAAACCCTTCCCATAAGCAGATGCACCAAATGGATAGAATTATAACAACAAAAGAAATATGAAAAATTCCAACAAAAATACTGAAGGATTTAAAATAAATACGATAATATTAAGGGATATTAATTATCATTATCTGATAAAAGAGAAAACTCTTTGATCTTCCCAAGGATCATGACAGAAAAATAGGAAACTCAAAGCAGTTCAAAAAAATACATGAAAATTTCAAGGGGAGCAATTATTTCATAACGTCATTAAAAACAAAAATCAAAATGAGCCTTACAATATAATAAGTGATATACACACATTGTGAGTACTCTTGATGGAAAACTATAGATTTATGGCAGGGAATAAGACTGAATAAAAAAAGTATGCTTCAAACTTCAAGATATTTTGCAATTCAATTTAACAATTTAAATGACAACATTTTGTAGGCAGTCTGTTGTTGAAAGATCTTCACCAATGAAGAAAAGGAAATTCAGTATTAAAAGATTTTTCTGCATTAATGGGAAATCACCAGAGAGAATGGAATCATGTTTTTATAAGCAAAAAGCCCCAACCTTCTAAACTGAACTTAATCATCTATGAAAAATGATCATTTTTTAACATTCTTGAACTCCAAAATTAGACTTGGCAGATTATTTGACTTCCAAATATTAGAAACACAGAAAAATCAAATAAATATAATTGTCAAAGAAGATCTAATGATGAAATTCATTCTTTGTTTCTTTAATGTTTTTAAGTATAGGAACATTTACCTGTATGGTGAAAGAAAGTGCACAAAAGAGTCCACAAAGAATGAAATGAACCAGAGGCACTAAAGATTTAAGGGAAACTTTAAAAAAAATCAGGAGAAAGGAAGGTAGAACCAAATTACCTGCCCACATATGAGAAAGTCAATATATTTGGGGAAGGAAATAAAAAAGTGGAAGTTTTATAAATGTGAGGTAAGAGACAAAGGGTCAACAAGCACCTAAGGTATTAAGTACTTACTATGCCTTAAGCATTACACTAAATATTAGAGATAAAACAATGTGTGGGGCAGCAGTTAGGTGGTAATAGGAGCAGCTGGGTGGCACAGTAGATAGAGCATCAGCCCTAGAGTCAGGAGGACCTGAGTTCAAATTCTGCCTCAGACATTTAATAATGGGCTTTCTGTGTGACCTTGGGCAAGTCACTTAACCCATTGTGTTAAATAAAATTAAAAAAAAATGAGAAATAGTCCCTAACCTTAAGAACTTAAATTCCAATGTGGAAAGCAATGTAAACTCATGTAGCTACAGAATGCATATGATAAAAAAAAAGAAAAGACTTTTTTTGTGAGTGTATGTAGGGTTATTAACAGATGAGTGAGTGATCATGAAAATTTTCATATTAAAAAAGTGATTCTTGAGGTCAGTCTTTAAGGAATCCAAGGATTGTTAAGAGGCCAAAATCAATAGGAAAAGCTTTCCAAGTATGGGATCCAGTCAACACAAAGGCAATGTAATCTTTACTACATACATAAATGAACATCATTATCATCATCATCATCATCATCATTCTCTCTCTCTCTCTCTCTCTCTCTCTCTCTCTCTCTCATTCTTTCTCCATCTACTCTTTGAACAAGGGTTGGGGGTGACAATTGTATAATAAGATAAATGCAAAGGAGCAGATTAGAAGGGTTTTTCTCTCTCCAGGAAAAAAAAAGAAAGGAGATCAACAGATCATTCTCATGATGAGGTGTGTCTTCAGGAAGAAGCAGGTTTGACTGGGAGGAATAGGAAGCTATCATCTTTGAGGAAGGATTTACATCATCTTGGATAGGATCCCATTGAGTGCTCAGAGAAATCCAGTTCTCAAGAGTCATAAGGTGACCTAGAAAAATAATTAATTAGGATAATGTACCCTTAGGTTGAACATTGACCATTAGTAAGTATAAATTGATAAGATCAGCCCTCACTATAAGGGATTTATACTGTTCAACATCTTCCATTTTCCATTGTTTATTTTATCAATTTTGATTAATTTAATTTAATTTTAACATTTATATCTATATTTATATATTTATTTTCATGTTTTTTATATTTATATTTATTTTTAATTTATGGATTAAAGCAAACATTTCCATAATAAAGTACAATAAATAGATATTGCACAAGAAACTGCAAACTGCAAACTGCAAATCTATTATGCACAATTTGCTATTCCTTTCAAATATACAACAAAGTTATCATGTAAATTTCTTTTTTTTCCTTTTTTCTGTCCCCTCCTACCTCTGCCCTGGAGTGTGCTGCCATTAGTCACAAATATGTCTATGTTAGTGAATATATATATATATATATATATATATATATATATATATGCTTGTATCCATTCTGTTATGTTGTTGTTGTTTATTCTTCATTCTCAAAACACATACAAAACACATACATGACATTAGGGAGATGACACCAAGCCATATATGTGAACTGGATTTAAGTGAAGGAGGACTGTGCAAAGTCACCATCTTCACCTTCTCCTCTTTGTGGAACGTTCTGAGTCCAGTTGTCAGATATAAATCAGAACAACTTGAGTTGGCCCTGGATGCGAAGAAGCAAGGTTTACATGACTTGTTCAGCAGTTAGGTCACATGGTAGATAAAGCAACTGCCCTGGAATGAGGAGGTCTGAGTTCAAATCTGGTTTTGAAACTTGACATGTATATATATATATATATATATATATATATATATATATATATATATATATATATACATATATATATATACACACACACATATATATATATATATATATATATATATATATGTAGGTATCTGTATATAAATAAATCTATCAATTCTTTCTCTGGATGCAGTTGGTATCTTTCTTCTTATGTACTTTATAAGTAATTTGAGTACTTATACAGAAAAAATAATTTACTTACTCAAAGTCATTATTTTTTTTAAATTAATTTATTTTTGAATTTTACAATTTTCCCTCTAATCTTGCTTCCTACCCTCCAGCCCCCACAGAAGGCAGTCTGTTAATCTTTACATTGTTTCCATGTTATTCATTGATCTAAATTGAATGTGTTAAGAGAGAAATCATATCCTTAAGGAAAATAAATATGAGATAGCAAAATTACATAATAACAGTTAGTCTTTGGTCTTTGTTCTAACTCCACAATACTTTCTTTCTGGATTCAGATGGTATTTTCCATCACAGATTACCCCAAATTGTCCCTAATCAACCCTATGTTGCTGTTAGGGTGTACAATGTTCTTATGGTTCTGTTCATCTTGCTCAGCATCATGTCACACAAATCCTTCCAGGCTTTTCTGAAATCCCATCCCTCCTGGTTTCTAATAGAATAATAGTGTTTTATAATGTACATATACCACAATTTGTTCAGCCATCCCCCAATTGACGGACATTCATTCAATTTTCAATTCTTTGCCACCACAAACAGAGCTATGAATAGTTTTGTACAAGTGATGTTTTTCCCTTTTTTCATGATCTCTTCAGGGTATAGACCCAGTAGTGGTATTGCTGGATCAAAGGGTATGCACATTTTTATTGCCCTTTGGGCATAATTCCATATTTCTTTCCAGAAAGGTTGGATGAGTTCACAGCTTCACCAACATTATATTAGTGTCCCAGATTTCCCACATCTCTTCAACATTGATCATTGTCCTTTCTGGTCATATTGGTCAATCTAAGAGGTGTGAGGTGGTACCTCAGAGATGTTTTAACATGCATTTCTCTAATAAGTAATGATGTAGAACAATTTTTCATATGACTATGATCACTCAAGGCATTCATAAAACAATATTGTTGCCATAGTTTTCAATGTTTTCTTGATTCTGTTCATTTAATTCATCAATATTCCATGTAAGTCTTTCCATGTTTTTCTTTTTTTAATTTAATTTAAAAATTTAAGACAATGAGGTTAAGTGAGTTGTCCAAGGTCACACAGCTAAGTAATTATTAAGTTCTGAGGCTGAATTTGAATTCAGATCCTCCTGACTCCAGGCCAGTGCTCTATCCACTGCGCCAGCTAGATGCTCCCATGTTTTTCTAAAGTCTTTTTGAGCTCATCATTTTTTATATCATAGTAATATACAATCACTTACCTCTAGTTGTTTGGCCATTTCCCAATTGATGGCCATCTCTGCCATTTCCAGGTCTTAGTCACCACAAAGAGAGTTGCTGTAAACATTTTAGAACATATAAGTTCTTTTCCTTTTTCTTTAATCATTAGACCAAGTAATAGTATTGCTGAGTCAAAGCATAATTTCCAGATTGCTCTTCAAAATAAATATTTGGGATACATTCTGCCAAGATGGCAGAGTAAGTCAGACATTTCCCACCTCTCCAGATTTCTTCTACAAACAGAGAATTGCCATGAAATGAAGGCAAAAACAAAAGGATAAAGCAGTTGTCCTCTTGGGACATCTTGAGAGGATCTCAGAGAAAACTCAGAGAAGATTTGATCTGAGTGGAGTGTAAATACCTTGCATTCCACTCCACTGAATCAATAAGGAGCAGGAAGAAGAGTGGGCTCAAGGAATTTCACCTCAACTGTCACTTCATTCTCAACAGTGAGAAATTTCACCTTGGGAACTTTCATCTCACAGACTTCTACCTCAAAACTTTCATCTAAAGAACAGCATATTTTGAGTGAGGGAAGATTGAAGGACCCTGGACTGTATCCAGGTGCTGATCACACATGATCCTGAATTCTTGTTATGGGTGAGGAAGAGCCAACATGTGCCAGTGTATGTAGTACCCAGGGAGCTAGAGCATTTTCGGGATACTTTGACTTAGAAGAGCAAGAGATGAATCCTTGAGCTTGAATCTCCAGACAGAATTCAGAAACAATTGTAAGAAGGACCTGAGACCTAGGCAACATTATCCACAATTTGGGATTCAGACTTATAATACTAATATTAAATGAATAAATGAATAATTAATTAATTAAAGATAAAAATGAGCAAGCAAAGGGAAAACGAACCCAACTGCTGATAGTTACTTTGGTGTAAAAGAAGATTTGGATTCATATTGAGAAGAAGATAATGATTTTTAAAAAGTCACTCCTACACTGAAGTGCAATGTTAAATGGTCACAAGCCCCAAAAGAAATCTTGAAATAACTTAAAAAGGAATTCAAAAATCAAATAAGATCAGAAGAGGAAAAATTATAAGAAAATTAAAAGTAATTCAAGAAAATTATAAAGGAAAGTTAAACAATTAGAAAAGGAATAGAAAAGAATTATATCATCGAGTGTGAGGTAAAACAGAAAAGAGGGAGTATAGTGTCAGACTTACAAAAAAATAAAAATAGGTAAATTGGGTAGAAGAGGGAACTCAAATGTAATATTTTAGGAACTTTATGCTTCTGAGCAGTACAAGAACAACATAAAAAATGAATAGGAAAAGCTAATAATAGCCTGAAAAGGAAGAGAAATAATGTTAGAGCAAAGGAAAAATGTGCCATCCATACCCTGGAATATGTGGAGGATCATCATGCATCTTTCTACATAGGGAACTCTTTTTCAACCAGCACTCCACACTGGACCTCCTCTGTTTCAGTGAGAAATACTTCTGAGTGTACAAATCTCTGTTTTATTCCTCACTTGATATATATATATATATATATATATATATATATATATATATATATATATATATATATATATAATATATTATATATATATTATATATATATTTATATATATATATATATATCAATCAAATGATGATTGAACAAGATAATTTCTGTGGTTATATCTTCCAAGGAATCCTGAATGATCTTAATTTGTAGCTGGGAGCTATTTTGCTATGAAAGCATCTGTAAAGAGAATTTTCTTCTAAGTACAATGATTTTTCACAATAGAAAGACAATATTTTCAATGTGACCTTTTAAGGACAACTAGGTAATATATTGGATAGAGCACCAGATCTGAAGTCAGGAATATCTGAGTTCAAATTTGGTCTCAGACACTTAGCAGTTGTGTGCCCCCGGGCAAATCACTTAACCTTTCTTTTTTGGTCTCAGTTTTTTCACATGTAAACTGAGCTAGAAAAGGAAATATCCCACTCTATTGTCTTTACCAAGGAAATTCCAGATGGAATCACAAAGTATCAGACACAATGGAACATCACAAATAAACCTTGTGTTCTCTATATCTTCCAATCATTTGTGGGATGTTTGAGATGAGTTCCATTATACAATATCACTTACAAAGGCTCATTTGTTCCTTACTAATATTTACATAGAGGATTTCCTCAGTAGATCATCTTCATAAAAATTTTACATAAATGGTAGAATATATATATTTAGGTCTATGGCAGTTAATTCTTGATCTTTTTTTCTAGAAAATTTACATATGTATATTAATATGGAATTCAAATATGCACATGTATCATCTAGCTATAGACACCTCTCTCTCACTCTTTCTGTCTCTCAAATACTCTGGGTACTATTCCAGTGTTTGTTTTCTGTAGCATCATTTTTAGTTCTATGAAAACCCTAGAGACTGTAATAAAAGTGATAGTCTACCATGCTTAATGGAGAAAAAAGGTTGTTGTGATTAATTTGGGAGAATTATTTTTTTACTTTTCTTCTCTCTGTAGTATTTCCCCCATTTTCACCATCATGTATGTTTGAAATTATTTTGTTTAGTTAGATATATTTCTAAATTTTCTTTAGACAAGCTTTATCTTCACTATATCTCCTTTATGACACATCACTCAAAAGAAACCAACAGATGTAAATATATGCACTTGTATTCCTTCATTTGTTGACTATTTGTTTATTTATATACATAAGCACATGGCAAATGGCATAGGATCACTTTTTTTTGTTTTTGTTTTTGCAAGGCAAATGGGGTTAAGTGGCTTGCCCAAGGCCACACAGCTAGGTAATTATTATTAAGTGTCTGAGACTGGATTTGAACCCAGGTACTCCTGACTCCAGGGCCTGTGCTTTATCCACTACGCCACCTAGTTGCCCAGGATCACATTTTTTTTTAAAAATTATTTTCTTTAGCTATTAACAAGGCAAATTAAATACATTGATAAACCAAAAGAAGAATAAAGAATTGATCAAACTGTTGCAGAGTATGGAACTTAAAGTCTTAAGTTGTCAAGGTATCTTTAGAATGAAAAACATTAAATAATATCTCTCTATATATATACACGTACTCATATTGCATATATAATGTAGATGTGTATACATATAGGATGTATGATGCTGTTTAGTTGTTTTCAGGTGTGTCTGACTCTTGACCTCTTTTCAGAATTTTCTTGACTAAGATACAGGAGGGATTTGTCTGAGGCCAAATTTGAACTTAGAAAGATGAGTCTTCCTGAGACCAGACTCCTCATTCTATCCATTCTGCCACCTAGCTGCTCTGTGTAATGTATATGTATTTATATAGATGCAAATACTTACATGTTAGTTTACAAATCATGTTTGTTACCTTTATAAAAAATAGACCCTGTGCACAACCAGAAAGTATTCTAAATAAATGTTTAAACTCTGAAAGAGCAGAATTTTTCCTTAAAAATCATAATATAGTTTGTATAATAATTATTATAGTGAATACAAGGAAACTATACAGACCTAAGATGTCACTTTATAATAACATTTTAAATAATGAGTGTGTTAAAGAATAAATCATGGAAACAATTAATGAATATATGAAAAAGAACAGCAATGATTAAATAACATGTCACAATTTCTCAAATGCAGTCAAAACAGTTTGGGAGGACGAATTATAAGCCTTACAATATACCATTTCAATATAGAAAAGATGAATAATAAGCTAAATATTAAATTTAAGGAAATGAGAAGTGAAACAAGTAAACAAATATAATATAACCAAAAAAGAGAAAGCAATTTATAGCAGGACATTAGCAGACTAAGTGGGAAATGGAAAACGTATAGAATGGCTAAACAAAAGTATAATGTGGTTTGAGAAAGAAGAAATAAAAATTTTGTTTTTAGAGAACAAAATCAAAAAAGAAGGAAACAAATCAAATTATCAGAGTAAAAATGAATGTCATCACGAGATGAAATAAGAAAACCATCCATAAAAACCATAAATACTTTGAAGAACTGCAAAAATTATATATATAATATACATATATCAATAAAACTAAACTTTAAAAAGTTGAAGCATTTCAGTAAAATATTAAATACAAAATTTTAAAAATATATATAATGCTTAAGCATAAAAATGAAATTGGACTAGTTATAAAGGAACTATCAAAGGAAAACAACAACAGCAACAACTCTGTTTTGAAAGGATTATATGTGAATTTTATCAAGTCTTTTAATATCCAAGATCTATGCTACACAGTTTAGTTACAAAAATTCAAATAAAACACTATTCTAATTTTATTTTTATTATATAAGTGTAATCATCACAATAAAGTCAGGGAAGGATGAAGCAAAAAAAAGTAATTATATTATATAATTATATAATTGAGAATTGTTTTTTAGGTTTTTGCAAGGCAAATGACGTTAAGTGGTTTGCCCAAGGCCACACAGGTAGGTAATTATTAAGTGTCTGAGGCCACATTTGAACTCAGGTACTCCTGACTTCAGGGCCGGTGCTCTATCCACTGTGCCACCTAGCTGCCTAATTACTGTGAAATTTTAAACAATATCCTAGCCCACCTCAAAACCCTATGACAGTATATCAAACAATTTTTAATTAGGGTTAAACTTACCCTAAAGATGGTAAAAATTAAGAAAAATACAATAAATCATATTTAAAACTTTATAAATCTTATCAGTAGATTCAGAAAAGTATGAATTATAAAATTAATTTGTTCTTACTTGCAGAGGGAGAGAGAAGCCCTACTAAGCATAGAGATGAAATTATAATTTTATTAAATTAAAAAATATACAAATGAAATATATTCCATAGTGCTGGTGGGTCCACATAAGCACCACACCATCCTGGACTTTCATCTTCCTCCAACTCCATTACAGCAGGTTGGTGGCAAGAGTCATAGCTGCCCAGACCCTGGAGATTCTTGCTAGTCTTCCTCCTTTTCTTTCTCCTTCCCTATGGCCCTCAAGCACTGAGATGAAGAAGGGAGGGTAGTTTGTGTGAAGGTGGCAGAGACTGCTGCTTTGAGAATGGAAATTCTCTTCACCAGAATTAGAGACTGTTTAATTATTAAAAATGCAAAACTATCATTGCTAGTCTGTATAAATCACCATTCTTTATTAATTTACCATGAATGAAAACCTAAAAAAAAAAAAAAGGCGGCTAGGTAGCATAGTGGATAAAACACCGGCCCTGGAGTCAGGAGTACCTGGGTTCAAATCCGGTCTCAGACACTTAATAATTACCTAACTGTGTGGCCTTGGGCAAGCCACTTAACTGCATTTGCCTCGCAAAAACCTAAAAAAAAAATTTACCATGAATGAAGTTGTACACACATCTCCTACTATTGCAAATAATATAGAAGAAATTATAAGAATTTGTTGTTGTTTATTCATGGAATAAACTTATTTGGGGTTTTCTTGGTAAATGTTCCAGAGAGGTTTGACATTTCTTGCTCCAGTTCATTTTACAAAGGAGGAAACTGAGGCAAGCAGGGTTAAGTGACTTGACCAGGGTCACAAAATTACTAGATTTCTGAGGTCAGATTTGCATTCAGGAAGATGAGTCTTCCTGACTTGAGGCTTGGTGATCCATGTGTCTCCTAATTTCCCTGAATCACTGTACATACATTAAATTGTATTGCAACTGTTGAGCTTCCAAATTGTCTATTCCTGTATTACTGGGCTAGTCCACATGGGCATTAACTTCACATTCTTTAAGAATGTGATTCTTAAACTAATGCAACTTGTTCTGGTCATTGAAATCAGGAGTTTCTCTCATTGGTTTAGAGTGAACTGTTTTGAAGCCCCCCCCACCCCAGTTTTTGGCTTTTAAAACATAGTAAAGTATTTTTTGTGAACATTTCAAATTATTGCTAAATGGTTGCTCACATATATATTGTATAATAACTAGGTAATTAGAAAAAGCAAGCATTTCTGAAAGTTTATTATGATTTCAAAATGGTTTTGCATGTGATTTTTAATGTAATGTATATTAAATTTTAATGCAATTTACAGTACTGCTATTCAAAGTACTATAAATGTCAAATTGATATTTTTAATTGTTAATTGTTAAAGTCAAAATATAAGTCACTGCACTGACATTGTCATAATTTTTATACTGTTACTATAAACATTGAAAAAAATTCCTGTGTAGTAGGTAGGTTTACCTTTAAAATCCCAACAATTCTAAAATAATATTTTCCAAATTATGCAAGAAATAACATTAAAATTTAATGTAAACCTTTTCAAAAATTAAAAAAGCTATAGGAATAAATAAATATATTTACCATAAGCAATAATATAATTTAAAGATAATTATTAACAAAATATATATTATAAAAATAATAAAATTTTAACCAAGTTCAAAAAGGATCAAATATTTCTAATTATCTAATATGGCCTTAATTGCAATGTAGAAACATTAGAATCTTTCCTAATGAATGTAGGAATATTAATATAAAGATAAAAATAGAACTGTATTAAGGACATAAACATAGCAAAAGAATAAGTTCTATCAGCTTAACTGATATATTATTTAGGCATTCCCAGAGCAAGGATTTAGTCAAGAAGCTAATTAGCACAAATAATAGCTTCAATAAAATAGCAGGATACAAAATAAAGCAACAGATTTCTAGATAACAATACAAAATCTTGTGGGGATAAGAGAAGAAATAGCTAAAAATTGAATAAAATATCTGAGACATACTAGAGGTACACATTCATTACTCATATTAATAAAATTTAAAAACCTCTTTAAGGAGATTAATTATGACTCTTTAGGAGCCAAGATGACAGAGTAAAATCAAGGACTCAAAGTATATCACCACCAACCCTCTCCAAATACCTTTAAATAATGATTCTAAAGAAATTCTACAATGACTGATCCCATAAAAATATGAAACAAAGCAATTTTTTAGCCCAAGACAACTTGGGACATCTGTGGGAAAGGTCTGTTGCACAGAGGTGAGAGAGGAGTACAGTGCAGTGAAGTTAATGCCCGTGTGGACCTGCCCAATAATACAGGAACAGACAAATTGGGCACCTGGGTCAGTGAGAGCAGTGGTGGTTTCCAGATCTTCCATCCCAGAGACTACAAGTGTTGGAAGCTCAGCAGCAAAAGTCTGTTACACCAGGGTGAGAGTGGAGCATCATCCAGCTCAGGTCACCGCCATGCAGACCCAGCTCCAACTGACCAGGAGCAGACATTGGAAACCTCTTAATCAGTAGTAGCATCACCTGCTTCTCAGACTACAGATAGTAAGGGGGTCAAAGGAGATTACAGGGGTCTCTTTGCTCTCACTGAGTCAAGTCTCTGTTGTTTTGCCCATATTTGGATTTGGGTCAGAGTCTTGGGTCTCAGTTCCAGAAAGATGAGGAGCAGAAACTCAACAAAGTTTGCTGCCTCAGGGATCAGGAACCCTCCTCACAATTGCAAGACAGAAAGCAGTGCTTGTGGTGATCCACAGACAAGAGCACCACTGGTCAGGAAAGTAGTAAAAATCACTTCTTAGATTGGAAGAGCTGAAAATTTGTAGGTCCTTAGAAGTATTTATGCAACCCCTCCCCTACCCCCAGAAGTTTGAGACAGTTTGCTCTCTCCACCCTGGAAACAGAATCTTAACAGAGTTTAAATCAAGTCATAGACTGGGGAAATGAGCAAACAAAAGGAAAAAAAAAATCTGACTATAGACAGTTACTATGGTGATAAGGAAGAACAACAATGCACATTCAGAAGAAGATAGAAGTCAAAGTTCCTACATTCAAAGTCTCCAAGAAAAATAAAAATTGGTCTCAGGTCATGGGAGGGTACAAAGAATTTTAAAAATAAAGTAAGGGAGATAGAGGGGGAAAATGGAAAGAGAATGAAAATGATATGGAAAAATAATGAAAAACGAGTTTGCAGCTTGCTGAAGGAGATAAAAATAAATCGAAGAAAATAGCATCTTAAAAAAGCAAAACTGTGCCAAATAGAAGAAGAGATACAAAAAGTCGATGAAGAGAAGAAGGTTTTTAAAATCAGAATTGGGCAAATGGAAGAGGAGGTACTCACTGAAGTACTCACTGAAGAGAATCATTCCTTAAAATTGATAATAGAGAAAAGGGAAGCTGATGACTTGGTGAGAAATCAAGAGACAATAAAATAAAACAAAAGCATGGAAAAACTATATGACAATGTGAAAAATCTCAATAACAGCATTGAAAAATAAATTGCATGCATTTCTGCATGGAAAGTTGATATTGATAATACTCAAGTGAACCTTCTCATTTAATAGAGCAGGTAGAAGGAGAACATGTAGGCAAGGCACAGGAGAGCTGAATTTGAAGATGCAATATATTATACAAATGGAGTTAATGGGTGAAAGAGAGTAAGGGAAAGCAGAGGTAGAATAGGCTAAGATATTTCATAGCTTTTGCAATGTTATGGAAAGGGGGATGGGGGGATGAGGGAACCTTCATTTTCATCAGAAATGACTCAGAGAGGAAACAGCATACACATTCAATAGGGTATGGACATCTAGAGGAAAAGGAGAGAAAGGGGACAGGTGGTGTGGGTGATAGAGGAGAGGGTAGATTATAGGATAGGATAGTCAGATATGACACATTTTTTTTCTTTTTTCAAATAGTGGGACTGGGTGACCTGTCCAAGACAATGGGGCTGGGTACTTGCTGGGTCTTTAGGGCAGGATATGGGTTTGGGGCCTCCTGTCCCCAGGGTCCGTGCTTTGTCCATTCTGCCATTCTGCTGCCCCATAGCACACTTTTGAAGTGGGACAGAGTGAAAGGATAGAGAAAATATAATAGATGGTAGTAGGGAGGAATGAATGGAGGGAATTACAATCAGCAACAACTACTGTAGAAAAATATGGAAGTAACTTCTATGATGGACTTATGATAAAAAAAAAGTGTTCCACCTGAGACAGAGTTCATGGTATCAGAACAGAGACTGAAATACATTTGTTTCTCTTTCTTTTACTTTATTTCTCATGAGGTTTTATATTTTTGTGGGGAGAAGGGGTATTATGTTTACTCTTAAGAATATTTTAGTAATGTGTAAATTAAATAAATTAAAGAAAATTCCTTTTAAAAGTCAATAAAAAAAGCTTTGCTCTGGAGTGGAAGAGGGAAGAGATTACAGGGAGTGAATGGTCCTTATTCTTCAGAGAGGACATAATATACACTCATTTGGGGAATAGAAATTTATTTTTCCCTCCAGAAAAGTGGGAGGACGAGGAGATGGAAGAAAGGGGGTGTGATAGCAAGAATGACTCATTGTAGGATTGGATAGTAAGGAGCAAAATACTTTTGAGGAGGAAAAGGGTAAAAATAAAAATTAGAATAAATGTGGGGGAGAGTAGGATGGAGGGAAATACAGTTAGCAATAGTAGCTGTGAGGAAAATTATTGGAACAAGTTTCTCATAAAGATCTCATTTCTCAAGCATAGAGAATTGAGTCAAATTTATGAAAAATAAGAGCCATTCCCCAACTGATAAATCACAAGAAGGTATGAACAGTTTTTAGATAAAGTTATCAGTGCTATACCCACTGGATCAACTAATAGGACGGAAAGAGAAAATGACAAATGTTGGAGGGAATGTAGGGAAAATAAGACCTTAATACATGTTAAATATTATTCAGTCATCCTGTAGAGCAATTTGGAACTATGACCAAAGGACTAAAAATACCATGCCTATCCTTTGATCTAGCAATGCCAGCTCTCCCTCAGGGCTGCCAAGCCTTTTCCTTCCATTTGATGAATTAGAATTCTTCCCAAGTTCCAATCTTGAGTTATAATTTTTTCTTTTCTTTTCTTTTGTTTGAGTTCAAATCTTAACAGAAGCTAAAAATATGTAACAGGTTGAAGAGCATTAAATATAAATACAAAGAAAGACAGGGAGACCCATGAACAGAGAAGCAAAGAGAGAGAGAGAGAGAGAGAGAGAGAGAGAGAGACAGAGAGAGAGACAGAGAGACAGAGAGACAGAGACAGTGACAGAGAGAGACAGAGACAGAAACAGAGACAGTGAGAAGCAGAGACAGAGAGAGAGAAGAGATATTACTATAACAATTATCTAAGACCAAGAGCACTTCAGTAAGTTATCAAAGGACATGAAGAGTTCACCAAAAGAATTACAGGCTATTGACAAGAGAAAAACTTCTCCATAAGAGAAATGCAAATCAGACCAATACTGAGGTCTCACCTCAGATCCAGAAAATTGACAAAGTTGACAAAAGATGGAAAGAGTTAATTTTGGAGTGCTCGTAGGACTGCTGGTGCTGTGAGTTTGTCTCTCCATTTTGGAAAAGAATTTGGTTATGCTGCAAAAATATGTTTGCTGCCTGTATTACTTTTCTAAAGGATTCCTGTAGTAGGTACATATCCTGAAAACACTGGTTAAAAAAAGGAATATCCTTTTATATCAAATATAAAATATACCAAAATCCTTTATTTATGGTCACAATGAATCATAATCAAAATACATCTTCATTTATTGAGAGATAACTAAACAAAGGGTGGTTTATCAAACACCAATACTTGAGAAAAATGAAAAATGCAAGAAGTTTGGTAAGACATAAAGGAACTGACTCACGATGAAGTAGAACCTGGAAAACCATATACATAATTAAAACAATGTAAGTAAAAAGGAAAAACTACAGCAACAAAAACAAATCTAAGTCTGTACTATAACAACTAAGTTTGGTCCTGAAGAAGGATTAACAAAATGTACTTTCTTCCCACCTTTGAAGAAGCAGGGATGATCTTAATGGAACATTCTATATGCTGTTAGAATTGGTTGAAGTTAAACTAATTCTTCTAAATAATTGTTTCTTCTTACTTTCATATGTTACAATGGATGACATGGGGGGAGGAATATATATTTAAAGGTGGTACAAAAGCAAAAAAAATGTAAAAGAAACTATATTATTAACTTCCAATTTATGTCTTAAAAGAGTAGGGTAAGGATCACAGGACAACTATGATTAATGGTACAGTCCTAACTATTTCTATTGCCAATTCTTCCCTTAGGTAGTACATAGCACTGAACTTGGTGTCAGGAAGACCTGAGTTCAGACTCTTAATGATCATATATGATCCTGGGCAGGTTTTTTAACCTCAGTCTGCCTCAGGTCCTTCATCTATGAAATGGGTTTAATAATGGCACTTCTATTTAAGTGCTGAAGATGAAATAAAATTAAATATATGTAGTTCTTTTAAAACCTTAAAAAACCTGTATAGAAATGAAAATGAAAGCACCTTTGGTTCTATTAAACAAGTTTAGCATCCAGAGAAGTCATGCTCATTTCATTAGCAAAGCACTGGAGGTGCAGTCATAGACTAATTCCCACTTTTACTCACAAACCTCTGAAAAGCACTTGTAATTTACAGTAAAATGCAATTATCATGAAATGAAGGGATGCATAATTTGCATTTTGCTGATTATGGCAGATTATCTGAGTCAAGAGGCAAAGATAATTACAAGGCAATGTGGGTGTCTATTCTTACTCAATTGCTATGACATATTGGACCAGTTTTGTCGGACAATGAGGCAATAATTTTTGGTTGTTTAACAAGTTGCAAAACCTTGAAAAATACTAAAAGTGATCTTTCAAAACAGAATTCATGGCATAACGTGATTGGTGTTCAACTTACAAGAAAAAAGTTTTGTTTAACATATGAAAGTTATTTCTAGGCAATGTCTCTGTTGCCAGAATATCAACAACTGGAGGGGCAATAGCCATTCCTGGTTTTGATGTTTTTAAATTATAAAAATATAAATTATTAAATTTGGATGCATCCTTAAGAAACTGATGTCCTAGCTGGTTCTCAGAGTTAGCCATTCTGCCCATTCCAATTTTGGGTTGCTCCAGTTTTAGGGATATGTATATAATATATATATATATATATATATATATATATATATATACACATATGTATATATATATATGCATACTCATATATAATCATGTATTTGTATAATTTGCATATTCATAAATAGAAATATATGTGCATGCAAATATGGGTATGCATGTGTTTATATTTTTTATTTGTATACATGTTTAAATTTATTTATGAAATTTACTGCTCTAGAACTCCTAAACATTCATCCCAGTTATATTCTTTGGAATTACTGAGAATAAGGTTTCTCTAGAGGAGCCCTTCAAAGATAGCTATCCTCTTAGTTCTTGACTTCTCACCCCAATTCCAAATCTTTTCTTGCTTTTAAACTATTTTTGAAAATTATGTAGGATCATTTTAATACTATAAATCAATTTGTTTTCAAAATCATTATTCTTTTATTATACATTAAAAATATTTACAGATGATTTAGTCTCTTAGAGCAAGAAAGGCACCTAACCAAAACTAACAATAGAGTGACCTCATTTGAAGGTACATATGACATTTTATGTCTGTATTTCCTCCTCTCAATTAAAAATAATTTTAGGAATCTATATTTTCCCCCCTTATTGTGAAGAGAGGAAAAAAAGACAAATTTATTGTAAAAAATATGGAGAATTAAGAAAAACTTTAAAAAACTTAAAACTTTAATAGTTGCATGCAAAATATATGTGTGTTTTCTTTAGCTTAAATCTATTGCATCCTTATAATAGAAAGTATACTTTATCATTGGTTTTTTGAATCATTGATCTTTGTATTGATCATAATTCTTATTGCTTTCAGAGTTGTTTTTAGAATAATGTGTACATTTTCCTTTTTGTGTTGCTCATTTCATTGTTCATCAACTTGTTATAATTCTCAAAATTATTCATTTTTATAATATTGTTGTGATAGTATATGTTTTTCTTTTGGTTCTGTTCACTTTACTATTGATCACATAATATAAGTCTTTTCATGATTTTTTGAAATCACCAGCTTCCTCTTTTCTTGTATCAAAGTACTCCTCTTCATATCTCTGATTTTTAGTTTCATCATTTGTAAAATGGTATAAAAATGCACATTATACCTTTCCTATAGATGACAAACAGTACTTTGTACATGGTTAAGTAATAGTTAAATGTGAACTCTTGGCATAGTGTGCTACAGTGGAAACATCATATCATTGGAGTTGGAAAGAAATGATTTTGAATTGTTCCTCAGAAACTTAATTGGATAAACCCTAGAGAGATTTCTAGGCCTCAGTAAAATAAATGACTTGAACTTGATAACTTTTCCAATTCCTTCTAGCTATAAACATTCTCATGAATTTTTCTTAATTGTGGTGCCTTCCCTCTGCTACCTATTTCTTATTTATCTTGCAAAAATCTTGCTTTGTTGATATTTGCATGTCTTCTCCTATTTGTATAGGTACTTTCTTTGCCTCTTTTTGTATCCCCTGGAACTTGAATGACTGGCATATAGTATGTCCTTAACAAATGTTTATTGATTGATTGATCTTTTGCACCTGTCTCTTCTCCCTTTTCTCTTTCCCCAGTTCTCTGGGTCAATTATTCCACTGACTCAAAATAACTTTAATGCACTATTGTTTTTGAATACATTGGTGTAATGTAACTATACTTAGTTCCACTACATTCTTCTGGTCTATGAGTTGAGTAGTGAAGTCAAAAAAAGGAAATGCCATCAGTATGGCATGACATTAAAAACTGCCACCTCCTTACTATCCAAGTGCTCACTAATATCCCTTTTTACATTCTCTTGTAGCATTTTATTAGAAATCAGCATCATTTATAAGTCTATATAGATAGATAGATAATGCATTTATTAAAGTACTCTGTATTTGGTACCAGGTAATGTATTAAGCACTGAGGAGATTAGTACATGCAAACAAAATGTCCTCACCTCAAAGAGCTTACATTCTAGTGAGGTAAGATAATTATAAAAGGAGAGCACCCTCTTTTCCCTCACCATCACCCCATTTTAGAGGGGAATATTAATGATGTCAGAGAAAGTTTTGGCAAGAGTATGCTTAAACTAATTTGAATATGCCAGTTGTTAAACTTTTAGTGAAAATATTTACTTCTCAGAAATGGTCAAACACTAGAAATCAGGACTGATTTATTGATTTGCTGATTTTCTAGTCTGAAGAGAGAAAATGTTAATAATGCAGATTAAACTTAAAAGTGTGTCTATATTTTCCCCCTCAGAACTGTTTGTTAAACATTTACATATATATATATATATATATATATATATATATATATATATATATATATATATATATATATACCATACCAGGCAGAATCAATTATGAGATTTTAATTTCCATTGGGATGGGCTGTTGCATAGAAGCAAATTAAGGAAAGGATATGCTTTTATTACCCTCATATTTTGCTCTGTTTCCCTTATAGAGTCTTCTTTATTTTCCTTAGCATTTTTTTTAAAAAAAAGGTCCATGTTGTTTGAGGCTTTATTAATCATTACATTGTTCTTATGTGATGAATTCCCCTTGGTTATGCATTCTTGCTGCTAACTTTGGTACACATCATTTTCAAAATCTGAACCTGGAGAATGGTTCTTAGATCAACAACTTTTACCTTATTCCAAAATAAATTAAAAATGTATATACAACCTGAATATTAAAGATCATGCTACAAAAAAGAATAGAAGATAAAGAGAATCCTATACCTTTCACAGAAAAGTGTAAATTCTAAGTTTTTTTGCAAGGCAATGGGGTTAAGTGGCCTGCCCAAGGCCACACAACTAGGTAATTATTAAGTGTCTCAGGCTAGATTTGAACTCAGTTATTCCTGACTCCAGGCATGGTGTTCTATCCACTGTACCACCTAACTGTCCAAGTAGCAATTTTTTTCTTTAGATTTTTCAAGGCAATGGGGTTAAGTGGCTTGCCCAAGGCCACATGGTTAGGTAATTATTAAGTGTCTGAGGTCATATTTGAACCCAGGTATTCCTGGCTCCAAGACCCGTGCTCTATTCACTGCTCCACCTAGCTGCCCCAAGTGGCAATTTCTTAACAAAGGATATGTGTAATTATAAAACATAAAACAGACAACTTTGCATGAAATTGAGAAGCTTTTGTTTGAAATCTTTAAGTAACAAAATTAAAACAACTAAGATATCAGCTGATTTTTAAAATTTATATTTATTTTATTTTTTACAAATGATGTTTTTTATACATTATTAAAACATTCTTGTTTAAGAGCAAACCTAATGCCCCCGCCCCCCAAAAATATAGACCCTCGTTAGCAATACAGTAAAAGAAAGAGGAAAAAATTGAAATAATAATAATAATAATAATAATAATAATAATAATAATGGCAGCTAAGTGACACATTGGACGGAGCACCAGCACCCAAGTACAAATCCAGCCCCAGACACCCAACAATTACCCAGCTGTGCAACTCTGGGCAAGCCACCACAACCCCCACTGCCCAGCAAAAACAAAAAAAAAACCCAAAATAAAATAAAATGAAAATAATAATAATGATAATAATAATAGTACTAACAACAACAATAATAATAATAGGGGTGGCCAGGTGGTTCAGTGGAGCATCCAGGTCCAAATCCAGCCTCAGATACCCAACAATCCCCCAGCTGTGTGATCCTGGGCAAGCCACCTGACCCCATCTGCTCTGCAACTCCCCCCCTTGCCCTGCCAATAACAACAACAACAACAATAACGATAATAATGCTAATAATGATAATTGTGCTTCAGTCTGTGTTCCAACACCACCAGCTCTGTCCTGGGTGGATCACATTCTTTAGGATAAGTCCATCACAAAAGCTACTTCCATAATTTTCTACTGTTGCCATTGCTGATTGCAACTCCTTCCATTTATACTTCCCCACTATCATAAATAACATATTCTCTCTCCTTTCACTCTATCCCTCTTCTTAAATGTTCTGTAAGGTAAGCTGAGTAGCATGGCAGAGTAATCACCAGCCCTGGGGACAAGAGACCCAGAGCCCACCTACTACCCTTAAGGCCCAACCACCTGACCCTGTGGTCCCAGACAGGCCATCCAATCCCAGCCCCTTGCCAGAAGTAAAAAAGAAAATGTGTTATTTATGACCACTCTCCCCCATGTCGATCATCTTCTCCATCACTCACACTCCCCCCCATCCCCAAGTCCATCTTCTCTCCTTCGTATTCTAGATGTCTATACCCTATTGAGTATATTTGCTGTTTCCTCTCTGAGCCACCTCTGATGAGAGCAAAGATTCCCTCATTCCCTCTTGCCTTCCCCCTTTCATATAATTGCAATAGCTCATTGTAACAAAAAAACTTATTATATGAAATATCTTATTCCACCTCTCCTTTCTCTTACTCTCATTACATTTCCCTTTTAGCCATTGACTCCATTTTTACAATATATTATATCTTCAACTCAGCCCTCTCCTGTCCTTTAGCCCTAAAAGCTCCTTCTACCTGTTCTATTAAATGAGAAGTTTCCTATGAGTATTATCAGTATCATTTTTCTATGCTGGAAAACATGTAGTTCATCATCATTAAGTACCTCATATTTTACCCTTCTCCGCTCTCTATGCTTCACCTGAGTCCTGTACCTGAAGATCAAACTCTCTGTTCAGCTCTGGCCATTCCAACAATAACATTTGAAATTCCCCTGGTTCATTGAAAGTTCATCTTTTCCCCTGGAAGAGGACATTCAGTTTTGCTGGGTAGTTGATTCTTAGTTGCATTCTGAGCTCTTTTGTCTTCTGGAATATTATATTCCAAGCCCTATGAGCCTTTAATGTAGTTACTGCTAAGTCCTGTGTGATCCTGACTACAGCTCCACAATATTTGAATTGTGTCCTTCTGGCTGTTTGTAATATTTTCTCTTTGACTTTGGAGTCCTGGAACTTGGCTATAATACTCTTGGTTTTTGGGTTTTTTTTTTCTATCTCTTTCCAGGCGAGATTGGTGGATTCTTCAATTTCTATTTTGCCCTCTGCTTCTAGATATCTGGGCAATTTTCCTGTAGGAATTTTTTAAAAATGATGTTCAAGGCTCTTTTCCTGATCATGACTTTCAGGTATCCCAATAATTTTTAAACTATCTTTCATGAATCTGTTTTCCAGATCAGTTGTTTTTTTTTCAATGAGATGTTTCACATTTTCTTCTAATTTTTCATTCTTTTGGTTTTGAAGTATTGTGTCCTGACTTCTCATAAAGTCAATAGCTTCCTTCAACTCCATTCTAGATCTGAAGGATTTATTTTCCTTAGAGAGCTTTCTTATCTCCATTTCCATCTGAGCAATTCTGCTTTTTAAAGCATTCTTCTCCTCAATAACTTTTTGAACTGTTTTATCCATTTGACCTATGTTGGTTTTTAACACGCTGTTTTCTTCAGCATTTTTTTGGATCTTCTTAATTAAGCTGCTGACTTCTTTTTCATGTTTTTCCTGCTTTTCTCTCATTTCTTTTCCCAGTTTTTCTTCTATCTCCCTCACTTGATTTTCAAAATCATTTTTGAGCTTTGTCATAGCCTGAGCCCAATTTCCATTTTTTCTTGGAGTCTTTAGATGTAGGAGCTTGGGCTTCCTCATTTTCTGACTGAGTATTTTGATACTTCTCACAATCACAGACAAAGTATTTCTCAATGGTGCTCCTCTTTTTTCTCTGTTTACTCATTTCCCCAGCCTGTGCCTGGTCTTGGGGGTGCTTCCTGAACTTTTGAGTATTATTGGGACCCCCCCCCCCCGCCATGAGGATCTCAGTGTTTGAAGCTCTGTCCTCCCTCCTGGTCTGTGAATGACAACAAGCGCACCCCTCTGCCAAAGGGCTGAGGTGGGGGAGCTGCTGTTCTATGGGGGACCTGAACTGTGATCAGGATATGAATGTGATCAGAGCCTCAGTGTCCTGTTGCAGGGACAGAGGACAGACCTTGGAAGTCTCTCTCTCTACTCCCCTACCTAGGCTTATCACTCAAGTCTGGGGGCTCCTGCTTACCCACTCTACCTGCTTCTGGTTCCTGGATCTGGGCTGCCTGTTGCTCACTGAGTGTCCTGAGGTCCGGGCTTCACATACTCACTCTGGCAGGGGCCCTCCACTGATCTTCCAAGTTGTGCCCGTTGCCCCCCAAGTGTATGTCAGGAAACTGCCCCCACTGCCTTGAGCCCTGGCTCCCAGTGCCCTGGGGCTGCCTCCAGGAGGCTGAAGTTCCTTTGCTGTGGCAGGCTACCCCTCTAACCCCATGGAGCTGAGCCTTTCTGCTGTTTTCCAGGTTACCTTGGCCTGTAGAACTGCCTCACTGGATCCCTCTGTGGGTCCTGTCTCTTGAAAATTTAGTTAGAGTCTTTATTTGATAAATTTTGAGAGAGAGAACCCAAGAGAATCTCTTCTCCTGTTGCCATCTTGGCTCCATCCCCCCAGAAGATACAAATGGAAAGTTAAGTGAAATAAAACAAAAATGCATAAATACAAATTTATTTTCTAAAAGTATGAACCTAATGAAGAGAAAGAAGCCTGGATTTGGAATCAGAGTTCTGGGTTTAATTTGTGTTCTGCTATTTATTGTACAGCTTTACATCCTTTTCCTGGAAAATGAAGAGGCTATATAATATTAATCAATCAGACAATCAATTTGGCTATCAATAGGAATTTATTATGTTTTTACTGTGTGCCAGTTAATATGCAAGGTAGAAGGGATAGAACCCCACTCTTACCCTTCCCCCCAGAAGAAAATATCCTGTCCTTAAGAATTTTGCATAAAATATTTGTTTGCATATGCATATATATGTGTATATGATTACACAGTATAAAGTATAAATAAATGAATAAAGTATAAATAAAGAATAAATATGAAACTCTATTTAAAATCTAAATCTCTGTTCCTGTAATTGCACTTTAAACATGTATTAAAGAACGAGGTTTTACCACCTTACAAAGATTATGATTAACATTCACAATAGCAAAATGATTCTCAACTTTAACATTTGTTCCATGTAGTTTAACAATAGCAGTGGTAATACTAATGGTAGTAGTATTAGTAACAATAATTGTGAGTATGATGAAGATGAAGATGCTAGAAGGAAGAAGGAGGAAGAAGAAGAGGAGGAGAACAACAAAAACAAGAAAGAACAAGAAAGAAGAAGGCTAGTTACTTGAAATAAAATGGACATATAGGATAGAGTACTTGTTCCTGAGGTCTTTGGAAGACTAGAACTTAAATTCAATCCTAGTTACTTACTGGCATTATTACTCTTAGCAAGTCGTTTAACTTCTCACAGGGCCTTGAGAACCAACCCCTCCCTATATATTGTACCTTGGAGAAGATCCTCTTTTTCTACTTGATAACTCACTGTACTAGCAACTCTTTAAGGAAAGGATCCAACCATGATTTACTTGGCTTAAATGTAAACTCTTTGAACTTCATCTTTTCTTTCTTGTATTCAGTTTTATCATGCTATTGTTATTTTCACTCTAAATTCCTAATCCACTGACTGGTAACTGTCTTCCAGATCACTTTTTAAGGAGGGGTCCCAGTCATGTTCACCTCACTTAAAATCCAACACTTCAGACCATTCTGCTCCTTCATCTCCTCAGTTTTCCTATATGTGTATCTTCCATAAGTAAAATAGAAACTCCATGAAAATAGGTACTATTTTCTTGTTTGGATGAGTATCCTTGGCAATTGGCATTATGTCTGTTACATTTGCTGTTGTTCATTTGTTTTCTCATGTCTGACTCTTTATGATCACATTTGGGGTTTTCTTCATAAAGATACTTGAGTAGTTTGCCATTTCTTTCTCCAACTCATTTTTACAGATGAGTAAACTGAAGCAAATAAGGTTAAATCACTTATCTATGGTCACACAGCAAGGAAATTTCTGTGATCAGATTTTAACTCAGGAAGATGAATTATCCTGACTAGAGACCTGACACTCTATCCATTGTGTCATCTAACTGCCTGCCTGATATGCAGAAGGTACTTAATAAGTTTCCTATCAATCCATTTATCTGTGTATCATCTGTTTTCTATTTCATCTACTTATCTCATCTATTATCTATCTATTTATCTGTGTATCTGTCTAACAATCTAACCTTAGACTTCTTTGAGTTTTGGTTTCTTCATAGTTAAATGGACACAATAATAGCCTCTACCTTCTAGAGATATTGTGAGAATTAAATATGAGCTAATATCTCTAAAAAAAACTTTAAAGACCTAAATAAATGATCATTATTAAGAATAATAACATATTTACAGAGCATTTTAATATTTGTAAAGTGCTTTATATGAATTATCTCAAAATATTTTTCTTTTTAGATACTTATAAATAAAAGTGGTAATTTCTCTATGACTGCAACTCCAGAGTTTTGATTAATTGAGCATGACCTTCCTAGATGGTAAACTTGGTTAATTGGTCAATAAATCCTTTTCTCCACTACATAAAACACTCATATAATTACCAATTTAAGTTTTGAAAACAATTCATATTATCTTGGTTGATCCTCATAACAAGTGACAAATAGATATTATTATCATTCCCATTTCACAGATGAGGAAACTGAGACAGAAAGAGGTTAAGTGAATTTTCCTATGGTCACTAGCAAAGCAACTAGTAAATGCTTCATATTGTTATAACATCTTATGATAACAGTTTGACTAAAGTCTAAACATCATTTATTCCTTTTAAACTACCATTCATGTTAGCATAGTTTTAAGAATGCAGATCCAATGTCTAATGTTTTTCATTTCAAGGGAGATTTTCCCTTAAACAAATTTCTTCTCTCTTTTTTTATCCTTTCAAGTTTAGGAGTTATTATGCAGATAAACAGTTTCAAATAGCCAGATTCATTCTAAATCTTCTTATTCTCAGTTATAAGAGATGTTGTGTACATACCATAGGCAATTTTTGTAAGATATTTGAGCAGTAGCCTGATAGTAAATTTTTCTATTTTTATATAAAATGTCAGACCACTACATGCAAATGAATAAATATATACATACATGTTTACATATGTGTGTATTCACACACATATATGCAGTAAGAAAGAATATATATCCATACATATATAATGTTGAAATATATACAAATATTTTCAAAAATTTAGAAATAACAACAGCTGCTTACACTTACTATTCTCCTTACTACCCTCCTGCTTAAAAAAAAATAAAATCCAAACAAGCCCTTATCTGCCTTATATTTCCTATTGGATTCTGGAAGTATATATAAAATGGACCTCTGAGAAAAATTTTGATTAGAAAAAAGAGCTTTGAGGTTTCATTTAATTAACCTCATTCATTTAAGTCCAAATTGCTTCATTTTTCCATCACAGAAAGGTGAATGCATAAATGATTACTATTTAAATTAAGAGAGGAAGAAGGGTCTTTAAAACACAATAGAAAGAAAACTTGCTCTAGAGTCAGAAGACCTGCCTTTGACATTATACTGGACAAATTAGTTAAATTTTAAATTTTCTGGACATCAGTTTCCTCATCTGTAAAAATGTGGGATTAGAACTGTTATTTCTGACTTCTCTTTCAGCTCTAGATCTCTGATGTGATAAATTTGAACATAGTGTCCCAGGACATCATGTTTTTTTTAGTATACCATTGATACTGCAGATCTCAAGAAATTATTTTCTTCTTCAAAGACTTAACCAATGGGAGTTAGCGCATCTTAATATCATCCTCAAGGGGATCTATTGCTATAGGATTGGCTAGGAATTGAAGGGAAAAAATCAAATGATCAAAGTACTAGACTTGCCAACCCTCAAGGTATCAAATTGGTGTATTGCCTAGGGCTCTAAGACCGTCAGTCCTTGGACTACCAAGTAAAAAACCCATTCCTGATTCAGATTAGAGGCAGGAAAAGAAAAAAGTCATAGATCTTGAAAACACTTGCTTCTGTGGAGGATGAATTTAACTAAAACTGTCATCTTCTCTAATGAGCAGAGCTCTGACTCAGTATGACAGAAACATTAGGAGGGACAAAAGCATCTTTTTGGTAGAATAACTCACAATTATTACTTTACCTGTCAGTTTTCTTAAGAATAATGTAAAAAAGTCATCACTATTCACTCCTTTTTCTGTTAAGACCTGTATTTATCCATCTATCCATACATCCATCCATCCTTCCTTCCTTCCTTTCCCTTCCATTCCCTCTTAAAAATCTGGACCGAAAAATTCACATTCTTAGTTATGCCTTTCAAAAATCTTGAATTGCAAGAAAAATCCATAAGCATTCAGTAGAAATTTGTGTTATTATTGTGAAGCATAAAGAATCATTATATTGTAATCTGTAATTATAAATTTCCATCATCACCACCACACCACCATCATCATTCATTATCACTTTCTTACCATTTCCAGTCTTTGTTTAATACATTTTTTTCCAACACAGTATTGCTGAACATTTTAGCAAAGGAACAGATTTCTAAGGAAGGGAGAAAAAAATTAAGCAATCAAAACAATACAAAACAAAATGAAAATAAAACCCTTTATCATTTTTGTTTGGCAGTGGATTGAGTCACCACCCACCATAGAAACTTCTGTTCAGTCATTTCTCTTTTATTTTATATTTATTTTGTTATTGTTCAGTCTTGTTCACATCTTTGTAATTGCTCTTTTGGTTTCCTTGGCAAAGACCCTGAAGTGGTTTGTCATTTCCTTCTCTAGTTCATTTTATAAATGATGACTGAGGCAAACAGGTTTAAGGGTCACACAAGCTAATAAGTGCCTTAGACTGGATTTGAGCTCAGGTATTTCTGACTGCAAGTTGGATGCTGTAACCACCGTGCCACTTAACTGTCCTTCTTTGATTATACCCCTCTTAGAATATAAAAGAAGAATAGTACAGAGTTTAGTATAATAGTAGAGCAGAAGCAGAGCGTACATCTGACCTGGGTGCTGTATGAGGTTCATCAAAATTATTTGGTCTGCCTGGTGTTGCCAAGGCAATCACAGGCGAGACTCAAAATTCAATAAATCTAGGAACTTTTTAGGGGTGAATTAATTAAATGTTTGACCAAATATAGCAGACCAATTTTGAAATTTTGGCTGTTGATAGGAAAAAGTTTCCTCACAAGGATTGTAGAGAATCAGATTTAAACTTCTGATTCTGCAACTTAATATATGTATGGCTTTTTACAGTCACCACTCTGATCAGATGAACTTGAAGGTCCCTTCTAACTTTAAATCGATGATCATGGGGTCTTGTGATGAACTGGTACTCTCTCTCTCACTTTTGTTTAGGTTACTTTGCCTTCAGAGATTGATCTTCCAGAGTTTTTTATCTCCTCCTACAAATGGCCTGGATGGACTCATGATCCATTGGATCAAAAAAACTGTGCTGCTTCCTGGGCGTTTTCCACTGCAAGTAATATTGCTATTTTAATTCTCTTCTCTATAATGCCCAAGATTCCTTGGGGTATGAGGTTTATAGAGGATCTTTAAGATTTTCTGGTACAATATAATTTTATAAATAGTGAAATGGAGACATAGGGAAGTAATATGGTTAGCTAGTAGCAAACGTTGAACACAAACTCAAGTCCCCTGACTCCTGGTCTAGATTTTTAAATTTTTAAATTTTAATATTTAAAATTAAATAATGACTATATCTTTAAAATTCAACATCATATCCAAGGTAAGCTTTCGGATTTCAATGCTAAAGATTGATATAGTCATATTTTGAGTTTAATTTTAAAAGAAAAATTAATCAACCACAAGAGTTTTTCCTACCCTATCCTAACTCTCTTTTTCTTTTTTGAGAGGTAAAAGATAATAAATATACTGATGATTAATTAATTCACCAAATATTCAGACTGAGATGATAACCACATAAAATAATAGAGTACCTGGTAGATTTTATCTTTATCCAAATTTTAATGCTAATTTTTATACTTAGATGTGCACTCTACACTTAAGCCAAAATGACCTACCTGTTGCTATTCTCTATTCTCTTTGCAGAGGTACCTCAAATATGGATTGATCTCATTCCCATTTACCTCTTAGAACTCTAATTCTGTTTAAGATTTGACTTTGGTGTCCCATTCCTTTCTGAATTCTTAAATTCCTCTCCTTTCATCCAAATCACTTGCTATACCCACTCTGAATTTATTTAGTTTTTTCTGATTTATCTGGCATATACCCTTTATTTATCTGTGAATTTCATGCATCATTTTCCCCCACTAAAATCTAAGTTATTTTGGTGAAAGGGTATCTCATCTTAATCTTTGTATTTCTTACTCAGTGGTACAGAGCATAGGGGAAGGAAACAAAGTAAAGAAACATGCTTTGCTTAAATATGTTCTAGGCACCTTGCTAAGTATTTTAAAAATATCTTTTTTGATCCTCACAGTTTTATTGGAAGGTAAGTATTATTATCATTATAATTTTACTTGTGGAAACCGAAGCATGGAGAAATTAAGTGACTTTCCTAGAGTCAAATAGCTAGTAAGGGCCTGACTTTAGATTTGAACTCAGGCCTTCCTTTTCTAAAGTTCTGGAAGTTCTTGTTTACTGAAGAAATGATTAACAACTTATTTTGAAGTATAGGAAAAATAAATAACTAGATGAGTATGTACTTGTGGAAATATGTTTTTTCTCTTTCAATTGGAAAGAAATCAATGTTTTTGAAATTATATTGTGTGACTAGG
Source organism: Macrotis lagotis (assembly GCF_037893015.1). Lineage (NCBI taxonomy): Eukaryota > Metazoa > Chordata > Mammalia > Peramelemorphia > Peramelidae > Macrotis > Macrotis lagotis. The sequence continues at coordinate 37,595,841 of NC_133662.1, forward strand.
GTAACAAAAATTTTAAAAGAAATGAACAGAAATCATTTATTGAGTTTTGTCTTTTTCCAAGATGTCTCCTTGAGAAACTGGACTTGTCAATGAGTCGCTTATCAAACACTTATTAATTCCCTAGACTTTACCAAACGCTATGCTAAGTTCTGGAGATTAAAAAGAAAGACAAAAAACCCAAATTAACAAAAAAAGATCTTCACTATCAAGGAGTTTGCAGTCTTGCAATATTTACCAGAGTGTTTCCATTGTTCTAAGTGTTTCCAGAGTTTTCTTGGCTGTCCTTTTTATAGTTAGTTGACAAATTACAAATAAAAACATTTATTTCTTTATAGTTAAATAGTTCTTTAATTTCCTTTCTTTCCTCCCTTTCTTTTCCTTCCTTCCTTCCTTCTTTCCTTCCTTCCTTCCTTCCTTCTTTATTTCTTTCCTTCCTTCCTCCCTTTTCTTCTTTCATTCTCACATTATTCAACTGGATTACCTGATTTGCCAGCCTTTTTTCCATATGCTTATTAGTTGTTTATAAATATTAAATTCAGCTTCAAAGAATGAACTTTGTTATAATTGAGTATGATGATGTTTTTGTCCTTCTCTAAGAAGACCATGATATCACAGAGATGATGTCACAACAAGCACATGAATTGTATTTGAGTGAGGGGGATTTTGTGCTAAGTCACTACCAGTCTCACTTTTTCCTTCAGAGTCAACTAGTTCCAGTGGTCAGATATGAATCTGAATGACTGAAGATGGCCCTGGTTGTCAGGCAATCAGGGTTAAGTGGCTTGCCCAAGGTCCCACAGTTAGTATCAAGTGTCTGAGACTGGATTCAAACTTCCTTCCTCCTAACTTCAAGGCCAGTGCTTTATACACTGTGCCACCAATCTGTCCTTAATTAAGTATAATCAAAGAATAGACCCCAAAATTCTAAAGTCAATCTTAGGATCACAAATTTAGAGCTGGAAAGGACCTTAGAGGCCAAATCTAATCTACCAAAGAGTTTGAGCATTGACAACATTACTGCTATTAGTCACTCTCAGGAGATTGCTTTTAAAGTAATGGTACTTTTTAGTTACCTTTTTTATTGTTAAAAAAACCTTAGCCCTAAAAGAATTCTATGCTCATGAAAATTTTAAAAAATAACAATATTTGTCTCTGATACCTCTCAAATCATTTGTTCTGGCATCTTTGTGAGCCCTTTCTAGGATCCTCTTTGGGAATGTCAGGTTTATACCATCACCTCTTTGCATTTGGCTCCATAGGGCTAATAGGTCATGCACCATTTTCCTACCTTCCTTATCTTCTCTCTCTTATTTCATTTATTTCTCTGGAGTTCTATTCTCCTTTATTCTTTTTGATTATAGATGAACATTTTTTACTTATTGAATTTATTGTAATGAATATGTCAGGTGCCTAATATATTATCTTTATACTACTTTATATTGCACTGCATTGCACTGAAGATCAATACTAGATTTGATATTTTATTGATATAAATTACTCTCAAATGTGGAAATGCCCTCTTTCAAAGCAAACTGACATTGTCTCTGTAACATAACAATTGTAGAGAGATGGTTTGAATACTGAGAGATTAGATAAGCTTACCAGAGTGACATAAGTTAGAGAGGTGGGATTTCCAATTTTAAGAACAGCTATCTATCCACTCTATACCACACCATTTTTTGCACTGTATTATGTTTTATAATAATATATTGTAAGTTATAAATATATTTATAGTTAGCATTTAGTATATCTTGCTTTTATGTGCTACTTCAAGGTTTGCAAAGCACTGTACATATTTGGGCTCATTTAATTCTCAAAATTCTATGAAGGGGTGGCTATGTGGCACAGTGGATAGAGCATTGGCTCTCGAGTCAGGAGTAGCTGAGTTCAAATCTGGCTTCAGACACTCAATAATTACCTAGCTATGTGACCTTGGTCAAGCCTCCGAACCCCATTTGTCTTGCAAAAACCTAAAAAAAATACCTCTATGAAATAGCTCCTATTATTTCCATTCTACACAGTTTAACTCATTTGATTCTCACAGCAACTCTATAAGGTAGATCCCATTATTATCTTCATTTTTAGATGAGGAAATTGAGTCACAGCATGATTAAGTGATTTGACCAGGTTAATTGAGCTAAGTATCCAAGGCAGGTTATCAGACTATAATAAAAAATGCAATAATTTTCATAGATATTTAGATAGTTTAGTGATGAAACAACAGAGAAAGTAAATTAGAAAAAATAAGAAAAATGGAGAGGTGAAGAAAAATAGGGGAGTTTCAGGAAAAAAGCAAAAAATTGGTGGCTTGTTAAAAAGACAAACCAAGTTCAGTAATGATTGGCAGAAGTTTGAGCAGTGAAGACATTCACAAGAATGAAAAAGCAACATAGGGCAAACTTTTTCATAATCACTAATAAATAGAGATAACAAGTAAATGTGCCCCATGGGTAATACTTGATAAAGCTTTTAAAATAGGGAGATGAAAGCAGCTTCAAATGAATTGAGTCATTCTTCTACTCTCTGATCTTTTTCTAAATTTTACATACAAATTTGAGCTTAAGTACTTCAAGAATCAGAAATGGGTTAGTAATGGAGTATATTCCAGAGAAAAATGGGCTTTTTTGAAGGGGAAAAAACCCTTAAGAACAATAGGAAACCAATTGAAAACTTCAATTTAAAAAGTATTGAATTTTAGACTAAATAAAAGGTAACCTTAAGTTATAAAAAAAGATCCTTGTTGATCTGAACCAAATAAAGGATAACCTTAAAAAAATCCAGTTGACTCTGAACATTCTTTCAAGGCAATGAGGTACTTTAAAAGAGGCACTTTAAAACTGAATTTTAAATTGAATGGGGAGTTACTGGAATATAAGAACAGGGGTACTTTGTATGCTGTTTTTTTTTTTTTTTTTGCCCTATATGACCTCAGACAAATTCCAATGAAAAGAATTGAGGAGCTTTTGAGGATAGGAAATATGAAAACCATGCCTAGGTATACATTTTTTAAAAAAATGGAAATTCTTCAAACATAAGCATTTTGAGGAGACTGGCACGCAAAGGCAATTTTGGGCAATAGAAATTTATGGCCATTGGAAGAATAAAAGAGAAAGTTACAAAAGGCAACCCTCAAATTAAAGCAAGGGGCAGTTAAGGGGAAGAGGAATGGTCTAGTTAAAAAATAAAAACATACTCACATTTATATGGAACTAGGACCTTGGTTCAAACCTCACCTTTGCTACTTTTTACTTTTGTGAACATAGGAAAGTCACAGCCTCTTCAAGGTTCTTCAACTGTAAGATGAAGGAGTTAGACCAAATGCTCTAGAGCATTACTTCTGAGACAATAGCTCTAGACCTATGATCCTATATGTGAGTACTTGCCATACATAAGGAAAATCAATTGAGAGTGACTCAAACTTTTCATTTTTTTGTGATGGGGTCATTTCATTTATATCTTTTTTCTACATTTTAAAATACCACAGTTCTTCTTTATATATTCTTAGGATCAGGCTATTCTCATCTAAAGAGAGTTGGAAACTACAGTCACAGAATGTTATGTATAATGAAAAGCACCACTGGTAGCTTGATTAATTCTCCTAAACTGTTTTTCTTTGTTAGAGGATAAATTCTGGGGATAGGGAAGTGGAGGACAGAGTAGGGGTGGAGAAACTATGGCATGCTACATAGAGAGTTGTACTTGAAGCTAGGAAGACCTGATTTCAAATCCTGTCTCTAACACTGTGTGACTCAGATCAGTCACTTGCTCTGGAAGCACAATTTCTTCATCAGTTCAGTGATGGGTTCCAGCTCTGATGTGCTAGTAAGAGACATTAAATACTGCTCAAGGTCATTGAAGTCTGCTGTGGAGTCTGCAAATGCCTTCTCGAGTCAATACACATTAGTCTGTGGTAATTTGGATATAGTTATTTCTAGTTGAAGGGGATTGATATACATTTAATTACTTTTTAATAGGTTGGAAAGTATTATGTACCATAAACATGAATCAAAATGCTAAATTTTAACATGAATCAATACTTATTCTCCTACCAGGTGTGGCAGCTGATCGAATAGCAATTCAGTCCAATGGTCGCTATACAGACAATCTATCCCCTCAGAATTTGATCTCTTGTTGTGTCAAGAATCAACATGGATGCAAAGGAGGGAGCATTGACAAAGCTTGGTGGTACCTGAGAAAACGTGGGTAAATAGCAGCCCAAAATGTATTTTCAGACATATTATAGCAACTATTCAGTTAGAATTAAAAATCAAACATTGTAAAATGTATTTGAATGTTAAAATCAAATATTGTAAAATGTATTTTAATGTTAAACAGAGGCAGGTACTTTCTTCAAACTCTATATCTTGTCAAGGTCTTGTTGTCATAGGCATTGAAACATAATAGCTAGCTTTTATACAGCACCTTCAGTATTTGCAATTTGCAATATTGAATATATTGTCACATCTGATCCTTATAATAGCTCCAAGAGGTCAGTACTATATGCATCTCTCTGCTTTACTGATAAAAAGAAACTCAAAACTGAAGAGGAAAGGCTGATTTGACTTACCCATTGCCATACCAACTTGGAACAATATTTAGATACTGTCAACTCTCCTAATTCCAAGCCTAGGATATTTTCAACTGTAGTATATTGTCTTAGTGGCAGAAAGACAGTGTATGGCAGTGCTTGTTAAATTGAACTGAATTGAATTAACATGATGATTGACTTATTACATGAAATTGTTTACTATCCTTTGATATCTATCAACATTTTGCTGTAGTGTAATCACACCATTTGAAGGATTGCATGCATTCCTAATTCAAGACATGGCAATTCTTTTTATATTTTTTTAAACACTTAAAAGTTTTTAAGTGGCTTGAGGACTTATGAGGAATGTAAGAGTTACTTTTCTTTAATAAGAAAATAACAAAAATTCTGGCCAACTTTATTTAGGTATTTGAAAAATTATTAGACAAGCAAAATTCCATTTGAACATACCTTAAGAATCCTTTTTATTTTTTTTTCAAGGCAATGGGATTAAGTGACTTGCCCAAGGTCATATAGCTAGTTAATTATTTAGTGTCTGAGGTTAGATTTGAACTCAGGTCCTCCTGACTCCAGGGCTAGTGTTCTATCTACTGTACCACCCAGAATACTCATTTTTGATGCTAATATAAGCTTCTTGATTGACTACATCTCATCACACCAATAAGCTTCTGTAGACCCATAAAAAAGAAAACCATCTATTAATCAATCAAAAAACATTATTTACCTACTATATGAAAGGAAATCTGTTAAGACAAAAATGAAAATTGAGTTTAAATTCTTTCAGGAAACATGACATGTACATATATGAGTATCCACAGAAAATAGACAAATTAAATTTGAGGAGAGGGGGTCATAGAATTTGTGAACATCAGGAAGGTCTTTGTTTAGAGAGTGGTATTTCAGCTAAGTCTTTAAAGGAACAGAAGAGTTCTATGAGGTTAGAATAATAACAGAGGACAAGGCAAGTGCACAGAGGGCAAAAGAAAATAGAGTGAAATGTAAGAAGATGACTTGATAGACAGACATTGTGAGAAGATGTAAGAGGTTAAAAAGTATGGAAGATTCCTTGACTGGAAGATTGTCATTGAAATGCTAATATAAACTTCACTCAAATGCTACCTTGCATGTCTTTTTTTGTTCTCTCACTTGTTTTGCTCTCCCTAGTTCCCTCAAATTACTTTGCATTTACTATTTTTATACTTGGTTTGTGAGACTACACCTTTTTGTAACAGAGCACTTTGGTTGCTGGAATACAGAGAAAAAAATGTCTATATACAAAAAATCCAGAAAAAATTCCCATGAGAACAAATACATTTTTTCAGCAACTTACGTGAAGATGCAGTCTGTTAGGAGGACCAGATAGAGAACTGTCCCTCATACAAATGAACTTGGAGGACTAGTTAAAGATAAGAGAAATAACTGAGACTTCAAGGCATTGCAAGCCCTTGGATCATTTTCATTTAACTGGTAAAATTGAAAGTAAATATTGACAAAAGTAGTAAATCAAATAATTTTGTGGATACTATGGGAAGGTGAAATTAGTACTGTTATTGTTCATAACTGCCAAAATGGGGAAACTTTACTGGGAGGCTCTGATTTAGCACTGAGCTACTGAGAATAGTAGAAAACACAACTGGTTATATAACTCCCTAAAGAAGTCAGTGGGAGCTAACATGAAGGCATCCTCTGCTGGGAAACTGGCTGCAGGTTGGAGCATGCTTAGCAGCTCCTAAGAGAATTGAATTCTTATATAGGGTTAGTGGTTTCAAACCACTATCTATAACCTGAGAGAGAGGTTTGTTGCTCTTCACTGCCACATTTGGTTTGAGAAGGAGAATTCTGCAGAGTGAACATCTAGTTGGGCATCTAACTCAACTCCCTCATTTTGCAAATGTTATTTTGTAGAAATTTTTTGTAACCAATTTGTGAAGAAATTTATGTTACTTACCTAAGATAACACAATAGCTATACATATGAACAGGTCAAAGAATCAAGTATGCAAGTATTTATTAATTGCTAATAAGGATCAATCTAAGAAAAAATAAAAAAAGCAAAAGTGGTCCCCTTCCCAAGAAGTTTACATTCTAATGAGGGATAAAACAGCCATAGAGACATGATATGTACTTATACACAAACACACACAAACACAAACACACACATATATGTATGCATATATATATATATATATATATATATATTTGCATACATACACACACCTCCCTTTTGCCCCATTAACCCCCCTCCCCCAGTACACCATGGAAAAAGCATTCAATAGAAAATGGCCTTTGAACTGAATCAAAAGGAATTCCGGGATTCTAAGAGATCTAGATGAAGTATGAGAGCAATCAAGGGATGGGGCAAATTCTGTACAAAGGCATAGAGTTTGCATGTTTGTTGTGACATTGATCCAGATACCTTGGTTTCTTCCATCTGTGTACTTAATTTCAATATTTTAAATTGAGAGAATTTGTGACTGCTCTTAGCTTTATAAAACAGTATGAATTTTCCATTTCATATGTTTTTATATCACCTAATATATCTGTCATTGTCTTCTATTCAGATATTCATATTTTTTCAAGATTATTTTCAATTTTTGTTAAATATTTTCCAATTATAAAATTTTTGACAATTTTTTTAAAGTTTGACTTGCACATTTTCTCTGTCTTTGCTGGCCCTCCTATCTCTTTGAGAAGACAAGAAATTTGATTTCAATAATACATATGAGGTCATGCAAAACATATTTCCATTTTAGTCATGTTACAATAGAGAGCATAAAAAAATAAAATGATATGGTTTTTGTAAAAAGATGCTTCGGCCTACATTCAGAATTTACCAATTTTCTTTCTGGAGATAGTATTTTTCATCATGGGTTTTTTGGAATTATCTTGGATTGTTGTCTTGATCAGAGTGGCTAAGTTCTTCACAGATCATGAACTTCATTATATTATTGTGTGTGTGTGTGTGTGTGTGTGTGTGTGTGTGTGTATGTGTGTGTGTGTGTACAATGTTCTTTATTTGCTCACTTCTTGCATTAGTTCATGGAAGTCTTTCTAGATTTTTCTGAAAACACCTCCTCTCATCATTTTATATGCATAAATAGTATTCCATTACAACTTATAACATAATTTGTTCAGTCATTCCTCAATTGATGGCCATTTCCTCAATTTCTAATTCTTTGTGATACTCCAAAAATTGCTATCTTTTTACAAATATGTTTTCTTCCTTTTTCTTTCATCTGTATTTCATACAGGCCTAGTTTAGTATGCCCTTTGGGCATAATTCCATATTCTTCTCCAGGATGGTTGAAGTTCCAATTCCCCCACCAGTTCATTAGTGTCCTAGTGGCAAAAAACCTGGGAGCAAATCTACAATTACTAACTTTGTGATTGTGAATAAGTAATTTAATTTCTCTGATTCAATTGTCTTCTCTATAAATTGTAAAAACTACTTCTTAATGATGTTGAAAGGATTAAAGGAGAAGTAGCATATGTAAATTATTTTGAAAGCCTTTTAGAAGTATATGAATGCCAGCTATTATTAAAAGGATCTGTGATCTTATTAATGTAGGTGTTTCCTTTAAAAATGCAGATTAAAAAACTGTTCAGAGGCAGCTAGGTGGTGCAGTAGGTAAAGCACTGGCCCTGGAGTCAGGAGTACCTGGGTTCAAATCCGGTCTCAGACATTTAATAATTACCTAGCTGTGTGGCCTTGGGCAAGCCACTTAACCCAATTTGCCTTGAAAAAACCTAAAAAAAAAAAACCCCACACAAAATCTGTCTGTTCATGTGATTCTTGTGTATGGCCTCCCATATATTCACCACAAGGGTCCATTAAATATAAGTTAAAGAATTGAGAACTATGCTAGATACACTATTTTCCTACAAAATTCACTTGGTTATTGCCAGTTCTGATTTCTACTTAATTAAAAAAACTTTCTCTCTTAGAACAAAGGAGGAAGAGAATAATCAGTCAGGAAAGGGGGAATTATATATATTGTTGTGAGATGCAAGGGATTGAGGTAAAAAATAGTTAACCTATGTAGGCGAGAGGAGCAAGGAATAAGTTAAGCTGCATGACATCTTGTGAAATTTCCTTTCAGATGGAATCTTGAAAGTGTTACCAAAGATTATGACATCTTGTGTGAGAAATTGAGGGTGATGAGGATACAGCTGGTGTTTTCTTCAAGGCTACCCATTTAAGGCAGGGGATTCAAAAGAGAAAAACTGATAGATAATGTTTGAGAATGTGATTTGGATTTCTTGGTCAGAGCTTAAAAATAGGAATCATAGGCTCTCAACTAGAGCTAGGATACACCTAATAAAGACCAGCAAGCATATATTTGCCTGGTGTTATACAAGTTAAATCCAAAACCAAATAAAACGTTTGAAGGCAGGAAAAATCTATGAGAATCTGCTACAGTAAATGTTCAAAAGAGTAGCTGCAATGAATAAGAACAATGGTTTTTGACATATTCACAAGTTTAATAGATGCAAAAGTCAAGATACCAGAGGCAAATTTCATGACCTGAAATACATATATATATATATATATATATATGTATATATATATATGTATATATATATATATATATATATATATATATGCATATATGTATGTATATGTTCAAAGTTTAGGCAGCAAACAGGAGGAATTAGCTTTCTAAAGAACATTATCAATACTGACCACTCTAGGCACTGTGGAGCCTTGGTGGAATGCGTCCCTGACCAGAATATGACTTTGTAAGGGTATCCATTATTTAAAAAAATAATTAGGTAAAGAGTTGAGCGGTTAGCATTCATTTGGGTCATGATCAATGGAAGGAGAAGTAGGAATGGTTTGCCACTGAAGTCTATTACCTTTATAGAAAGAAAAAAAAAATAGATGAGGAATTCAGAAAACAGATAGAAAGGTTAGCACAGACTTCAACTATCCAGACAGCTATTGGAATCCTCTCCAGTAAAAGCAGAGAAGATTGGCATTGTTTAATGATAATTTCACCTGTCAATAAGTGGAGGAAAAAAGTGAGATTATTTTCTTCTGAGTCTTATTCTCTATGACAGCAAACTGGTCCTTGAGTGTAGAGATAGAAATATTTATCACATAAAGGAGAGAAATACTAGATAAATTTTCCATGAGTTCCTAACTTTGGTTAAGTAGATTCTAAAGAAGTCTAAGAGAAGGAGATATAGGATCTCAAAGACCAATATTTTATAAGGAGGAAACAATCCAGGAGAAATGGAAAATTGTCAAGAATGAAATTCTGAAGAGACTAAAGGAAACAATCTAATAAGGAAAATAAATGGAAATTGCCCAAAGATACCAATGTAGATGTTCAGATAGACAATTTAGACAACTTAGATGAAAAAAAATAGCTGTGAATAGTAGTAATAGTAGTAGTAGTAGTAGTAGTAGTAGTAGTAGTAGTAGTAGTAGTAGTAGATGAAGCAAGGGAAGGAAATAGAGGATGAATAGAAAATATGACTGTGGTTTGTAAAAATAACATCAGGAGGGTCAAAGCTCAGAATAAATAGAGGTTGCCAAGGAAAGTTAAGGATAAAAAAAAGTTTTACTTTGATTGTATTTTTTTAAATTAAAAAATATATTTATTTTTCAAACTACATGCCAAGATAGTTTTTAACAATCATTTTTTAAGGTTTTGAGTTTCACATTTTTCTCACTCTCTCCTTTCCCTCCCTCCTTCCTCTGACAGAAAGAAAACAAATATATGTATTCTTATAAATTTGATTCAGTTCTCTGGTATATTTTAGAAATGAGTCCTTTATCAGAAACAGTAGCTGTAAAAACTATTTCCCAACGACTGCCTTCCTCTTTATCTTGGTTTCAATTATGCAAAAATCTTAAAAAGATATTTTTATTGCTTTGTTTGTGTTGATGATTTAATTATAGATGGAGAAAAATGTATGATTCAAGGAGCAAAAGAATCCTTCTTAGAATAAATGGAACAAAGACAGTTGACAACAGAAGGAAAGCAGAGCTATTTACTCTTATTTCAGTTCTCTTTGCTAGGAATAAAACTGAAACTAATGGGTAATTGTTTTGTCATTTTTTTTACTCATGATACCATCAGTAGTTTTTTTAGGGGGGGGGCAAAGATCTTAGGGTACTTTGCCATTTCCTTCTCCATTTCATTTTATAGATGAGGAAACTGAGGCAAATAGAGATAAGTGACTTGTGCTGGGTTACTTTGTTATCAATTATCTGGCAGATTTGAATTGAAGAAGATAAGTCTTCTTGACCCTAGACTGTGTACTCTATCTACTATTCTATCTAGCTGCTCAGAGACTAAGGGAAGAGTAGTGGGAAAAAGACTAGAATGGGATCCATACATTATTCAAATAAAGAAATAATAAAAGAATATTTAGCTTCTTTTGTAAAATTTAAATTACTTAGTTCAGGTGTGGACTACAGATTCAGGTAAAGGCTGATGTAACTTCTGATCCACAGCTAGTCATATATGAACAAAGATTTTTTTTTCACCTATATATATGAAAAGGTATGAAATTATAATCTAAAAAGTAGGTACAAATCAGTTTAATTTCAATTTCTACTACATTTTAGAAAAGAAAAGACAATTATAGAGATGATTAGAAATCATTTAGAAAAAGAAATTTTGATCATTATAAGTAAGCATGGCTTCATCAAGAACATTTTATGTCTGATTAAATTTTATTCTTTTTTTTGACTAGGTTACTCAATTTTTAGAATAGGAGAATACTATAAATACAGTTTTACCTAGATTACATAAGGAAAGCATTTAATAAGTCCTAATTTGTGCCAAGCACTGTACTAAGTACTTAACAAATATTATTTCATTCTTCTCAAAAACTTTGGGAGATAGGTGTTGCTATTATTCCTCTTTTTCACTCAAGGAAACTAAGACAAATGTAGATTAAGTGGTTTGTCCAGAATCACACTGCAAGTGTTTGAAGTCTTATTTAAACTTAGATCTTTCTGACTCTAGGCCTATTATTATATCTCCTGCATCATCAAATTACTTAGTAAATCATTGCTATTTTTATGGAAAAGATGGAGAAATATAGGCCAGTTATAGTTATATATGGTTTAACGACTATCCTCAAGGAGGAATCACTTAATGGTTCCATGTTATCTTGGAGAAAAGTCTCCATTATCATTAATAGTCTTTACGATTTAACATTTTTTGTTATTGACAGAGAAAAGCTTAAATGGCATTCTGGCCAAATTTGCATTTGATTCAAAGCTGGGAAGAATGGCTGACACAGATGCTTAAGTACAATGCCAAAAGAAGGCTCTATAGATGTTTGACACTGTCTAATTAAAATAATTTTATTTGGGGCAATTATAGTCATACAGTTGGTTTCAGGAAAGTCACTTCAGTAGAAGTACAAAGATATGAAACCATAGTTAGATAGCAGTTTAAAAATCTGGAGGTTATAGATAATGGACTACAAGTTCATGTGAATCAGCAATATGATATGACAAACAAAAAAGGTAATGTTATATTAGGTTGCATTAAGAGGAATAAGGAGATGACTATCCTCATGTACTCTGTTCTGGTCAGAATCCATCTAGAGTATTGTATTCCAGTTTTCATGCCAACTTTTCGGAATGATATTAAAAAGATGGAGAGGAGTTATAGTTCATCAACTAGGGTGACAAAAGACCTCATGAATCTGTGATATTTGAGGATTAGTTGAAGAATTTGAGTAAGTATAAAAAAAAGAGATGATACAGAAGTAACTTGATAGCTATTTTAAAGTATTGGAATGATTACATTTATTTTGTTCAACCTCAGCAGGCAGACCAAAGGAGCAATGGTTGAAAGCCACAAAATGACAGATTTAAAATTGATGTCAAGAAAAAACAAACAAAAACTTCATAACATGAGCTGTATAAAAAGAAATGAGCTGCCTCTAGACAGTTTGTCACTTCTCCTCATTAAGATTGTCAAGCAGGCTATGGATGACCACTTGCTGAATATCTTCTCTTGGTTATATTTGGAGACAAGAGCCACTAAGTTCCCTTCCAATTCTAAAATTCTGTGATTATTTTCCTAATAACATCCTTTCATCCCTGTTTTCTCTTTTGTTCTTTGAATCTCTCCTAGCAAAGAGACTTCCAGAGAGTAGGCACTTAATAAATGCTTATCAATTGATTGATCCTCTCCTTTTTAATACCTTGTTCTACAAGGAATATGATACGGAGATGGCACTTGAGTGTCTCATTGTCAGGACTCCAGAATTCCTTTCTTTGAGTCCTTCTCTTCCCTTCCAGACCCTCTCTTCCCTCCTATCTTCTTTATATTTTTTCCTTCTTTCCACTCATTTTATTTTTATCCCTCTTCATTCATGTAATCTTTTTAGGAAGAGGGAAGCAAATTTTTATCAAGTGCTTATTATCTGCCAAGTACTCTAGGGGCCTTTATCTCATTTGGAACCCACAACAACTGGCATCTGTCAGAGAGAAGTGTTCCTATCTCACTTTTTATATTTATAGAAACTAAGACAGACATAGGCTAAATGACTTGCTCAGGATCACACAGTTAGTAAAGATCCAAGACCAGTCTTCACTGGTCTAGACCCAGTACTCTATGTGCCTCCTACATGATTTTTGCCTTGGGTTTCCTGAAGCATAACATAGGGGAACACTGAGTTCTTTCTGTGGAGAAATTTATAGCATAAGAAGTTGTAGACTTCTTTCTGTTGTCACCTTTCAAATTCCTTAGCTATTTTATCACTCAGAGTGTACAGTGGAAAGAGCCTTGCCACTGTATTTAGAAGAATTGGGTTCAAATCCTGTTTCTAATGGTAACCATATCCATTTTCTTGAAAAAAGTCACAAACTTCTAAGACTCAATTATTTCAACTTAAAGATGAGGGGGTTTTTATATTAAATCTCTAAAGTCCCTTCCAGTTCTAAATCTATGATAACTCCATAGCATGATTATTATGTATAACTTGATTAATAAAAATCTGGTTAATATATTTTCTGATTAAAACAAACAGATATTTGCTTCATCAACACAATCAGATGCCTGTGGATCCATTTTTGTTTTTGATAATACTAAGGTGACAAAAGTTGACTACCCTGTACTTCAGATATGGTTGAGTGTTTTCTATTTCTAATTTCATGGATAATCTACTAATGAACTACATTCTTAAGTTAGGAAGGAGTAAAGACTTGCTTTTAAATGACTAGGCAAAGCTCCTAGGTGGCATTATCGTAAGCCTTTTCATCTTTCCCTGAAAATCATGAGTCAGCTAATGACTAACCTGGACTGTATGTTCTAGGTGGAGGGATAGGTGTGTGGGGAGGCATTTTCAGAGATGGCAGTAAATGTCTGTGCCTTTTTAATTTTATTTTTAACTATCACATCATCTACTTCTTATTGCTATTGAGAGTATCAGTGCATATGAGTTTGTATATGATTTTCTCCATTAGCAGAATTAAAATGATGATGTTGCTATTTTGTTGTTTTTGTTCAGTCATTTGAGTAGCGTCTGACTTTTTATGACCTCATTTGGGGTTTTCTTGGATACTGAAGTGGTTTGCTATTTCCATCTTGACTCCAGGTCTTATGCTCTGTTCAGTGTGCCACCTAATTGCCTATGTCCAATGGTAAAAGTGAAAGTACTTATCTGAGTTGCTACCAATTGTTAGCTCTCAAATTTCATAAAATATAATTAAAGCAAACTTTTTTGGAACTCCTGGATATCTTTTGGGTTCAAATTATCCCCTATTTGTTTGATTATTTTGTTTCTAAGAGCTCCTGATTTAGACAATTCATAGCAAAGAGTTGGATCATAGAATTGATAGAATGTGTGATTTGGGAGTTAGGAAGTACTAAGTTAAAAGCTAGCTTCTGATGCTTTCTAAAAGTTTGTGCCTTCACAAGTCACTTATTACTGTTTTCTTCAGTTTTCTCTCATCTTTAAAATGGAGATATAGTAGATTCTACCTGCCAGAGTTATTGTGAGCATCAAAAGAGGTAATAATCATAAAATGAGGGGCAGCTAGCTGGTGCAGTGGATGGAGCACTGGCCCTGGAGTCAGGAGTACCTGAGTTCAAATCTGGCCTCAGACACTTAATAATTACCTAGCTGTGTGGCCTTGGGCAAGCCACTTATCCCCATTGCCTTGCAAAAAAAAAACTTAAAAAAAATAATTATAAAATGCTTTGCAAATCTTAAAAAATTATACAAATGCTTGTTACTATTGAAGTTTAACATCATTTTATCATAATTATTTATTCATTTAGATTATTTGTAACTAGACACTCCAAATTCATTTTGTTCACTTTCTCATCAGTCTCCAGACTTTATATCATAGGGAAATCAAGGTCACTTTTTTGAATTCCTTAAATATCTACTTTGCATAATTTAGTTCAATTCCCCATTTAATACTGATATTAGTGTTGTGAGATTCTTCATATAGAATTATACATTGAAGATCTCTAACAAATTAATTCTTCTGAGATCTCAGTAGAATGATAAAATGGTAAAACAACTTAATTTTAGATATTATATATTTTATCAGAATATTCCCTTGAGAATAATCCAGTTTACCATCTACTCCATATCAAATTTGTTTCTTCTACATAGTTACATATTTGGAAATCAGACAGTTGAGATGAACATCTATTTAGTGTCTACTAAAGCAAAGCAGGAGGGTTGCAAAGAAAGGCAAAAAAGCAATCAAATGAAATAAAAAACAGTCCTTGCTTTCAAAAGTTCATAGGAGACAGCATCAAAACTATTTGGACAAATAAAATATAGAATAAACTGGGTATAATCTCAGAGGAAGGAGATTAGGATTACTGGAATACTAAAAAGACTTTTTGCAGATGTGACTTTAAAAGAAATTTGAAGGAAGTCAGGGAAGTTAGAGGGTGAAGATGAGGAGGGAGAGGATTCCAGGTAAGGAAGACTATTAGTGAAAATGCCCATAGTTGGGAGATGGAGGATAATGTTCAAAAATATCACTGGTCACATAATATGGGGAGAAGTAAAATGGAATAAATGTAGGAAAATGCAAAATTAAGATAAAATTTGATTATCAACAGAGAATTTTTTATATTTCACTCTGGAGGGGATAGGGAATTGATTGAATAGAATGATGATTTGATGTATGAATTGGAGTAGGGAGTGACTTAAGACAATGAGATTACTGCAATAAACCAGGCATGAGGTGATGAAGCTTACACCAGGTGTCAATGTCAAAAGAGAAAAAGAGAGTTATATAAACATATATTCACAGACACACATACAAATATTCATATTTGTATATGTATACTCATATACACATATGTAACTATAAATGTAAACATATGTAGAAAGAGTAAAGCAGTCATCACTTCACCTCCATTTATCTCAGCTTCCTCATTTGCGGCACCTATCTTTTAGGGTTGATGTAAGGATCGAGTGAGATAATAATTTTAAAGTACTTTGCATAGTACTTGGCACACAGTAAGGGCTATATAAATGTAATATTATTGATTATTATATGATAGATGTTATGAAGGTAGATATGAGGATTACAATTATGTAAGAAGGCAGTGGGACCTGTCCTCATGGTAACATTTGTAAGCCTATTGACTACTACCTTTTCTTCTAAATTGATCAATAAGAAATTCCATATTAGACAATCATCATCATGCACACACACATGTGTATGTATATATATATATGTATATACATATATGATAAATGATTTCATAATGATACAAGGGAATAATGAATCTAGATAACACACATTAGTGGTTCTGAATATAGCTTTTTAAGTAACTTAGCATGTAAAGTTTCTCTGTATGTAGAATTTTTCAATGCATTTTTCTATTACATGCATAGAAATCTTAACAACCAATTGTTTTATTTCTGCTTAGGTTGGTATCTCATGCATGCTACCCACTTTTTAAGGACCAAATCTTCAATAATAATGGCTGTGACATGGCAAGTCGATCTGATGGACGGGGGAAAAGGCATGCTACAAAACCATGTCCAAACAACATAGAGAAATCTAATCGAATATATCAGTGCTCTCCTCCATATAGAGTCTCTTCCAATGTAAGTAAAAAGTAAAAGTACCACAACAATTTTATTTTTCCAATAAAACTCAGTGTATCCTGGTATCATGAACATTTAGAACAAAATAAATGGTAAGTTTCTAGTTAAAATTAAATCATATGATAATAGTAGTACAAGTCCAAAATCTCCCATTCATATATGATCTTCTGATCAAATTCTCCTGTTACTCAGCCTAAAATTGCATTTCTAGGTGAGACATTTTTACCTCCTGTCAACAATGATTCTGTAAAAAATGATCCCTTATCTGAAATATATAGTAACCTCATCTGAATGAAACTTTTTCTTTCCTTCAAGTTACAGTTCAACTCTTATCTTTTATATGATCCCGATTTCTCCATTAGCTCTCTCCTTGAAAGTACTTTACAATTATAAATGTAAATATGTGTGTGTCTATGTATGTATGCTAAATCTATTATATATCTATATATCTAAAGTAACGTAAGCCCCTTGAGGCAAGGATTGGTATTCCTAAAATCTTGCACATCATAGGTGCTTAGGAAATTTATTTGTTGAACTTGTTACATTATCATTTGGTATCCTCTCTTAATTTTTCTGAAATATTATATATTGTGTTGACCACTTTATCAGTAGTACTCTCTTTGTGTTAGTGATATTGCACCATATTGGTTGGCCTAGCTCTTGGTGATTTATGGTGCATTTTACTCTTTTTCATTTCTAGAGGTCATTTCTTCTTATCCTAGGCTCTGTTTTTGGTTATCTCATTCACTTATATTCAACATATCTTTTTTTTCCCCAAGGCAATGGGGTTAAGTGGTTTGCCCAAAGTCACACAACTAGGTAATTATTAAGTGTCTGAGGCCAGATTTGAACTCAGGTACTTCTGACTCCAGGGCCTGTGCTCTATCCACTGTGCCATGTAGCCACCCTATATATTCAACATAGCTAATAATATTGTCTACACATCTAATCTTGACTCTTTTCACATGAACTTTCATGCAAGTTGCACCTAATCCTTAAGGTTTCCATAATAACTATCTTCTTTTTTTCAATACCATATTACACCATACTTAAATAAAATCTTTAAAATAGTGGAAATGAAATAATGGAAAGAATACTGAATTCAGATTTGACATCTATTAGATGAACTTGGAGAAATCACTTAATCAAAACCTCAATTTTCTCCTCTGTAAAGTTGAAAATGAATAAAATATGTGAAAGAACTTATAAATTATGAAGTTTTAACTATGCTATATAAATGTAAATTACAAAATAGGATATGAGAGGCAGTTTTGGATACTGTAGAGAGTACCTAGTCTACAAGAAGTAAGGAGAAACTGGGTTCAAATCCTTCTAATTAGAAGTATTAGCCATGAAATTCAGTTAAAACATTTAAATTCTCTAAACTTCAGTTTTCTCATCTAGAAAAAAAGGCCATACTGATACCAGCAGTGATTGTCTTTTGGTGCTATGGTGAAACTCAAATAAGAAAAATTCCTTGATAAATTTAAAGTGCTATATAGATTTCAATTACTATTATTGTAAAACTAGAGGGGCAGTTTACTAAATTTTGCTTGACTTTATCATTATAAAGAAAGGAGGAAAAAAGGGAAATTAGAGGATGTCCACTTGGGCAAAACAAATTGCAACTTAATTTGTATTGTTTTCTCCTTTCTTAACCAAAATTATTTATTATGCTATCTTTCCTTTAAAAGACAACTTATCATGAAACTCAATATTAATGTGGTTTTGTTCCTTCAGGGTCAGATTTACTTGTTCATCATTGAATAAAGGATGAAACCTTAAAGTCTTAACTGTAAGACTGATGTTTGTAGACAGTGTAAAAATTATGATTCTTAGTACTCTGAGCATATAATGCTACTCTGAGCACATAATGCTACTATCACTGAAGTACTGTGGCCCATTTAGTATTTTTTATCTATTTACTAGATCTTTTTAATCAGAAAATTCTTCTCATGAATTTTATAAGCAGCTTCTGAGCAAGAAACATTTATTCTCTTATCCATGCTGTACCTCTGAATATCTAGTCTTTAAAAATTTTAAAGGATTAATCTTTGCATGCATTAAGGTTGCCATTGATGAATATTTGAGATAGCAGAGCACAGTTTCACAAACATACAATTGAGTGAGCCATAAAGGTGCTGACTGAAAGAGCCCACTATAATATTGTTAATTTAAAAAATAAAAGAGAACATTTGGCCCTTTAGAATTGATTGAAACTTTCAAGACTTTCATCAAATAAGATATTTCCCACACATTTGTTATGATTATAAAACATTCCCCTCCAGAGATATAACCTTGAGTGATGCTGTGTGACAATGAATCATGGAACACAATGAAATCACACAAAAAAGGAGTATTACAAGTGACTTCAAGATCAAGGAAAAGATATATGGCAAGCATACATAGTCTACAAACAATGAATTAGACTTCAGAAGGAATGAAAGAGTGTAAAGGGTAAAATTATATGTATAAATATATATATATATATATATATAATATAAAGGGTAAAATATATACATATAATTGAATTGGTCATGCAATGAGAAAGAAGAACAGTTGAATTGTTCTACTGTTTCACTGGTCTACTGTTTCATCTATGAGAAAATTACATTGTAGAGTTCTTGACAATGATTTGTACTTAAAGAACAGTAATTTTAATTCACATTTGCAAATTCCTTTTCAGGTTTGCAAAGTATTTTAACTATGAAGAATCTTGTGTTCTAGGTATAATTATTATTCTCATTTTACAGATGACTAGCAAGAATGAGGATGGTAATATGAATTGGTTAAAAAATATCAAAGGCAGGATTGAAATTCAAATTTTCTTGATTTGAAGTCCAGTCTTCTAGTCTCTAGGTCACCTAGGTCCTTATTAGAATACTCTCACCCGTGAGATAATGAAATCATTGAAAATGTGTGTAAAGATGAATGTTAAAATAGATGGGTGTGCATGATTTTGTCTACATGGACATTTTATTTCTCCCTCCTAGAAAAGAATAAAAAGGTGTTTGAAAGGTATTTACTAAGGGTCTTTTTCCAAACAAGCGAATTTGATGTCATAGGTATCACTGAGGCATGAGGGAATGAAACTCATAAATAGACCATTTCTGGAAAGATATCTTATTCAAATGGAAACAGTTAAAAAGTGAAAAGGTGGTAGTTGCAGTAATAAGTTCATATTAAGGAGATATGCTTTTGTGCGGAAATTCAGAAACCAAAAGAACAAATCAAAGTGTTCAGAATTTGAATGAAAACTGGGAAAGGCAGAAAAGGAACCAATGGATCACCTAGAAAGAAAGAAGAAATAGATGTTGAATTTAGGAAGAAGACAAAAAGCCTAGATCATGGCTTACACCAAGTGGAGGGGGATGGGAAGGGAGGGAAATAGCAAAATGTGTAACTTATAAATATGCAAGTGGATGAATGTTAAAAAACTTCCATAATATGTAATTGGAAAAATAAAACAAAATATCAATTAGACAGAAAATAAAAAAGCCTGACTTAGAGCAGAATTAGGAATCAAAATGATTTGAATTCCAGCTTAGTTTCATTTTTGTTGTCTTTCCCCATGAGATTGCAAACATCTTGGTGGCAAGGGATAGTTATCTTTTTTTCTTGTTTGTATCCCCAATGAATAATTTAGTACCTGGCACATAGTGGCATGGATACACACATACATTATATACATATATATGTACATATATATATGTATATATATATATATATATGTATATTGAGGTTAAGAATGAAGTAATAGGATTATTATATCCTTTTTATTTTAGGGGATTATGGGTTGATGATGAATTACAGAAAAAATTAAAAGGAGTAAATTATTATTTTTTCATATTTTCTTTGCCTGGGGCATAAATTTTAACCTAGAAAAGATGAAAAATTAAGTGATTAATTGGGAATTAAAAGAATGTTATGATGAGATAAGAAATACCAACCAATCCATCATGAGTTAAGATAATTGGGCCTAATTGAACTATATCTTAAGAAATTATAGAATGGACAAATGTTCTCAATGAACCAACTACTGTTAGTAGTATTTAAAAGAGAATGGATTGGGGCAGCTAGCCCTGGAGTCAGGAGTATCTGAGTTCAAATCCGGCCTCAGACACTTAATAAGTGCCTATTTGTGTGATCTTGGGCAAGTCACTTAACCCCACTGCCTTAAATAAATAAAATTTAAAAAAAATAAAGAGAATGGATAGCAACTTCGATGCTGCAAGATTTATAAACAATAGGTTTATTTAATTATTTTTCCATCTGCATGTAAAGATAGCATTCAATAATTATTATTTTTTGTATGGTTTTGAGGTCCACATTTTCTCTCTCCCTCCCTTTGATCAAACCTCCCCTAGACAGAGAGAGAAATCCAATATTAGTTATACATGTAAAGCTGTTAAATATATTTCCATATTAATCAATCATGAAAGAAGAATCAGAATAAAACGGGAAAAATCATGAATGGAACAAAAGATAAAGCATAAAATGAAATTTAAAAATTGAAAATAGTATGTTTTAGGGCGGCTAGGTGGCACCGGTCCTGGAGTCAGCAGTACCTGGGTTCAAATCCGGTCTCAGACACTTAATAATTACCTAGCTGTGTGGCCTTGGGCAAGCCACTTAACCCCATTTGCCTTACAAAAAAAAAAAGAAAATAGTATGTTTTAGTGAGCATTCAGATTCCATAGTTCATTCTCTGATTGTAGATGGTATTTTCCAGCACAAGTCCTTTAGAATTATCTTTGATTATTGTACTGCTGAGAAGAATGCATCCATTGTATTTGATCACTATGCAATATTGTTCTTTCTTAATATAATTATTTTATTTGTTTTCCAATTATAAACAATACTTGTTCCTATCAATCATTTTTTGAAAAGATTTGAATTTTCCAATTATTCCCCCTTCCTTCTTTTCCCTTCCTCCTCCCCCCAACAGAACAGGTCTTTTTATCTTTACATTTGTTTCCATGATATGTACAATATTGTTCTTAATGTTACAATGTTCTGGCTCTTCTCACTTCACTCAACATTAGTTTGAAGAAGTCTTTCTAGATTTTTCTTAATTTCTTATAGAAGAATAGTTTTCTATCTTTTTATATACCAAAATTTGTTAAGCATTTCCCGATAGATGGGCATTCCTTCAATTTCCAATTCTTTGCCACTGAAAAAAGAAATGCTATAAATAGTTTTGTTTTTGTGAATTTTTCACCCTTTCTTATGGTCTTTTTGAGATACAGACTTAGTAGCAATATTGCTAGATTAAAGGTATACATAGTTTTATTGCCCTTTGGGTGAAGTTCCAAATTACTCTCCAGAAAGTTTGTATCAGTTCACAACTCCAATAGCAATGCATTAGTGTTCCAGTTTTCCCATATCCCCTCCAATATTGATCATTTTCTCATTCTGGCATATGAGTCAATCTGATAGGTGTGAGGTGGTACCTCACAGTTGTTTTAATTTTCATTTCTCTAAAAAAATAATGATTTAAGAGGCTTTTTTCATATGACTATAGAAAACTATAAATTCTTCATCTGAGCAATGCCTTTTCATATCCTTTGATCAATTGAATAATGACTTGTATTGTTATAAGTTTGACTCAGTCCTCTATATATATTTTAGAAATGAATCATCATAAACTTTAGCTGTAAATGTTTCCCAGTTTACTGTATTCATTGTAATCTTGGTTGTATTGGTTTATTAATTTTAATTTAATTTATTCATTATGCAATTTATAAAGTTCTTTATATTTTTTCTGGTCACAAACTTCTTCCCCTTTTCATAGATCTTAAAGATAAACTATTCCTAATTCTTTAACTGGTTTATGATATCACTTTCAATTTCTAAACCCTGAAGCCATTTCAGCCTTATCTTGGTATAGAGGGCAGCTAGGTAGCAAGGCAGAAAGAGCACTGGCCTTGGAGTAAGGAGTTCAGGGGGTCAAATCCAGCCTCAGATACTTGGCACTTACTAGCTGTGTGACTTTGGGTAAGTCACTTAATCCTGATTTCCTCACATCTAGAGCTATCTCCAGTCATCTTGATTCATATCTGATCACTAGACCCATATGGCTCTGAAGGAGAAAGTGAAGCTAGTGACTTATCACAGCATCCCTTCACTCAAATCTAATTAATTTGCTTGTCATGACATCTCCACCTTGATGGTGTGATCTTCAAAAATGAAGGATAAGCATTATCTTGGCATAGGGTGTGAGATGCTGATCTATGCATAGTTTCTATCATACTACATTTCAGCTTTCCCAACAGTTTTTGTTAAAGAGTTCTTTATCTCAGAAACTGGAGTCTTTGAGTTATCAAATAAACAGTAGATTATTGTAGTTATTTGCTACTATTTCTTTTGTGTTTTATCTATTCGACAGATCCACTAATCCATTTATTAGCCAGTTACAAATTGTTTTGATGACTGCTGCTTTAAAGTATAATTTTATATCTGGTTCAGTTAGACCACCTTTCTTTAAAGTTTTTTCATTAATTCCTTTGCTATCCTTTATCTTTCATTATTCCATATGAATTTTCTTACTATTTCAAAAATTTTTTGCTCAATAAAATAATGTTGGGGGGTTGATTGCTATGGGATTGAATAAGTAATTTAATTTAGTCATAATTGTCATTTTTATTATATTAGCTCAACCTAACCATGAACAATTGATATTTATCATATTATTTAGATCTGAGTTTAATTTTTTTGCTAAGTATTGTGTAATTGTTTTCCTAGTTTCTGGTTTGTATTGTCAGGTAGACGTTCTGTATTTTACGTTGCCTGCAGTTACCTTAACAGGAATTTCTCTATCTCTCACTGTCGTTCTTTGTTAGTATTATAGAAAAATCCTGAAGATATATGTGGGTTTATTTTATATCCTGCAACTTTGCTAAAGTTGCTAATTGTTTCAAGTAGTATTTTAGTTGATTTTCTAGGATTTTATAAGTATACCATCATATCATATGCAAAGAGTGAGAGTTTTGATTTCTCATTGTCTATTCTAATTATTTCAATTTCTTTTTCTACTCTTATAGCTAAAACTAACACTTCTAATACAATATTGAATAATAGTGGTGATAATGGACATCCTTATTTCACCCTTGATCTTATTGAGAATTCTTCTAGCTTAGCCTAATTACATTTAATGCATGCTGATAGTTTTAGAGAGGTACTGCTTAACATTTTAAGGAAAACTCCATTTTTCCCCTGTACTCTCTACAGTTTTTAGTAGGAATGGGTGCTGTATTTTGTCAAAAGCTTTTTCAGTATTTAAATAATCACATGATTTCTGTTAGTTTTGTTATTGATATGGTCAATTATGCTTATAGTTTTCCTGGTATAAATCCTACCTGATCATAATTATTATCCTGGTGAAAACTTCTAGTAACTGTTTTGCTAAATTTAAAAAAAGCATTTTTTCCCATTATTATTCATTAGGGAAAATTGAGTTATAATTTTCTTTCTCTGTTTTGACTCATTCTGATTTAACTATCAGCTACATATTTATAGCATAGAAAGAATTTGATATAACTCCACCTTTTTTTTTTTGCAAATAGTTTATGTAGAATTGAAATTAATTGTACTTTAATATTTGGTGCAATTCGCTTGTGAATCCACCTGACCCTGGAGATTTTTTCTGAAGGAGTTCCTTGATGATTTGTTCAATTTCTTTTTCTGAAATGGAGTTTTTAAGTCTGATTTCCTCTTCTGTTTATCTGTGTAGTTTAATACTTTTATGAATATTCATCCATTTAACTTAGGTTGTCAGATTTATTGGCATACAGTTGGACAAAATAACTCTGAATTATTACTTTAATTCCTCATCATTGGTGGTGAATTCACCCTTTTCAGTGTTGATACTTGTAATTCATTTTCCTTTTATCTTTTAAATTTAAAAAAAATCAAATTAATCAAAGGCTTATCTATTTAATTATGTTTTTCATAAAACTAAAGCTGCTTCATTTATTAGTTCAATAATTTCTTTACTTTTGATTTTACTAACCTTTTCATTGATTTTCACAATTTCTGATTTGTTATTTAATTATTTTTACCTCTTAACTTATTAATAAAATAATTTTTTCTTCGATCCTTTTTAGATGCATGTCAGTTTATCAATCTCCTCTTTTTATTCATGGAAAATTGAGAGTAATAAAATTTCCTTTAATAACTGCTTTGAGTACATTCCACAAGTTTTGGTATATTGTCTTATTATAGTCATTGTTTTGGATGTAATTATTAATTATTTCTATGATTTGTTGTTTGATCTGTTCATTCCTTAAAATCAGGTTATTTCATTTTCAATTAATTTTTAGACTATCATTCTGTGGTCCTTTACTTCAAGTGACACGTTTTGCATTATGACCTGAAAATGATACATTTAATATTTCTGCCTTTCTGCATTTAAATGTGAAATTTTCATGCCCTAATGCATGGTAGGTTTTTGCATAGGTGTCATGTACTGTTGGAAAAAGAAAGATATGTTCCTTTCTATCCCCATTCAATTTTCTCCAGAGTTCTATCATATCTAACTTTTCTACAATTATTTTCACCTTCTTAACTAACTTCTTGTTTATTTTGTGTTTAGATTTATCTAATTCTAGAGAAGGGGTTTGAGTTTCCCAATCAGTATAGTTTTGTTATCTATGTCTTCTTGTAACTCATTTGAGTTCTCTTGTAAGGTTTTGGATACTAATAACACTTGCATATGTATTTAATATTCGATATTTATGATACCTTTAAGGAGATCTATGATTCCTTTAAATAAGATCTGTTTTTGTTTTTGCTTTGTCTGAGAGAAGTATTGCTGCCCCTGTTTTTTTCACTTGAGGTGAAACATGATTTTATTCGGCTTCAGTCTTTTACCCTTACTCTGTTTATTTTTCTGCTTCATGTGTTTCTTTTGAACAACATATTTCAGGATTCTTGTTTTTAACCTGCTCTGCTGCTTGCTTTCTTTTTGTGGGAATGTTCATCTCATTCAGATGCAAAGTAATAATTTCTATCTCTTTATTAACCTCCATCCTATATCTACTCCAATTCTACTATTCTTTCTCTTTTCACCTTATCCTGGCTCACCAGTATTTTGCTTCTGCACATTGCTTTCCTCAAGCTGCCCCCTTCATTCTCCCCTTTCTTTTCTATTTCCCTTTTCCCATTTTAAATTTTCCTTCTCCTCATTTCCTTCTTCCTATCAGTCCTTCCTTCCCTACCCCCCTTTCCCTTCTTTGAGCCAAATCAAATGAAAATAAAATTCAAATAATCCTCACACTCTCCCTTCTTTCTCTGTACTTTAATAGGTGCTTTGTACCTCTTAATGTGATATAATTTATCCCATTCTGCTTCCCCCTTCCTCCCATTCAAGTACAATCCATTTTTTAAATCTCATAATTATTTAAAAATCATGCCATAAAAATCAACATATGCCATAATGGTGAGTGCAAAAATAAGCACAAAAAAGTGGAAAATGCAAGGAAAGATGACCCCAGTTTTTAGACCCCAAATTTTTTGAAAAAGGGTGCATCTTATGTATGGGGGAAATATAATAATAAGAAGAAATAAAGCAGTTTAAAATAAAAAAATGAAGAAGCTTAAATAGCTCATCATTTGTTAAAAAAAAGCTGACTTAGAAAAAAATAGATCAAGGAGAGAAAATTCAAAAATTATTCAACTGTTTAAAAATCCAGAATCAAAGAAAGAACATAGGCAACATTTTTCAAAAATTACAAAGGAAAACTGGTTTGATATCTAGAACCATAGCAGAAAATAGAAATCAAAAGAATTCACTGATCACAACCTGAAAGAGATACCAAAATAAAAACTCTGAGGAATATTATAGTCAAATTCCAGCATTCCAAGTCAAAGAAAAAATGCTTCAGTGACAGGGAAACATGCAAATATTGTTGAACTATAATAAGGACCACTCAAGACTTAATAGTTACTATATTAAAGGAGCAAAGGAAATTGGAATGATATTCCAGAAGTCAAAGGAGCTCAGATTACAAGCAAGGATAACCTATGAAGAAAAACTAAGTATGATCCTTATAGAAGAAATGAACATTTAGAGGAATTTCAAATATTCATGACTAAAAGATTAGAGAGGAATAGAAAATTAGAAGTTCAAATACAAGACAAGAGAAGTAATAAAAAGGTAAAAATGAAAGATAAAACACAATAACTTCAAGAAGGTTAAACTATTTTTATTCCTAATTGAGAAAATGACTTATTCCTAAGAATTTTATTAATATTAGGACTGTAAGAAGGTTCCTACACATACAGAAGGCATGAGAATGAATCCCTTCTGCTGAAAGAATCTAAAAAACATTGATTAATTAAAAATAGGCATGCACTGGGACAAGAGTGAAGGGTAAGAAAAATGGGCAAAATTATTTTACATAAAATGTACAGGAAAGGAAGAGTTTGCAGGATAGAGTAAAACTTAGGGGTCAGTGGAGAATGCTTGAACCTCAGTCTCATTATAATTGATTCAAAGATTGGAAAATACACACACACACACACACACACAAACACACACACAATGTGTCTAGATGAGATTCAATCATGCTTCAACTGAAGTATATAAGGAAAGGTACCAATCATGATCTCAGACAAAAAACAAAAACAGATCTAAGGAAAGAAGCAAGAGAGAAGCAAGAAAATTTCATCTTGCTAAAAAACATCATTAAACAATGAGGTAATGTCAATAATAAATCATGTAACACATTATTATGTGCCTAATATATGCAATATATTATATATTGTTTCAGTTGATGAGCTAAATTTAAATCCATTTTTTTGTTCTTTTTTTCTCAGATATTCTGATTTTTGGTTTTATCAAAAACTGGACTACTAATCTCAGTTTATGATCATTACTTATAGGAGCAGCCAGGTGATGCAGTGGAAAGAGGACAAGAATTCTAATCTAGCCTCAGACACTCAACTCCTATTAGCAATATGACCATGGGCAAATCACTTAACCCTGATTACCTCATATCCTGGGCCATCTCCAATTGTCCTGATTCCTATCTGGTCACTGGACCCAGATGGCCCTGGAGGAGAAAGTGAGACTGGTGACAGCACAATGCCCCCCAACATTCAAACTGAATTCATGTGATTCTCATGGCATCACCTCCCGATGTCATGGTCTTCTTTGAAAATGAAGAGCAAGCATCATGATGTAATTATTCTTTTAAATAATTTAATGAAGTAATATTGATATTAGTATAGTAGTTAATTAATAAATGCAACATATGTTATAGCATCTAACTTCTTAAAGGAATTACAGGAAGAAATAATAAAACTACAGTAGTGAGAAGTCTTCATTTTCCTGCCTAGAACTACTAACCATAAAATAAATAAGAAAGAAATTAAGGAGGTGAATAGAATTTTAGAAAAGTTACATACAATAAAATTCTGTAGAAAACTGAATGGTAATAGAAAGGAATATATCTTTGTCTGAGTTATATGTGATATCTTTCCAAATTCTGCCCCAAAATCTATGCCCTTTATTAGGGCATAAAAACCTCACAAACAAAATCACAAAAGCAGAAATATCAAATTTACCATCTTCGGATGACAATACAAAAAAAATTGCATTTGATGAAAGATCATGAGGAACTGATTTGAAAATTAATGGGAAACTATAATCTTATTCTAAAGAATGAGTGAGTTAAAGAATAATTTATAGAAAC
The DNA here is from genome assembly GCF_037893015.1 of Macrotis lagotis. Taxonomy (NCBI): domain Eukaryota; kingdom Metazoa; phylum Chordata; class Mammalia; order Peramelemorphia; family Peramelidae; genus Macrotis; species Macrotis lagotis. The sequence goes on from NC_133662.1 coordinate 37,624,148, forward strand.
AACTATTTCAATGAAGATATTTACAATGAGATGACATACTAAAATATATATAGCTAATGTAATAAATAATGTAATGATTGAAAGCTAATGTAACACATAGCAAAAATATTTTATTCTTGTATAAATAAATCAATAGAGAGAAAAAGTAGATCAATGAATTGAGCATGATACTAAAAGTGCTAGAGAAAGAGTATATTAATAATCATTAATTAAATATCAAAAGAGAATTTTGCAATCTAAAGAAAGATTTTAAAAAATTGAAAGGAGAGGCAGCCAGGTGGTGCAGTGGATAGAGCACTGGACCTGGAATCAGGAGTACCTGAGTTCAAATCCAGCCTCAGACACTTAATAATTACCTAGCTGTGTAGCCTTGGGCAAGCCACTTAACCCCATTGTCTTATTAAAAAACCTAAAAAATTGTAAGGAAATTAACTTTGAATTAATAAATAAGACTAGGAGCTGTTTTTAATTTCTAATTAATTAATTAATTAATTAGATTTGAAAAAGAAAGAAAACCAAATTATCAGTATCAAATATTAAATGAACCAATGCCCACCAATGAAGATGAAATGAAAGCAATTATTAGGAGTTATTTTGTATATTTTAATTTTGTCTATACATGATATGACAAAATTATATGATTGTATCAATAACTGCAAAAAATAGTTTTTGACAAAATATAATACTCATTCCAATAAAAAAACACTTTTAGAAAACATGGAAATAAATATGACCTTTCTTAAACTGATAAGTATTATCTGTCTAAACCCAAGAGCAAACATTATCTGTAATGGGAATAAATCAAAAACCTTCTCCATAATATGAGAATTGAAGCAAGGATGTCCATCATTACCACTATTATTTGATATTGTAGTAGAAATGCTAACTATAGTAATAAGACAAGAAAAAGAAATTAAAGGAGTACAAATAAGCAGTGAGGTAACAAAGCTATAATTCCTTGAAGTCAATATGATAGTATGCTTAGAGAACCTTAGGAATCAATCAATAACCTGTATGAATAAACTAACAATTTATTAAAGTTGCAGGATATAATATAAAACTAAATAAACCATCTGTATTTTATATATTTCCAACAAATTCCAGTATCAAGAACTAGAAAGAAGAGTTCCACTTAATTAACTGTAGATAATATAAAATACTTAGGAATCTACATGTCAAGAAAAATCCGGAACCATAGGAACACAATTACAAAACACTTTTCACAAAAAATCCGAGATCTAAACAATTGGGGAAAAAGTAATTGCTCATGGGTGGGCTGAGTAGATTAATAAAATGACAATGCTAATTAAGCTAATTTAATTTTTCAGTCCCATACCAAATTACCAAAAAATTATTTTATTTAACTAGGATGAAAATAAAATTCATCTAAAGAATAAAAGATCAGGCATATTTAAGAAATCAATTAAAAAATTGTGACAAAAGGCAATTCAGTCATGGTTGTGGGCAAGAGTGATGGATCTGCAGATAAGTCTAGGTACATGATACAGAGTAGTCAATGACAATTGAAATTTAGTGTTTGTGAAAGAAAAGATTTAAGAATTTTAGACAAGAATTCACCATTTGAAAATACTTGGGAAAATTAGAAAACAGTCTTATTTTTAGCAGAAACTATGCAAAACACAATATATTACAGCACATCTCAAAATAAGATGAAGATGGGTAAATAATTTAGACATAAAGGTAGGTATTATAAGTAAATTAGGGAAGTACAGGAAAATTTATCTGCCAAATCTATAAATTGTAGTCCATGTACAAAGAAGAGACAGAGAGAATCAACTGGAGTAAAATGAATATTAATTACATGAAATTAAAACAAAGATTTTTCACAAGCCAAAACTAGAAGGAAAGCAAGAAAATGGGGGGGGGGGGAATAACTTTTTTTCCTTCATTAAGTCTCCATTGCTTAAATATTAGGGAAGTGTGCCAAATTCATAAAAGTAAAGCCATTCCTCAGGGGATGAATAGTCAAAAATATGAATGGGCACTTTTCAGGGGAAGAAATCACAGCTATGAATTGCCACATGAAAAACATGCTTTAAATTATTATTGATTAGAGAATTGCATATGAAAACAAAGGTACTATGTCATACCTAATTGGTTAATATGACAGAAAAAGAAAATTTTAAAAAATTGAGAGATGTGGATAAATAAGTACACTGATATGCTACTGATGAACTTGTGAATGGCTTCAATCATTTTGGGAAACAATTTGCAACTATACCCAAAGGGTTATAAAACTCTGCATATCCTTTTACCCATAAATACCTTTACTGTCTGTATTCTAAAGAGATCAAAGGCAAAAGGAAGTCAATTGTACAAAAAAATTTTATAGCAGTTATTGGATTTTGAGGTGAAGTATATCAAATAAGGAATGACTGAATAAATTTTGGCATATAGATTACAAGGGGAAATATTGATAAGAAATGACAAGAATGATGGTTTCATAAATACTTGGGAAAGATTTATATTGAACTGATTTCAAGGGAAGTAAGTGGACAGTATCAGCAATATTGTAAAGATCACCAACTGGGAAAGACTTAGCTATGATTAAAACAAGAATTTAAGACAATTCCAAAGGACCAATGAAGAAAAATGCTATCTGTCTCCACAGAACGAACTGATGAATTCTGTGTGCAGACTGAAGCATTTTTTTTAATTCTATTTTTCTTGGGTTTTTTGAGCATGGCTAATATAGAAATATGATTTTCTTGATTTCACATGTGTAATTGGTATTATATTGGTTGCTTCTCAGTGAATGGGAGGAACAGAGAAAATTTGGAAATAAAAATAGAATAGCAATGTTAAAAGTGAAATGAATTAATGAATAAAATTATGTAATAAAATTCTAAATGGTAATTTTATATTTGACATCTTTATAAAATAAGATTCACAAGTTATTAATAAATGAGAAGATATGGTTTGATTGTTCTTATGAGGAAAACATCTGAAATATCTGGTATACTGGAACCTCAAATCTTAAAAAAATGTGATTGTTGAATGAATTGAATGAATAAATGAAGTTAAGGTTCCATTTGACTAAATTGAGAGAGGAATAATATACTAAGGCACAGAATAGTGATAGTTGAGTCTTGTTTTGCTGTGCTTTGTTCTGATTCCATTTAAAGTATTATGTAGATCTTTGATCTTCACATTTAGGAAGTATATTGAAAGATTAGAGAAAGTTCAACAAATGGCAACCAAGATGTGAGAAGTCTTGAGTTATGCCAAATATGAACCTATTGTTGCAATATGGATTTTAGAGTTGGAGAAAAGAAGACTTAGGGAATATATCTTCAAATGACACATGATGTCTTTGAATATCTAGAAGGGATCTACTATGATAGAGAAATTGTTTGTATATATTCAACTTGGTTCAAGGTGACAAAGCAAGGGATAATGAATAAAGTTGACTAGTATTATGGACAAAGACCTGGATTTGAATTCATTTGAGCTCAGATCCTGTCTCTATCTCTATAAATCTTTTTTTTTGTTTTGCTTTTTTACAAGGCATTGGGGTTAAGGGACTTGTCCAAGGTCTCACAGCTAGTTAAAGTGTCTGATGCTGGCTTTGAACACAGGTCATTCTGACTCCAGGGTCCGTGTTCTATCTGCTGCACCACCTAGCTTCCCCTCTATAATTCTTTAGATAAGTCCACTTGCATCTCTGTTTCTTCACCTGGAAAATGGGGAGTTACTAGGACTAAATTATTTCTAATATTCCTCTAAGTTTTAAAGCTCAACTCCTTGGATTTAATGAATCTCCAGACACAAATAAAATCTTGATGTAAGGCAAAACTTAACAATTAGTGCTATCCTAGAGAAAAGTAGATTGCTTTGGGAGATTATGAATATTGCCTTTCTGAAAATCTTCAAACAAAAATAAATGGTCATGTCTAGGTATGATATTAGTAGCAATGATTGATGTTACATAATACTTTTAAAATTTGTAAAATGCTTTACATGGTATTTCATTAGAAGATTTTAACTTATCTAAGAATTGGACTCCTACCTTTCCAACTCTAAGATTCCGCCAATCTAATTTTCACAGCATGTTCAATTATAAACTGCTAGCAAACAAAATCAACCTCTATCTGATTTACTGTGTGAAACAAGACCTAACAGAATTTCTGTAGCAAATAGTTCTCAGTGGTAATGATGTTGATTTTTAAATTCTTGTTTCCTTCCAGGAAACAGAAATAATGAAAGAAATCATGCAGAATGGGCCAGTACAAGGTTAGTAATGAAAACAAAGAATAAAATGACTTATTATTCCTTATTTGTAAAAGCATGTTTGTCAAGTTAAGATTTTTATGCAGTAAAAAAATCTCCATTTTTAAATGTGCGGTGGGGTTCTACAAGATATAGAAGTAATATTTGTATGAATTGTATACAGTGCAATAACAAAGGTTGTGTCTATTTGAAAAAGTTTATCAGCAATTATTATGCTTTTAAGGTTGCCTCCTCTGACTATTGCCATAGACTGGCTCCTCAATTTTCTTTTCTGGAGTTCCTCCAGCATTTGAACTTCTTTATTCCCCCCCCCACCTGCTTTTTTTCTAATGTTTTTATTTAACTTCCAAAAAAGAAGTCTTTGATAGTTTTTTTGTTTTCCATTTTAAGTTCTGAGCTCTTTGATAGATAATTCCTTTTTTGAACTTTCTCTCAATTTCCATTTCTAGGTAAATTTTGACATAACAGAAATTCACCAAAGGTATTGAACAAAGTATACTCATAGCAAATATAACTCATAGGCAGTAAGAATATTTTTGTTCTCTGTATTTGTGTTTCCAGGGATAGGGTATTACCTGGAATGTATAAGAAAATGAATGCTTGTTGTTTGATTGGTTAATAATTATTTTAACATCTATTCTCAAATTTCTGAGTCTCACTCCAATTCTCTAGAAGAATGATTTACTAGAGGACCCATGTTCATCATTAGAAAAAGTATTTTAATGATAAAATAAATGATATCAAATTATTCTTTCCATAACATTTGATATCACAGAGAATAAATAAACCATTGATGGAAGGCAGAGATAAAGAAGAAGGACATTCTAGGCATGGATGACATTATGCTTGAAATGCCTAGAAGATAGAGATATCTAGAGTGCAAAGAGAAGCCACGGAGCCTGGATCTGAGAGTCATCTGCATAGAGTTGATAATTAAAAGCATTTGTGTCTAATTATAGTCATCTCTATGGAAGGAGGGAATGGAAGAAGAAAGGAAATGATAACTATTACATATTTAAAAAGAATAGCAAGTTGAACATACATAGTTTCAAGTATACTCTGTTTTAAAATTATAACATGTTGTAGAAATGCTTGTTTTATTCCATAAATTAAAATTAAATAAATGGAATATTAAAAAAGAAGTAGTTTGTAATTTGGGAGAAAGAAATTTCAGTGTCTCAGTGAGGTCCAAAGTCAGACTGCAAAGGACTGAAGAGTTAGAGAAATCAAGTACATTAAATATTAGTTTTCTAGAATACTATTGTGAAAAGGAGGCAAAATATAGGGAGAGAGCTTGAAAAATACTAAAGGATAGGCTATGGTTAAGTTTTTTTTTTTTTAAGGAGGTGGCAGAACCTCACATTTTCTCATTATTAACTGTTTTTTTCCTGTGGGTTTCCTGGTACAGGGAAGTTTCTAGTGGTAACTCAACCTATCAATGCACAATTACATTTCTACAACATCTCATCTCATAGAGTTGCTTGGAACAGTAAGCAGCTTTCCCAAGGTTATGTAAGCAGTATATGTCAGAAACAAGTTTTGATGATAAGTACCCCTGTCTTCAAGGCTGAGGCTCTCTCCATTATTTTATGTTGTTTCTTTCTAAGCATTACATGTTTTAAATGGACAATTTCATGCAAATTGTAATCCCTGAGTGTCCTAGATTGTCAGAATATTTCACAAAATCTATTGGAATTACACATATATTTTAAAAAAGTTGGAAAAAGGCAAGATGAAGTTCTACAAGTAATAAATTTGAGGGGGGAGTTGTTTTTTTTGCAAGGCAATAAGGTTAAGTGACTTGCCCAAGGTCACACAGCTAGGTAATCATTAAGTGTCTGAGGCTGGATTTGAACTCAGGTCCTACTGACTCCAGGGCTGGTGCTCTATCTACTGCATCACCCAGCTGCCACTAAGTAATGAATTTTTTTTAAAAAAAGTTTAAAATAATAGATTCATTTTATAACAGGGAAAACTATCTCATACATGTTAATTGACTTGCCTATAGTCATATAGCAATAAAATTTGGACATTAACCAAAGTGTCCTGTTCTAATCTTTACTTGGTAACTTGAACCAGTTCAAAAAACTTTATAGTCTTTTGAATTAAATTCATGTCCATAAGCAAACTTTATTTGTAGAAATCTTTGTCTATGACTCAATGTTTTTGCAAAAGGCTGTCTTCTATGTGGTATAGAAAATTGGAGATGGTAAACTCCTTTAAATTAATTGTATTGGGATGCCTGTCATCTTTCTTTAGGACAGAGTTTTTAACCAGGTTTTTTATTTGTTTGTTCTTGGAGGCATGACTTTTTGTCTGTGAGAGTAGCCTTATGGATCTTCCAAAATAATTTTTTTGCTTTAAATTTTAGAATTGCAAAGGAAATCAATTATATCAAAAATAGTTATAAAAATTAAAGCAATGATAAATTCAAGGACCCCTAGTTAAAAACCCCTCCTCTAGATGATAGTTCTTTAGACAAATAGGAGCACATGTACCATTCATGATGTTTACAAAAGGAGATGAGTCATAAGTGCTGAAGGATCGACTATTTCTATAGAACGGAAAAGCTTTTGGAAATATCTGCACATTTTTATAAATGGTTCAAGTGCTGGTTGACTCAGTCTGCTGGAGATGCAATCTGATTGTCTGTTTGTTATTGCTTGGGCCAATGTACAGTCAATTTTCCCCCTTTAGTGGAAGCAGAGGATATGAAAAGCAAGATAATTCTGAATAAATAATATGACATGCATTCTTCTACATTTTTCAGTATTTCCAAGCATCACCTTTTTTCACATCTATAGAATTTAAAAGAAGTAGGAATAATATAAAGGAGACAAAAACAAAATTCTATAGGCATTAAAGTACTGCAAATTCTTACAATCTTATGTGTATGTGGTTAAAGAAGATAAAGGAGAATTGTCTTCCTTTGACACTAGATGCACATTATCAAGGGGGAAAAAAGATGTGGAAGAGAGGGATATCTAAAATGGAATGTTTCTGACATTGCTGAAGTAACACAATTTCAGGGATGATTATATAACCAGTACTATTTTCCCCTCTGCTCTTTCTTTCAAATCTAGATTGATCTAGGCTGTCATATATAAAAAGGATTATTTTGTGCTTGGCCTCAGAGAGCAGAATTAGGAGCAATGTGTGGACGTTATAGAAAGGTAGCTCTTGGCTGAATATAAGGAAAAGTTTCCTAATAAATAACTCTCTGAAAGTGGAAGGTTCTGCCTAGGGAGGTAACGACTTCCTTGTTTTTGTGATCCTCAAAGAGAGGTTAGATAATCCCTTGTTGGCATGGTATAGAAGGAACACTTCTACTCTAAAGTACAGCTTCAAGTATAGATTTCAATATATGAGCTGCAAGGCCCTTTTCACATCTCAGATTCTGTGGTCTCAATATGATCATAGGGTAATAGTTTTAGAGTTAGAAAAACAGACTTAGAGATCGTCAGTGCCCTAATTATATAGAGAAGAAAACTGAGATCCAAATGTTGGAATGTCTTGGCTAAGTTTACACAGGTAGTAAATACCAGAGTTAGGATTTTAACTTAGGCTTTCTTACTTCATATCCAGTGTTTTGGTTTTATTGTGGTTGTTGCTTTGTTTTGTTTTGTTTTGTGAATTTTTTTATTTTATTTTTCCAGTTACATGTAAGGAAAGTTTTCAACATTCATCCACTTGCATAGATATTATATATTTTTCTACCACCCTCATTTCCCACCTCCCTCCATTATATGGTGAATATTTTGTCTTTAACATTAGTCATTTTGTTTATGAGAAATTAGAACTAAGGAAAAAAATGGGATAGGAAGGAAAAGCATGAGATGTTTTTAAATTTCCACTGGCCCTGGAATCAGGAAGACTTGAGTTCAAATTTGACCTCAGACACTTAATAATTATCTATCTCTGTGACCTTGGGCAAGTCACTTACTACCCATTGCCTTGTAAAGATTGGGGTGGTGGAAGGGAGTGAACATAGTATCCTTTTGGATTCTGAGAGATTTTTTTTTTGCCTTTGGAAGTGGATGGTGTTGTCCATAATAGGTCTCCTAGGGTTGTCCTAGATCTCTGAACTGCTAAGATAATGCTGCATCTATCACAGTCGATCAACTCACAATGTTGTTAATGTGTACAATGTTCTTTTGGTTTTGCTCCCTCCACTCAGCATCAATTCATGTAATTCTTTCCATGCTCCTCTAAAGTCTGATTGTTGAAGTATTCTTTTATAATAATAGCACTCTATAACATTCATATACCACAACTTGTTCAGCCATTCCCCAAATGATGGACAACCCCTCAATTTTGAATTCTTTGCCCCTTCAAAAAGAACTACTATAAATATTTTTGAACATATTGAACTTTTCCCATTTTTTGTTATTTCTTTTGCAAACCCATCGTTCTCTCCATTTTAAAAATTATATTTTTAATTTATGCAATGAAACAAGCATTTAAATAATATGGTGCAACAAAAAAAAGATGATTATACATGAACCTGCAAATCTATTATGCACAACTTGTCTTGCTGGATTCTTATAACAAATCTGGATGATAGCTGCTATTATTATCTCCATTTCTCAGATGAGGAAATTGAGGTAGGTTACGATTTGTCTGTGATCAGATCACACAGCTAGAAAATGTTTATGACATGATTCAGACTCAAGTCCCTCGGAATCAAAAATTCAACAATTTATCCACTCGGCTGAGATGCAATGCTTGCATTCAGCAGACTTTGACTGAATACCTTCTCCTGACACTTATCTCTTTAATATTTTCAATGTCACTTTCACATTCTAAAGAATATAAAAGAGGTAAAAGCAATAGCAAAGAGACAAAAGCAAAATTCTATAGGCACAATATTGTAAATTCTTACAATTTTGTGTGTTAATATGTACATATCTTTAAAGGTTATTGTAAGGATTCAGAGATTATACATGTATATGTATATGTGTATCTATTTAAAATCACTCTGAAAATCTTATAATTCTACATAAATGTTATCTGTTGTTTTTATGTACCACACTTAGGCAAGTAAATTCATATCATTGGGGCCAATTTTCCTCCTGGGGGATAACAGTGCTTATAGTACCTACTTCATTGAGTTTTTATTAAATAAGTACTTTGAAAATTTCCAAGCATTATTTACATGTGAGCTTTTATTATCAGTGGTTTTCTCATAGGAAGAACTCAATAAATATTTATTAAGTGAATGAATGAAATGCATTTCAAACTTATGATTCAACAATTTATATTGTTCTATTTTCTTTGCCTATATTCTTATGAAATTTTAAAATGATGTTGATTTCTATAGGGAATTTGGAGGCCCTTCCTCTTGTAGTGCTATAACCCCTCAATTGGAACAGTCTATAATATCAGAAAGAAATAGTGTCAATTTTTTTATACATTATAAATGCATTTTTCTAAAAAAAAATTCCTATTATTGGCTTCTTTCCCAATGTTTGAAGAATAAAATTTTGGCATCATGTCCCTACTCCAAGTTACTGCTTTTCATTCAGGCTTGCCAAGGAAAGGTTTGTATTTATTGGAGGATTAAGAACAATAACTTTAACCTCTTTTGTGAGGTTCACCTTTTGCTGCAGGCATAATTGGAGCTTTTATAGGCTTGTGGAAGAGAACAGAAAAAAAAGCAACTGCTTGCCCAATGTGGAAGGATTCGATTGCTGGTAGTTCAATTTCTAGTAATATTGCATTTTCTTTAATCTAGATTAGATGGATTTTAAAAAGCATAATATATACTTAAGTAATATTACAAATTTTCCAATGAAATTGTTATAGGAGAATAAGAAAAAGCACTACCATTTAAATTAAAAAGAGAAAACTATGTTCAATCATGAAGTCCTTTAAAAGTTGAAATCTGAGGGGAAAAAATTCAAAGATTTGCCTGGGAAAATACCACAATATTTCTGCCATTTTTGTGTTGACTTTTCTTTTAGCAATAATGCAAGTTCACGAGGATTTCTTCCATTACAAAGGAGGGATTTATAGACATGTCAATAACATAAAAGATGAATCAGAAAAATACCAAAATCTACGCACACATGCAGTCAAACTCACTGGGTAAGTCAAATATCAAAGCTTCTGAAAAAAGTAATTTGAGGTTTTATTGTATACAATGGGGAACTGAACCTGGAAAATGACAACAATAAGTCACAGATCTTGGAAGGGATGTCAGAGGTCATTTAGTCCAATCCCTTATAATAGAAACTGAAGTTGTGTTTTGCTCAAGGTCACAGAGATAGTGAAGCACTGGAGGCATAATTTTAACTCTAGGTTTTTGCTTCCATAATCAGTGGTCTGTTTGACTAAATCACAAAATATACCTTTGAATAATAGGGTAACAATGTTCCAAATGAATTCTTAATTCTTTTATATTTAAATGAATAAGAACATCTAACAGCTTGGTGTTTAGAAAGTGATCATGGAATGAGTAGAAAAGTATTTAACTTTGACTTTTCCCTGTACAAACATGTGTAAATCCTTTGCTTTTTTTCAGCCATACATTCTTTATCCATAAAATGGAATTTCAATTTATGACCAGAAACATTTCTTCAATATTGATTTGTGGTAAACACAAATTGTTTGAGAATTGCTCTGCTTTGAAGAAACCACATTCCATTTGCTTCACCGAGTTATTATGAAGATCCAGTAGAATATTTGAGACATCTTAAGTTCAAAGTGCTAGTTAATTCTATAGACGAGTTATTATTTTCAAAATAAATTCAATAAGTAATTATTAAGCAACTACTATGTGTTAGGTACTGTGCAATTATACAAGTAAAAATATATTTTTTATCCACTTTTCCCATCTAGTTTCGTTATATATCATTCCTCTTCCCACATTGTGGGTTTTAGCCAAACTAGCCTTTTTTTTTTGCTGAGGCTCACAGAGAATTCCTTTACAGTGGCTTTGCCTTTGCACTGACTATTTTCTAGGTCAGTTATGAAATCCCTCATCTCTTCCTCATGGAATCCTTTATTTTCTTCAAGATTCAGGTCAAATGCTGTTTTTCATTTGTGTATGCAACCATTCTGAATATACTTAAATCTGGTGATTTTGTTGCTGTTTTTCATTTCATTATCCATCCTTCAGTTTCCCTTTATTTTAAAATCATATAGAGATCATATAGAGAATTTGTTACATGTAATGTTTAACATTAGGCTTATATGAGTGAGGTTAGAATAAGAAATAGGCATGGAGAGTGATGTTGGAAAACAGGTGCTTTTTTCAGTGCTACTCTTAAGGACAAAGTACAAAGAAGATTGGGGAATGTGGAGAAACTGAGGACCAAACATATCCTAAAATGTATTAATATTCATTGATTCAATATGAAGAAATGTATGTTCAAGTAAAAGCAAAGGAAATAGCAAAACATTTATACCACCTCTTGGGAATGCCAAGGAGATAGACACTGGAGATGACAGTTTGTTGATCAAGGGGTAAATCCATCAGATTTCCCTTGCTTAACTCTCAGGTAGTTTGTCCTAACTCTGGAATGCTGGGATAGACTTTGAATGATAAAATGATAACCTAACATTTCCCATACTAAGAAGTTAAATTCAAAAATCACCAAGGATGGGTTTGCTATCCATGGGTATTACTGTGTCAGGCTGAAGCTGATTCATAGGCACAGAAAAGATTCACTACTGTAACCAAACATTAATTATACCAGGAGTCTGATAAAAATATTTCAGGAGATTGTGGAGAGAAAATGTCACATAACTGGAGTTATGTGATCAAGTTATGTATAAGATTCATATAATAGACAGAGACTGAGTTTACTAGAATGATTTGGATAGAAGCGATGAAAACTGGTAAAGTTTCACTTCCCTCCTCCACTTTTTTCTCTCTCCTCTTCTTATAAGATATATACCCATTCCAAGACTCTCCATTTCTTGAGTTTATTTGCTTTTCTGTTTGCAAAATCTTAATTCTGATAAATGATTGGCCTTAGTGATTAAAGCCTAGGTAAGTCCTTGCACAAATGTGACAGAAATAGTGGGGAAGGAGAGAGATAGAAGAGAAAAATTTGTCAATTGATATATTTCAACAGAATTTTTTTTCCTGGGGCATATTTTTCTTACTCCCAAGAACAGAGAAAGAGTGAAACTTAGACATTAAAATTACAAGGCAAATGAGAGAGCAGTTTTGTTTGGGAGTGATTATGTTGAGCTTAGTGATATTTGGGATATAGGACCTTGGCTTTTTCCCCTTCCCATTATTTTCCCATAACTAGCTTGAAAAGAAATGCACTCCTTCTAAGGGCAGGACTCAAGGGAATGATTGGAAAGGACTAATAACATACTAAAACTGAGAGTAAGATTTTCCTTGTTAATGCTGTCAGCAGCCTCAGATTGTATCACATCATTATACTAATTGTAGACTTTCAACAATGCGGTAACAAGAAAAACGGTTCCTCACAGGAGAGGGGCAAATAATCTTTTTTTTTGTTATTACAATTCAGTCATATTTCTTCTGATAGTTACTATTTAAAACAGTAGTATTATCTAGCCTAGAATTCTGTGATCACTCCCCACCCCACCCTATGTTCAATCATTAAAGTGTTTTTTACAAGGCATTTGGCAAGGCTTCTTGTAGCAAATCAGACTGGATTCTGCAAAGCCACATTTATTATGTCTCTTCCTTTCATTCAGCTTTCACTTTAGAGTGAACATGTAATCTGGGAGAGATGGGCATTTTGAATTTATCCTCATTGATCTTTATTTTTTACATCAATATTATCATACTCACAAAATGACATTTTATTTCTTTCTTCATGGAATCAATGTACAGTAATCTTTCCTGATCCTACCACTATAACATTAATCTAGTAGAGGATTGACTTTGCTACTTTTACCTTATTATTCTATTCTCAATGTGGGGATAAATGCTAGATAGACAGATGTATCATATATATGTGTGTGTATGTATGTATGTATGTGTATATGCTTATATTATTTATGTGTATATATGCATATATATGTAGATAAATGTATGAAGCATATAATTATATATGAAAGGCACTATGCAAAACCCTAGTCATCCAAATTAAAAATAAGCAAAACAGTTTCTGTACTTAAGGAGATCATATTTTAATTAACTAGAACTGAACAAGGTAAAGAGAAAGCTATACTATCAAAACCTAGGGTGGTTTTGTGTGTGTGTGTGTGTGTGTGTGTGTGTGTGTGTGTGTGTGTGTGTGTGGAGTCAGTCCACTTTTTCAGTGGTAACAGGGAAGTGAAAGAGATGGTCTAAGTGGAGTTGAACAGAGATGGCACTTCTTATTCTACCACTTTTTCTTCTACAGCTTAAATCGTGTGTCCCCTAAAAACCTTTCAGGGGTTCCCGTATTTGTCTTAAGCCCTCCTGGACACCAAGTTTCTTCATCAGGAGAAAATGATAGAACTTTTTCCAGATGTGATTTCATTTATATTTAACTATTAAGTTGGAAATTTCCTTTACTTATTTTCAGCTTATATAATTGCCCGGGAACACAGAGTGTTTAAGTGATTTGTCCCAAGATCACATGGCAATTATATATCAGAGGTAGCACAGCTCTTCTCTGAGCTGGCTCCCTATCCACTATTATTCTGTATTTTTTTAAGTTCAAATAAATGACATGATGAAATACCAATATTTTGATATTTAATTAACTTAACCAACTTTGTTTAATTTGTATTTTTGCACATATAGCAAGAGATAGTTATTTTTTTTTCAATTACATGATAAGGTATGTTTCAACAATCATCCATTTGCAAGTTTGTGAGTGTCACACTTTTCTACCACACTTTTTCCCCTCCCTGCAGCCTATGACAATACACAATTTGGTAAAAGTTGTAAATGTATCATTAGGTTTAGCATATTTCCATATTAGTCATGATGTGAAAGACGAATTAGAACTAAAGGGGAAAAAGCATGAGAAAGAAAGAAAAAAAACAAAAGATATGAAAAAAGTGAATATAGTATGCTTTGCTCTGTTTTCAGACCCAGGTTGTTTTTTTGTTTGTTGTTTTTGTTTTTTGTTTCCCCCCCCACAATTTGTAAACTCCTAGAAAAGTGGAATTTTATTAACATGGTATATCCAAGTGGCATTTAATGAGGCCAGTTCTTCCAGTGGGCAAACTACTCCCTTGGAGTGAATTGAGTTATTTTAGAATTACATTGGACCACTTGAGTGCTGTTTAGTTCACTGAAGCATTAGAGCTCAGTGGTGGAGTTTAATTTATTTTTTCTTTAGTAGCTGCTAATTTTGCAAAGATGATGCTTCGTTGAATTAAAAAGTATTCCAAGGGCTCAAGTAAGTCAATGTACCTTGTCAAAGTGCTTAAATTTCTCACATGGAGTAGCTTTTAATTATGTCATAACAAATCCTATTAGCTCATGAAGAAAATACTCATCATATGAAGCCTTCTCAATGTGGCATTCTTACTTAGAATTATAGTTATAGACTTGCAAGGAACCTTTAAGATCATGGGATTATGGTATTCAGAGGTGCAAAGGATCATATAATATAGATCATCTGGTCCAACACCTTCATCTTAGATATATAAGGAAGCATGAAATCCAGAGAAATTACTTGTCAAAGGTAGTATATAGATAGCATTGTACTACAGACACGGTCTTATTAGGACATAGTGGGATTGTCACTTATTGTTTCCTTAGTCCTGAATACTCTGGCTCTCAATGAAGGCTAATTTTGCATTAACTTTTATCTTTCATATCACAAGGCTGACTCATCATAAGTTTGCAGTCTGCTAAAATTGCAAATTTTAGTTTATTTTTCAGATAACCTGTCTTTTGACTATTTCTTCTCTACCTCATACTATGGGCTTGATGTTTTTTCAGTCCAAATAAAACTTTGTCTTTTTCCTTATGAAAAAGTTACAAGATTCAGCCTGATGAGCCAGACTATCAAGTTCTTTTTGGAAGCTCTTGCTATTTCCCAGGGTTTCAAACTTCATTACTAGCATCTAGCATTACATCTTCTGCATTTGTGTTAAGAATACCATCTAAGTTCCAATTATTGACATATTTTTACAGATCACAGGACCAAGCACAGATTGTTTAGTAGTGTTTTACTGGAGAACTCCTTCCGAGTTGATACAAATCATTAATGACCACGTTTTGGGACCAAATATTCTACCAATTTTAAATACAACTCAGATTAATTCAGCAGACATTTTTTAAATGCCCATTATGCATTGGACATGTCAGATGTTAGACTCTACTTAGACACTGAATCTCTTTAATTGAATTACCATCTAGCCCAACTCTCCATATTTCCCTCAAGTCAACAAGAATTTATTCCATGCTTACTTAATGGACTAGTCATTATACTAAATGTTTAGAGACTTTTTAGATATTTTGCTAAAATTTAGGGATATTTTAGCTACACATTCCCCTGATCTACCTGTTTATTAACTCTAGAAAATAAACCACATGTTCTTATTCTAGGTTGAACTGTTCTTAATAAAAACATGTTGCCTCTTTCTGACTACTACTTAGATAACTTTCCATTTCAGGATGATTCAGTGGGAAAGTGCTAGATTTAAAATCAGAGACTCTATTTTTAAATTCTTTATTTATGCATATGATCTTAGCCAAGTCAATTGAATTTTTCAGTTTCAATTTCCTCATGTATGAAATAAGGACTTTGAATTACATGATACATGAGATTCTTTCTACTTCTTTATCTATAAAGCCTTATCTTCTTCTTCCAAGGCTGTTTTGAATTTTAAGCTCATCATTCCTTGCAGAGAAAATTAGAGCAAAATAAGAATTGAACAGATTGACCTCTTTATCATCAGTTATCATCAGTTATCATTAGTTTCAAGTACTAGTTTGAGGTCTTTTATGATCCTCCTCTTATTCTTACTATTATCAAATACCCCCCCTTTTATTAACTTTAGATTTCTTCAACAATCTATGCATATGCTGAACTTTAGCATCCTTGATTTGATTCTTATAGGATTAGAGAATTCTGTGATTTTCAATCTATTCTATTTTTATCAATGTATTGGTCTAATTATTCCTTCTCTTCCTCAACAAAACATTTTATTTTTGAGTCTTTGGAATTTCATTTGTGAAAACTTCCTTTCCCTCTGTGACTGACATTCCCTATAGTATTTTAGTCCACGTTTCTCTGAATTTTTTGATAATTTACTTTCACTCACTAAGTTCTAAGTCATCTCTCAATTTATAGGCACCCACATTTTTTACAATACTTTACTACTTCAGAAAATGTGACTCTAAATATCATAAAACAATAAATTTGAAAGTATTTTTCCCTTGGCTTTCATCTTCTGAGTATAGTTTCCTCGTGGCAAAAATGCTGGGTTAAAGAGTTTGGTTTTGCTGAGTTTTTGAGTATTGCACCAAATTTCTTTCCAAAATGTTTGGTTCATTGCTATTTTTTAAAAAAAGTTTATTACTAGGTTTGTACTCCCATCGTCCTTCCATCAATTGTCATTTTCTGCTTTTGGCATGTTTTGCAGAAATAGTGAGATAGAGCTACAGTCGTGGCTTAATGCATTTTTCTTTTCTTAACAATTTGGAGTATTCTTTCATGTGGCAGCTGATAACTTGTGTTTCTTCTTTGGAGAATTACCTATTTATAGCCTTAGGCCACTTATCCTTTGATAATTACTCCCATTCCTCTAATATTTGTATCACTTCCTAATCTGTCTTGGAAAACCGATCTCTATCAGATTTTTGTTGTTGCTGCTGAGATCATTTCCTCAATTCTCATAATTCTAAATATGTTTTTGTCCATGATTTTTTTTTAAATTTTATGAAATGCTCATTTTATTTTCTTGGTTACTCTAGTTAAAAAAAAAAAAACCTTCCACTAGTCAATATTGTGAATGATGCCTTTTTTCACTCTCTATGAATGTTTTCAAAATGTAACCTTTTAAGTTTAGTTTACTTATTCATTTCAAACATATGGCATCTTATGGAATAAGATGTTGATTTAAACCTAATTTCTGTCCTTTTAGGAAGTGTGCCACAGTGCAAAAAAAAAAGTTTTGGATCTGGAGTTAAGGAAATTGAGTTCAAATCTTTCTTATGATGCTTACTACTGGTGTGACTTTGGACAATTCATTTTGCCACTGTGGGACACTCAGTTTCTTCAACTGCAAAATGAAGAGGGTGGAATGGGCTTTTGAAGATCATTCTAGTTCTAATCCTTTTGTCTTTCACTTCGCAGTTCCCCAAGCAGTGTCTATTTTCATCCAAGTAACTTGTATCCTTATTCACTTATGAATCTATTATGTTTAATTGCTTTGAAATCTTTGTCCAATATGTTCGATGAGTTACTTTTTATATTTTAAAGCATTTCTCAATAATTATAATGATTGATTTTTCAGTTTACTTTAAGACTTATTAACAAAAGTCCCTTTTATTCTTACTTTAAAAAAGCAAAACAAAAGACTATTTTCCTTATATGAATGTATGACCTTTCCTGTAAATTTTGTGCAAAATTTGTTGTTATAATGTAACTCCTTGATAGTTTGATATGGTACTGAATACCTGAATTAGCTTAGTATTTTTATTTTGATTATATCAGCATAATCAATCACTAACAATTATAACTTTGCAATTATTTAGAACTTATTTTATTTCTGTAATTAAGAGTCTTATAGTTGCATTCATATGAAAGGACTAGCATTTATAAAGTGACTTCTATGTTCCAGGCAATGTGTTAAACACTTTATAAATATTATTTCATTTGATACTTTACTTACACTGAAAGGTAGGCCTTATTATTATTCTTATTTTCCAGTTGAGGAAACTGAGGCAAATAGAGCTGTATCCCATGCTTTTTAATCACAACAATGCTGCATATACCACCTGTTACTCTATGTTTTTCAATTTCTTGACCAAGACTTCATAATCTTCTAACAGTATTTTGCAGTTTTTTAAATTACTTCATCATTTTTTACACGAATAAACAAAGGTGAAGAGTGGTCATCCTTCCTTTCCATGGTTGACATTTACCCTTCCCAATAATTATCAGAAAAAAATTATACAGATGCTGAAAGGCATTGTCACATATGGAATCAACATTATGTAATTTAGAATTTTCTGATGCTGATCCAGCTTTGATAATCTCACTATAATTTCCTCAGTGTCAGTTGTAGAAGTATGTTTCTTTTGTATCAATTTTGAATTCTATTCTTTAGCATTTTTTTCTTACTTTTCCATGTTAATTAATAAAGACCACAATTTTACAAGTGAAGAAATTGAAATCCACAGGGGTTGTCAACTATCAAAGGCCACACAATTAGTAATTATCAAAACTTTCGTTCAAATCCAGACTTTTTGGGTCCTACCTCTCATCTAGTCAAAACCTTTCAAACAGTAGATTAGACAATTGAGGATCCGAGAGGTTGTGTCCAAGGTCCAATATAAATTTTTGGCAGTATTAGGACTTGTAGAATACCTTAAAAATTGCTAATTTTGTCTATATGAAATACTGTGAAATATTTTGTTGTTGAGTTGTTGCAGTCATGTCCAATTCCTTGTGACTCCATTTGGAGATTTCTTGGCAAATATGCTACAGTAGCCTGCCATTTTCTTCTCCAGCTCATTTTTTACAGCTGAAGAACTAAAGTAAACAGAGTTAAACGATTTGCCCAGTCACATGGTTAGTGAGATTGGATTTTAATTCGGAGTCTCCTAACTCCAAGTCTGCTGCTTTACGCACTTTACTACCTAGATATGAAATATGAAGTCTCCTTTTCAAGTCCATCTAAGTTTTTAAAAAATAATAATTTTTTAAAGTTTACAAAAAGTCAATCATATTATGATTGAAAAAAGCCATTTGTAACATCAATTATGAAATAAAACAGTTATGTGTTATTGTATTTTTAAGGTGAGAGTTCTCTTCTTTCCCCCTTTTTCAAGTATACATTTTTGTCCTATCATTCATAATGACTCAGTAACCCAAGAAAACACCATCTGAAAAGAAAAAAACAAATTAAAAAAGCACCCAAGAATTGAAATTACTAGTTACATTGATATGAGCAGGTCAAAACCAGTTTATTCAAAAGTTCATGATTATTTATTGACTCTGAGAAGTATGGGACATATTTGCTCAAAATTCTGCACATTCTACATTCAGTTAGTATTGCATTCACTTCATATCAATTTTGAACAAATTCTTAATCAATCTTTTCTTTTATCTCTTTTAAAATAAAAAAAGTATTAAAAACTTGAATGTCTTTTTTTTCTCACAGATCTCTTTAAATGTTTTTTTCTTTTATTTCTAGAAATATGATTCTGTTCAATCTTATTTTAATTAATTTAATGTGCTTTTCAATTCATAATGGGATTATACTTTAATATATACTATACTGTTGTGCATGTTCCTAGAAAATTAAGACCATATTTAACTTGGGAAGATATGACTATTTTTTCCTGCTCCCACCTAAAATATATTCACTTATGCGTGCATGTATATCCCTATATGTGTATACAAATGTGTTTCTGCATATATTTATATGTAAATATATGTAAAATGCATGCACATAAAATAAATGTGAATTTGCTTAATATTTACCAGTGCTAAGTCTTATTGTTAGTGAAATGGGTAGTGGAATAGTAATATTGCATTGACACCTTCATATGTCCCTGTATATGAGTTTGAAATATGATTTGACTGAAAATCATAGAAAAGCTATTTATGATTGAGGGAGAAAATATCTGATTCACCACTAGGTGTTCACTCTTCTTGAGCTAGTTCCCTAGTATAAGCATATCTAAGTTTCCAATAAACCAGAGATAATTTGTTTTAAGGAAGAATTGACCTCTGGTTGATGAAGAGCATGACACTATTCCTTAGTGAATGATCCATTAGCTTGGCACCAGAGTTTTGTGAGAGAAATTCTTTCCAGGGATTCTTGGGTAGAGATGCATAAATACAAGATTAGTCAACATATTGGGGAAACTGACTTCTCAAGATATAAAGATATCCTGCATCCTGCTTTTCATCTTGTCTCCTGATGGATTGCTAGAATTGATCTCCTTGGAGAAATCAGGTCATATTTCTTTCAATTGAGATATCTCCTCCTAACTGAAAATCTCTTTCCTTCTCAAATATGTATTTTCCAGTATATTCTGCTTCATAGAATTTCACTCTCTGTTTCTTATTTTGTTTGGGCAAATGCACTCATTCACAATTTTGCAATTTGTTATTTTTTTCATAATCAGCATTTGGTGTTAGGTATTACAGATGTAGGGTATAAGCTAAAAAGTACCTTCCCCTTTAAGAGTATGAGGTAAATAACTTTTTTTCAAAACATACCCTTAGATCAGAAGTATTTGAAGAAGACAGATCATTTTAATTTTAGCTAAATATCCTTCTTGAAATTGGAGAAAAAAGACCCTAGTTGTCTGCCTTACCCAACATAGCAGCCTATCTTGGTGGCAATATGGGTATGGGCTCTCTTCCTCCCCAGAGGCTGGCCTGATCTCAGATATATCTATCCATGCCACTATTGAGCATACATTGAGACAATCCTTGTGGACATACCAAACTCATATAAGTTATTTTCTGCCGATATTATAGAAAATAGTCCTTTATTAAGAGACTACAGTAACCTTCTGGTTAATAGAGAACATTTCTCCTACCTAGAATATTCATTTATGAAAAAGGTCAGTGCAGTAGCCCTATTTAGCTTTAACTTAATCTTTCACTGAATAGGTGAGCAATTAATATTGAGTACGTACTGAAATACTATTAAACTATTAAAATACTCAATCTTTTGTCTATATAGCTCAGGCTCCTCTGATTGTGTTATTGCTCTCTGTCACCTTACTACTCATTGCATTTATATTTTCAGAGATTTGGTGTATTCTTAATTCAAAGAATGAAGTGAGAATTGGGAAGTAGACCAAATCCTGTAAGAAGATATTTGTCTCCAACTATCTACTAAAAATTATCTCAGATCTTTGAATCCAAAGATTGCATGCACTATTATTTAAATCCTAGGGAGCAAAGGGACAGTAGTCCCACTTCTAATAGTTTCCCACAGTTTGGCTTTTTTTGTGTATGATTCTGTAAAAAAACAAAATCCACTCTCTGGATTTTTCAGCCTGATGAGTATGCATTGAAAAAATAAAAGTGATTTGTAAGTAATTAAAATATGAATGAAGAATTATATATAATTTCCTATACACAAGCAGATATATATGAATATATTATATTTGCATAGATGCAGACACATATGTCACACAGGTTCTGGATTCTCTCTCTCTCTCTCTCTCTCTCTCTCTCTCTCTCTCTCTCTCTCTCTCTCTCTCTCTCTCCCTGACTCACAATTGCACTGGCAAATCAGGACCCTTAGAGTGATCAAATATTTCACCTCTCAGGATTCATCCCTGAATAGCTGAAAATAAGTTTTCTGATATTATCACTCAGAAACCCCTATTGGTATATTCCATTGATTTTCAATCAATATAATACAGTCAGCCAGACTTAAATAGATTTTAGTAAGCTTTTTAAAAAATAGCTTTATTAGCACTTAATTTATAGTAGAAATAACTGATGTAAGTATCCCCTACATATCCCATGGTCTGGTTCATTCTTCTCTAAGTATGTAGACAATCTAAGAGAAAGTGGACTCAAATTTACAGTATATGCATCAAATGGATAATTCAAAGATCCTGTTATCAATGTTCTTTTGTCCCTTTGATTGAGTCTTCTGCTTAGAGTTTCTTGGAAAGTCCAACATTTTCCAGCTTTTTAAATATCACAAAGTTATCCTCTGTTCCTTTAACAGAGGAGGAGACAGAAGTTCTCTCTTTGTCTTCCACTCCTCCCTACAAAAGGGATTTTCTTTTGCAGGTCTGACTGAGACTCTTTCCATAACTGGACTGGCTGAACACTAGTATTCTGGGTTTAAACTGTATTAATCTCTTTATCCAAACCCTACAAGGCATACCCAAATCTTCTCAGTCAATCACAATAAAATTTCTGTGTAGGATCATTTCATTTCCTCCAAAGGTCTTCATTCTTCCTAAATTGATTAGTTTTTCTTTAATTGATTGATTTAATAAATGTATTTTAACTGGATGTATCAACTTGCTAGTTAAAGTGGAATGTGTCAATTGAATGATTTAATTGCACTTCACACTTCAAAAAAAAGCAGATATGCATGTGTGTATATAAGAATCCCTTGTTGGATTAAGTTCTTCTACTCTTGAATAGTTAATAATGATTCTCTTTTGTTGAATGATTAATGATGATATATTTCTGAGGTATTACATAACATTGCACGTGGAATCCAGTTTCACATTGTCTCAAAATAATTTTTATTATTTATATATTAATTTATTATTTCTATGTATTTATGCCTGTAGAATTTATGTTTGGAAGACTGTCACCCAAAAAGTAAGCAGTACTAAATGTGTTTAATATGATTTCATTTCTGGTCCCATCCTTTCATTTTCTACTCTGCCTTGCAGACTATAATTTCTATGATTATATTTGTTCCTTTATTTAAGGCAGTATCTCCTGTGGGGTCCTGTGAAAAAGGAAATACTTTTTGAATGATTGAAAAAATAAACTCCTAAACATATTAGTGAATTGTAATGATTGCAGACATGAGTCTCCCACAGGCTCAAATGGCTTTGTAAATTTTTTCTAAACTTTTAGTAGCTACTAGATAATTTTCTCCTGCTAATTTTCTAACAAATAAATGTTGACTAGACAGCTTAAGTGATGTTAAACCAATAGTAAACTGACACAACTCAAATAGGCACTTTAATTTAGAGACTTTTGCAATTTTCTTTTAATACACAAAGAAGCTTAAGACAACTGTCTGGACAAATCTACCATATAAAAAAAATAAACAAGGTCATGCTGTAAATGAATGACTTATAGAACACTCCAATATTTAAAGACATGTGATTTCATTGGTGTGGTTGCTTCCTTTCATTGACTCAAACCTCTTTTTTTCAAAAACTTACTAGTTTAATGATTTGCTATAGTTGGGGGAAAAAATCACTTTTGATCAACCTACTGGGGATGAGCCTCTTTCAATTTAGTTTATCCCCTCCACCTTGTTTTCATCCTACTTAACCTCTGTATCTTTAGTGATTCCCTATTATAACTAGCACAGCTTTTAAATACTTTTTTCTTGGCTAAGAAAGGCCCTTTACTACTGTCTTCAATAAATTTTCTAGTCTTATATTTTTCTCATTCACAAACTCTGTGGTTTAACCAAATGAACTCAACATAGCATCTTTTACCTTTCTATATTGGCATAACCTTCATCCATATTTTAAAAATCCATCTTCCTCAGAGCCCTTTATTAAAATTTAGATCAGATCCCACCATTTCTGTACATTCTAGCCAGAGCCTTCTCTTGGTGCACTCTTTGTTTCAAATTAACTTGCATTATTTGCATGATGGGGATTGCTGATAAATGTTGCACAACAACCTTTCTGAAAAGAAATATACACAAGACAATCTGTTAAGTTTAACCCACTTTTTTCAAGTTTTCACTTTCTTAAATCTAGAAATAAAAAAAAAGGTAAGCCAAGTTCTAATTTATGTCTATTGTTGATTTCCATGGTATAGATATGCTGAAAATATGTTATAATTTAATTTAATAAACTTTTGTGTTGAATCCTTTATTTATCAAGTTGAAAGTAAGCTCCTTGAATTGAAAGGCTATTTTATAAACTAAAAATTATCATATAAATTAAGTACTTGATAAAAGTTTATTGATTGAATGGCCAGATCCTTAAGTAAAAGTCTATTGTGGGATTTGTATTTTACCCCTTTCTGGTTTCTCAGATCCTATCAAAGCTTAAGCAAAGCATTAAAAGAACTCATTGTTACTTTCCAGTCATAATGAAACATCAGGACTGGACATGAATGAAGGTGATTACGAATATATTCACTTGGTATTTCAGTTGTGACTAAAGTTAAGGAGGTTTTGTTCTTTCCTGTATTTTTGAAGATATAATGAGTATCTGAGTCAATGTGAATCATATGTTACTTAGATTTACTGTGTGGGAGAAATCATTTGAGCTCTAATCCAGTCCATTCTTAACCAATACATCAGGTCATAAATCAAAGCACTTAATTGGAATGGAACAGTAAAATGAATACTCAGAAAAACAAACAAAATAAACAAACATAATGCAATAGGATCATTCTTGGTGCTTCTGCTCCATAACTAAATTAGATCTCTCATGAATTCAGTACATTGTGTCTAAGTGGAAAAGGGGAGGAAACAAAAGACCTGTGATTCCAAGAGTAAATAAGGCATAGAGTCAAGATTAGGAGAAGAGAAGAAGCAACTGAGTTATTCCAACATTCCTCTTCAAACAAATTTGAAATAACATCTCACATCAAATAATGAAGTGTCAGAACCAACAAAAGGTAAGAGTGAGCCATTTATCCATCCCAAAATAACATAGATTAGAAGCAGAAAACTGGGATGGGGATTGACCTAACAGTTCCATGGTGTGGCAAGAGCAATAGAAGTAGATTTAGAAGTTTTTAAATCAGAGACCAGTAAGGGGATCTGAAAAGTGATGAGAAAGTAACTCCAGGGTTTTCCTGTTCTAGCAATGAGTAAAGGACAGGATACTATTTGGCAAATCCACTGGCTATATTAATTCCCATAACAAAGTTCTTGGTCAGAGAGGTCATAGAGCTTAAGGAGCAAATTTTTTTTATGTTTCAGGAAGAGAGGAGCTCTGATGATCAGAATTACTTGTTGTCCAATTAAGTAGCATCCTTGAAAAGCAGTATTGCTTCTGATCCCAAGGGAGCAATTACCTCACCACTTCCCACATCACACAATGTTGGAAGCACTGAAAACTTTCAAATCCCCAGAATTTACTTTGAAAAAAATAAATGCAAAAAAGACTGAAGATTTCTGCTCCTTCCCCCTACAAAAAAAAATAAAATGAAAAAACTCACAAAAACAGCAAACTCTCCCATTTTAGAAAAAGAGTTCAACTTTGATATCAATTCAACATCAAGAAATAGTCTATAAATTTAACCATACTACAGGAAAATTACCCACAAAAAGCTATTATGGTAATTATGAAGAACAAGATACAAATTCAGAAGAAGACAATCATGTCAAAACAGTTTGAAGTAAAACAACAAAGAAAAATCAAGTTGAATTTGACACAAGTCCATCAGAATTCCTTGTCATTGTTTCACCTTTCATTCAATTTTTTCAGTCAGGCCTAATTTGTGATCCCCTTTCAGATTTTTTTTGGCAAAGAGATATAAATGGTTGGTCATTTCCTTCTCCAGACTATTTTTACAAATGAGGGGACTGAGGTAAAGAGGGTTAGGTGAGTTGCCTAGGTACAATATCTAGTAAACTTTTGAGACCAGATTCCATCTCATGTTTCCAAACCCAGATTTGGTGCTAGATTCACTGTTACCATCTAGTCATCCCCAAATTCCTGAAATACCTAAAAATGATTTTCACAATTAGAATGGCAGAGGAAAAATTAGGAAAGGAAATGAAATCATGAAAGGAAATTATAAAAATACTGAAAAAAATAATACTAGCAAAAAAGCAGAATTTGGTATATAAAAGCTAATGAGTTCATGAAACAATAAGTAACAATAAAAACAAGTCAAAAGATTGAAAAATTTTCCAAACAACCCACAAAGACTTGATATGTACTAGCTGTGTGAACTTGGGTTAACTCCATTATTTCACCAAAACAAAAAAAAAAAAGAAAAAAAGAAAATGGAAGAGAATATAAAATAGCTCATTAGAAAAAAATATTGTAAAAAATAGATCAAAGAGAAATAATTTATTTCTAGAATGATTGAACTGAAAGCCATGATCAAAGAAAGATAATAAATATCAAATTTAAGAAATTATAAATGGAAACTTTTCCATTATCTTAGAAGAAAGGGTAAAACAAATTGAAAAAAATATAGCTTTCACAACCTGAAAAAGATACCCAAATAAAAGCTCCAAGGAATATTATAGCCAAATTCCAGAAATCCCAGATCGAAGACAAAACTCTTCAAGCAACCAGAAAGAGGTTCTACAAATGCTATGGTGTCACAATTAGGATAACACAAGATTTAGCAGATATTCAATGAAAAGAGGGGGGGAAGACTTGAAATATGATATTGCAAATGGTAAAGAAACTAGGGTTACAACCAAAATTGACCTACCCAATGAATTTGAGTATAATCCTGCAGTGAAAAATAAATTGTTATTTAATCAGAGGGCTCTCAAACATTCCTTATAAAAAGATAAGAGACAAAATAGAAAATTTGACTTTCACACATAAGATTGAAGAGAAGAATTCAAATGATATTCATAAAGTATGACTCAAAAGGTATTCAGTAATATTAAACTCCTCATTCTGATATGGAAAGATGATACATATAATTTCTAAGATCATTATTAGGACTTTTAAAAAAACTACAAAAATGAGTCAATTATGTTGGAAGTACTTTTAAAAATGAAAGGATGAGGATAAAAGGATGCATTGGGAGAAGAGTAAATGGAGATGAAGGATGGAGAAAATTATCCATTTTAAAAATGTACATAGAATGAACTTTTGTATATGGAATGGGAAGGTGAGCAACAATTGAGTCTATTATCATCTAAATTGATTCAGAGAGGCAAAAATGTGAAGTCAATCCTCAACCTTGGTGGTAGTAACATTCTTACAAAATGACTTAAGGGTCATAAAAGCAAATTTTGATACACTGAACCTAAGAAAAAGAGGGAGTTAGGTTCTGATATCCACTAAAACTATAATATCTCACTAGACATTACTAAAAATATACTTGTATATAAAATTCTTTATAACAAATCATTTTTGAAAATGTTCATTTTGCCTTATACAGTGACCTTGAAAAAACCCATAAAATACAATACAAAAAATAAAATTAGTTATATGCACAATGTGTTCCTCTTTAGTGTTTCCCTAGAATTCTGTGAGTTTTTGTGTTAATATTTCAGTTTTAATAATTGGTTTCAGATAATATCTTTTTTTTTTATATTCTTTACCTCCCTGTCTCCCCTCCCTCTCCTTGAGGAGGCAACCAGTTTGTTACAGATTAAGCATGTTTAGTTATGCAAAACATTTACATATTTGCCTTAAGTTAAATTTTTAAAAAACCCAAATATTACTTCCACTGTTTCAGATGTCAATGTGAGAGCATTGTACTGTAAATTATACTTCTGTATATCTCTTTACTTTGGTTACACTCTAAAAGCCAAGGAAGAGGCTAATGGGACTTTATTCCCTGCTATTGGAAGACACCAAAACTGGTGAGATCTTGACATCACCTCTAACCCCTATCCTTCATAACTGTTGTGTCATTTTGGAAATTATGAAGGATGCATAAAAACTTGTATATATCATGCATCTCACTTTTTTCCCTACTGTGCATAGTTGTAAAATGTCTGCAATTGCCATCATGAAAGTGAAAATGAAATTACTAATTAAATCACATGAATGCTTGAAATAAAAAAAGGTAAATGCATGAATTAGGGACTGACTGTATATACACACACATACTTGGAAATATAAATCTAATTTGCCAATACAGAAATAGGAGGGGAAGGGATAAGAGAAAGTAGTTTATGAAAGGGAGAGCAGATTAAGGGAGACACTGCTCAGGAGCAAAACAGACTTTTGAATTGTGAAAAGACATAAAGAAAAAGAAAGTAATAAAATAAAAATTGCATCGAAGTAAGTGTACACTTCTAATATAATTACATATGGAAAGGGCTTACCCGAAAGTCAAAGGTGATTACAATGAATTAGAAATCAGAATTCATAAATATGATCTTTTTTTGTTTGTTTTTTTGCAAGACAATGGGATTAAGTGGCTTACCCAAGGCCCCACAACTAGGTAATTTTTAAGTGTCTGAGGCTGGATTTAAACTCAGGTACTCCTGACTCCAGAGTCGGTACTCTATCCACTGTGTCACCTAGCTGCCCCCACAATTGATATAGAGAGACTCATATATATAGTTAATATAAAAGGCTAGGCAGAATCTATTATGCCTCAAATAATAAGAAAAATCAAGGGTATCAATAAAATTTCATAAAAATAAAAGAAAAAATAGACTCATTTAAAAGAGATAATTAAAGAAACTATGTTTTGCTAAACAGAACCATAGACAATAAAGTAATATCAATACTAAACATATATACACCAAATTACATAGTATCCAAATTCTTAAAGGAAAAAATTAAGTGGATTATAGCAGGAAATACTAGAACTTTGCTAGTGGGTGGATTTCAAATTTTCCTTCTCAGAGATAGATAAATCTAACCATAAAATAAATAAGAAAGTAATTAAGAAAATAAATAAAATTTTAGAAAATTTACATATGTTAGATCACTGAAGAAAACTTATTGAAAATAAAAAATATATCTCTCAGATTACATGGCATCATTCCTATGCTTTACCTTTAATACTTTAAAAAATTTGACCCATTCCTTTCTTTCCAATCTTTAAAAATATGACTCTCTTCTACACCTGCTCCAATCCAAAATTCTGACCATCTTGCTTCTTCTTAAATATATCCCTCTTCCTCCCATTAAAATTTGCTTGCATGACTTTTTCTCATGCCTAAAATTTTCTTCCTTCCAACCTCCAACACACGTCCTAAAGTTTTCCTAGTGTCATGTAAACTGCAACTTCTCAAGGAAGCTTTGTTTGATTCCTATATCTCCTATATTCCTTTTCTTGTAAAGATTTTTTTCCATCTATCATACTATTATAATTATTTATATAGATTCTTCAACATGTTTAAAAAGTTTGCCCATTGAGAGCAGGGTCAGGTTTTGCTTTTTCTTTGTATTCTCAGCACTAAACACAATGTCTAGCATACAGTAGGTAATGTCAGTCAGTCAAAAATCATTTTTCTTAACAACATAACATAGCACCAATTATGTACTGGAAACAATGCTAAGTTCTAAAGATGAAAAAAGAGGCAAAAGATAGTTTCTGTCTTTAAAAAAGATCATAATCAATGGAGGAGCCAAAAAGCAAAGAAAAATGTATAAATAAGCTACATACAGAAAGGGAAATAATTAACAGAGGAAAAGGATTATAATTAAGAGGAGTTAAAATGAGAGTCTAGTTGAGACATGAAGGAAGCTAGGGAAAAAACAAGCACAAATAAAAATGTAAAATATTCTACGCTAGATTACAGACAAAATAACTTACCAGAATTAAGAGTTAGCATAACTTGTTCAAGGAACATCAAAGAGGCAAGTGTGAACATGGAATGTTCCAAAGATGAACATGGATAAGGTAAAAGAAAACTGTAAATGTAGAACTGGGAAAGAAGTGCTGGGTTATCAAGTGTTTTCCATGTCAAACAGAGGATTTTCTATTTGGAGACAATAGGGAGTTACTGAATTGAGTAAGGATATGACATAGTCAGAATGATGGTTTAGGAAAATCACTAATGACTGAATGGAATTTTAATTGGAGTTGGGAAGGACATGAGAAGGCAGATCTATCAGCAGACAGTTACAGTAATTCAATCATGAGTTGAGGGTCTTCACCAGAATGCTGGTAATCTCAGAGAAGGGAGTATTTTTAATAGTATTTTATTTTTTCCAATTACATGTAAAAACAATCTTAACATTCACTTTAAGAAAATCAAGTTTTAAATTTGCTCCCTATTTCCCTTACCTTGCCCCTCCCTAAAATGATAAGTAGTTTGATATAGGTTTTATATATATATATATATATATATATATATATATATATATATATATATATATATATGAAATCATGTAAAGCAAATTTTTCTTCTTTGTCATATTGTGAAAAAAGAAAGATACCAAAAGGAAAAAATAGATAGTGAAATTATTATGCTTCAATCTACATTCAGATCCCATCAGTCTTTCCTCTGGATGTAGATATTATTTTTCCATTTGCAAACTCTGAAACTAAATTACTAAAATACCACAGAGATTAGGCACCACCTGTTGAACTCTGAAAATACCAAAGAGCTCACAGAGGTTGTACACTTACTGTTAACTCTGTAAAACAAAATTAAATAAACCAAAGAGGCACAGAGATTATAAAACTAACTGTCAACTCTGACAAAAAGCCACAGAGGTTATAGGAAAGCTTTATACCAAAGGTCAACTTTGAAAATAAAATAAAATAAAACAAAAAAAGTTCACAGAGGTTATAGGCAAAGAGTCTTTTTTTAATCCATTGGGCAAGAGAAATGAGGCATGTCTGCTGGGATCTCCCCTAAGACCTAAAAGATCCAAGGAAGCAAGATTAAATCTGTTTTTAATAGTCGTAGTTAGACAAAGAACTGAGCAGTGATGTGTAGCCATAGTAGTGAGAGGTAACAGCATCAATGAGGCAAGTTTGCCTAGTGAAAGAATTCTATTCATAATAGGGCTTTATGACCAGAATGTGGTTCCTGCAGATAGTGTCTAAAAACAAGCTGACTTGAAGCAATTCTGCTGTAACATAGTTCATCAAGACGATGGGTACAGAGGATTGTTTTTAGACAGTTTGCTTGCTGGATCTTAGCTCTGAAAAACAGAGTGGAGTGTCTCCCACTAGTAAAAAGAGAGAAATAAAAATAGAGGAGTAGTCTTGGCATTGAGATTTAGACTCTTTGATGAATCCTTTGAAATTCAGTTGGATCACTGTATTGCTGGATTAGATAATAGACCCTGGGGTCCTTTCTTGAAGTAAATTGTTAGGCATTCATACTTTATTGCAGAGAGTGAAACCTCAATGGACTGACCATATTGCTTAAATGTACATTTGCTAAAAATGCTATTTTATGGAGATCTCACAAAAGACAAACACTCAAATGATGGTTAGAAAAAAACAATTCAAGGCATTCTCAAAGTCTCTCTTAAGAACTTTAGAATAGCCTGTGTGACGTGGAGACACTAGCATAGGACTTCTAAGCATGATGTGCCCTCCTCAGAAAAAAAGTGTGCTCTATGAACAAAGTGGAATTGAAATAGCTCAACAGCAACACTAGACACACAAATTTAAGAGAATCCATACCCAATGTTCACATGGACTATTTGTGGCTGATCTATGGTAGAGCTCATCTTCATTTGATCAGGCACAGTTGGACCCACTGGAATTTGACTCTAACATAGTGATATCATTTTTGTCCTCTTTGAGAATGGACAACCAGCCAATTAACCAACCACCATTGCTGACAAGAACTAGGCAATTCTTAACTGATCTTTGTATAATGTTGTCACTGTGTACAGTGTTTTTCTGGTTCCACTCACTTCACTTTGCATCATTTCATGTCTTCTAAGTCTTTCCCAGTACTTCTGAAATCTGACTATAGAATTTCTTATAGCATAATAATATTCACTTACAGTCTTTTACCATATCTTGTACAGCCGTTTCCCAAATGACAAGAATTCCCTCAGTTTCCAATTCATTACCACCACAATAGTAGGTGTTATAAATATTCTTTTCATGTTAATTCCTTCTCCCTTTTTATGATTTTTTTTTAGAATACAGATTTAGTTGCATTGCTGGTTCAAAGAGTTGGAAATTTGACTGAACTTTGAGCAAAGTTCCATATTGTTTTCCAAAATGGTTGGGGATCATTTAACAACTCCACTAATAGTGCATTAGTGCCCAATTTTCCTACATCCTTTTTAACATTTATTATTTTCTTTTTTCTAACATAGCCAATCTGATACTTGAAAGGTGGTAACTCTGAGTTATTTTAATTTATATTAATTTCTCTAATCAATAATGATATAGAATTTTCTTTCATATAACTATAGGAAGTTTTAATATCTTTATATGAAAAATGCCTGTTCATACCCTTGGAGCATTTATCAATTGAGGAATGATTCCTTTTCTTATACATTAGATATAGCTTTGTATCTGTTTGAGAAATGAGACATTTATAAGATACACCTGCTGTAAACATTGTTTCCCATCTTTCTGCATTCTTTCTAGTCTTGTTTTCATTGGATTTATCTTACAAAAAATGTTTAGTTTATTTAATCAAAATAATTCATTTTACATGTAGTAATGTTCTTTATTTTTTATTGAGTGAAAAATTTTTCACTTCTCCAAAGATCTGACAGGCACATTAATTCTTGATCTCCTAATTTGCTTGAGGCTTCATGTCTAAATCTCTGACCTATTTTGATGGGGTTTTTTTAGTTTGGTTAGTTTTTTTAGTTTTTGCAAGACAATAGGGTTAAGTGGCCTGCCCAAGGCCACAAAGTTAGGTAATTATTATGTGCCTGAGGCCAGATTTGAACTCAGGTACTCCTGACTCCAGGGCCTGTGCTCTATCCACTGTGCCACCTAGCCGCCCCTTGATGTTCTTTTGGTATGTAATGCAGGATGTTGAGCTACCTAATTTATGCCATACTGTTGTCCAGTGTTTAGCAGATGTCAAAAAGTGGGTTCTTGTCACTGAAGTTGAAATCTTTGGGTTTTTCAAAAACTGGATTACTGTAATCATTTCCTACTGTTTTCTTGTGCACTTATTTTTTCCCCTGATCCAGCACTCTTGTTTCTTAGCTAGTACCAGATAATATTGATAATTACTGTTTTATAATATATTTTGAGATCTGGTATGGTGAGGTCACCTTTCCTTTTTTTTTCATTAACTCCATAGATATTCGTGACCATTTGTTTTTCTAGCTTTACCAAATAGAATTTTTTAGTTGTATGCAATGAATGAGCAAATCAATTTAAATAGAATTGTTATTTTTATCATATTGACTCACCAAGACATGAGCCATTGTTATTTTACCATTTGTTTAAATTTGATATTAATAGTGCGAAGTGTTTTGTAATTGTTTTCCTAAAGTTCCTGAATTTTATTTGGCAGGTAGACTTTCAAGTATTTTATATTTTCTACTGTTATTTTGTAAGAAAGATTTTATTTATTTTCAGTATTACAATTTTCCCCCATTCTTGCTTCCCTGCACCACCCCCCAGAAGGAATTCTTTTCGTCTTTACATTGTTTCTATGGTATACATGGATCTCAGTTGAATGTGATGAGAGAAATCATATCCTTAAGGAAGACAAATAAGTATAAGAGATAGCAAAATTACATAATAAGATAATAGATTTTTTCCCTAAATTGAAGGTAATAGTCTTTGGTCTTTGTTCAAACTCCACAATTCTTTCTCTGGACACAGATGGTATTCTCCATTGCAGATAGTCCAAAATTATCCCTGGTTGTTGCACTTGAAGGAATGAGCAAATCCATCAAAGTTGATCATCACCCCCATCTTGCTGTTATAGTTCTACTGTTATTTGAAATGGAATTTACTTTTCTATTTCTTACTGCTGGGCTATGTTTGTCATTTAAAAAAATGCTGATAATATATGGGTTTATTTCATATTCTGCAACTTTGCTAAAGTTGTTAAATATTTCAAGTAGGTTTTTTGGTTGATTTTCTAGGATTCTGTAAGCATGCCATCATATTATTTACAAAGAGCTATAGTTTTGTTTTCTCATTTTCTATTGCAATTTAGTTTCACTTCTTAACATTATACATAATGCCTATAATACTAAATTGAATAATAGTGATGAAAAAGGGCATCCCTTACTTCATCCTTGATCACTGGGGTGCTTATAATTGTTGCAGATAATATTTACTGATAATTTTAGATAGATACTATTTTTATTTTCAGAAAGTTACATTGACTCCTATGTTAGTGTTTTTTAATCAAAATTTACCATTTTATTTGTCAAAGACTTTCTCTAGATCTGTTGAGATTACAAAAAATTCTGTTGGTATTATGATTGATATGGTCAGAACTAGTTTTGCATTTATATATAAATCCAACCTGTTCATAGTGTATGATTTTTTGTGATATATTTCTGTAATCTTCTTGGTAGTAATTTTGGAATATTTATTAGATAATTAGATATTAGATAATTAGATATTAGATAAATTGTTCTATAATTTTCCTTCTTTGTTTTGACTCTTCCTTTCTTAGGTATAAGTACCATATTTCTGTCATAAAAGGAATTTAGTAGGTCTTCTTCTTTACCTATTTTCCCAAACAGTTTATAGATTATTGACATTAATTGCTTTTTCAATTAAATTGTTTGTAGAATTCTTCTTGTAAATCCACCTGACCCTGAGTCTCTTTATTTTCTAAGACAGAGTCAAGTACTCTGTTTCTTCTGTTAACTGTGGGTAATTTATATTTTCATTGACATTCATTTCATTCAGAATGTCAGATTTATTGGCATGTTATTGGGCAAATTAATTTGTAATTATTGGTCTTATATCCTCTTCATTAGTGGTGAATCCAATCTGTTCATTTTTTTGATACAGATATTTTTGTTTCCTATCCTTTTAAAAATCAATTTAATCAATAATTAATCAATTTTAATAAAATAAGTTTTAATTTTATTCTTCAGTTGAATGGTTTTCTTTCTTTTAATTTTATTAATCTCACCTTTCATTGTTCAGGATTTTCAATTTTGTATTAGTTGGGTATTTTTAATTGGCTTATTAATATTTATGGTTTTTTCCATTTGGTTTTGAGGGTTTTTATGTGTTAATAAATGGGCAATTTTTGTGTTTATGTCATGTACTATGGAGAAAAAAGTAGAATCCTTTTTATTACTCTTCAGTTTTCTCCAGAGATTTATAATATCTAACTTTTCCAGAATTTTAATCATCTTAATATTTTTGTTTATTTTCCCTAGATTTATTTAGTTCTTAGAAGGAAAATTTAAGTTCCTCCACTGGTATAGTTCATTGTATATTTCTTCCTATAACCCATTCAACTTCTCCTTTGAAAATTTACATGCCATACCACTTGGTACACATATCTTTAGTATTAAAATGTCTTCGCTGTCTATTGTACCTTTCAGGAAGATATGCTTCTTCCTTATACTCATTTAATTAGATTTTAGTTTTGCTTTCCCTTTGTCTGAGATCTGGACTTTTAGCACTGCTTTATTTTCTCCATTTCTTTAACTGAAATATAATATATTCTTTTATCAGTCCCTTATCTTTACTCTGTGTATATTTCTGTGCTTCAGATGTGTTACTTGTAAGCAACATATTATAGAATCCTGGTTTTTAACACACTCTGCTATTCACTTCTATTTCATGGGTGAATTTATCCCATTCACATTAATAGTTATGAAAATTGATTGTGTATTTCCCTTCATGCTATTTTTTCCTCTTGTTTAACCCTGTTTCATCCCCATCCTGTTCATACTCATAAGAGTTAAATTTTTAATAGCTTCATCCTTCAGTCCACTCTTCTTTCTATGAATTCCCATCTTTTTTTTCTGTTCACTTTTTATATCCTTATAGAGTAAAACAGATTTCTGTATCCAACTGAGCTTATATATTATTCCATCTTTGAGCCATTTCTCATGAAGGCAATGTTTAAACTTTGCCACTATCCCCCATATTCATTAAAAAGCTGTTTAATGCCTCTTTTATATTTTATAATTTGTCCAATTCTTTCTCTTCCATTTGCTTTTTCTTATGCAATCTTCTTTCTTTTTTAAAAAAAAATTGTTTCAACTGTATGCAAAGATGACTTTCAACAGTCTTTCTCGTAAGTTACACATTTTTTTCTCCTTCCTTTCCTTTCTCCCTCCTGACATAGATCAATTTAATATAGGTTACACATATTTATGCTAAACATATTTCTATATTAATAAAATTGTCAAAGAAGAATCATAACAAAAAGGAAAAAGAGGGATAAAAATGAAATGGAAAACAAATTAAAAATTGAAAATAGTAAGCTTTGGTCTTCATTCAGACTCACTCTTTTTCTGGATATAGATGGTATTTTCTATCAAGATCCTTTAGAATTGTCTTTGATTATTGTAGTGTTGAGATGAGCAAGTCCATGATAATTGATCATCATGCAATAATGTTGTTAATGTGTACATTGTTCTTTTGGGGTTACTTACTTCATGCAAGTTTTCCCTACCACTCATGATTACTTACAGAATAATATCCATCACATTCATATATAAAACAATTTGTTCAGTTATTTCTCAATGGATGGACGTCTCCTCAATTATCAATTCTTTACCTCTACAAAATAGAATTGCCATAAATATTTTGTACATATGGATTTTTTGTCTTTTTTATCACTTCTTTGGGATACAGAACTAATAGTGGTATTACTGGATCAAAAGGTGTACACAGTGTTATCTTCCTTTGGAATTTGTTTCCAATTGCTCTCCAGAGGTTTGGATCACTTCATAATTGCACCAAAAATTCATTAGTGTCCAAGTTTTTTCACATCCTCTTCATTATTAATCATTTTCCCTTTTTTGTCATACTGGTCAATCTGATAGGTGTCAGGTGTTACCTCAGAGTTGTTTTTATTCGCATTTCTCTAATATTAATGATTTAGAAATTTTTTTTCATATGACTATAGATAGCTTTAATTTCTTCATATGAGAATTGCCTGTTCATTTCTTAGATCATTCAACAATTCAGGCATGATTTTCATTCTTATAAATTTGACTCAGTGCTCTATTTAGAAATGAATGCTTTATCAGAAACAATTGTAAAATTGTTTCTCAATGTATTGCATTCTTTTTAGTCTTGTTGCATTCATTTTATTTATGAAAAACCTTTTTAATTTAATGCAATCAAAATTATGCATTTTGTACTTTATATTGTTCTGTATCTCTTCTTTGATAAATTCATCTCATTTGCAAAGATGTGACAGATAAGCTATTCCTTTACTTCTAAATGACTTATTATGTTACCCTTTATGACCCAATCCTGCACACATTTTGACTTTATCTTTATATAGTATGTGAGATAGTTGCCTGTGCCTAACATCTACCATACTATTTTCCAGTATTCCTAGCAGTTTTTGATAAAGAATGAGTTCTTACCCCAGAACTGGGGTCTTTGGGTTTATCAAATAGTCATTTACTGATGTTTCTTTTGCATCTAATATGTTCCACTTTATTTCTTAGCCAGTATCAGAAAGTTTTGATGATTGCTGCCCTATAATATAATTTTAGATCTGGTATGACCAGACCACCTTCCTTTGTGATTTTTCCATTAAAGCCTTGATATTTTTGAACTTTTGTACCACTATTGAATTTTATTACATTTTATTCTAGGTCAATAAAATCATTTTTGATTGATTGAATTAGTAATTAAATTTAGGCACAATTGTCATTTTTTATTATATTTTATAACTTATCCATGAGTAATTGACATTTGGCCAATTATTTAGATCTTATTTTATCTGTGTGAAAAGTATTTGGTAATTGTTTTCATATAATTTCTGAGTTTATCTTGGCAAAGTGATTCCCAAATATTTGATATTGTCTACAGCTCCTTGAAATGTTATTTATCATTCTAGCTCTTGCTGCTGTACCTTATTGATAATATATAGCAATGCTGGTGATTTATGTGTGCTTATTTTATATTCTACAAATTTGCTAAACTTGCTAATCATTTCAAGTAGTTTGTTTTTAATTATTACTTTTAGGTTTTTGCAAGGCAATAGGGTTAAGTGGCTTGCCCAAGGCCATACAGCTAGGTAATCATTAAGTGTCTGAGGCCGGATTTGAACTCAGGTACTCCTGTCTCCAGGGCTGGTACTCTATTCACTGTGCCACCTAGTGGCCCCCAAGTAGTTTTTAAAATCAGTTTTCTAGTATTCTTTAAATATACCAGTGTATCATCTGCAAGGGATGAGATGTTTGTTCCTAATTCTATTCCTTTAATTTCTTTGTCTTCTTTTATTGCTAAAGTTAACATTTCTAATTCAGTATTGAATGAGTGATATCCTTGTTTTACCCCTAATCTATTAGGAATGTTCCTACCTCATATCCATTACATATGCTTGCTGATGAATATTTTTCATTTTTAGGTGAATACTGCTTAACATTTTAGGTGAATACTGCTTATCATTTTAAGGAAAATTCCATTTATTCCTATGTTCTCTGGTGTTTTTAATAGAAAATACTTTTACAGTTTATCAAAAGCTTTTTCAGTATCTATTTAAATTTTCATAAGATTTCTTTTAGTTTTATTATTTTTTTTATGGTTGCCGAAGACTTTACTGTCAAGATAGGAGGTAGGTTCTTGGGGTTCGGAGAGGTAAAAACTCTTGAGATGGGGCTGCATTTGTTTGGCAGCAGTCATTAAGAAAGGAAAATTTAGATGACAAAGTACAATTCTGTCGTTTATTCCCAATATGACCCAGAGCAAGGGTCACCCCTCTAGGTCTCAGTTTCTTTTTTTCTTTTTTTAAAAATTTTATTAAAGATATTATTTGAGTTTTACAGTTTTCCCCCAATCTTGCTTCCCTCCCCCCACCCCCACCCCACAGATAGCACTCCATCAGCCTTTACTTTGTTTCCAGGCTGTACCTCGATCCAAATTGGGTGTGATGAAAGAGAAATCATATCCTTAAAGAGAATAAAATTCTCAGAGGTAACCAGATTAAACCATAAGACATCTGGGTAGTTTTATTATTGATAAGGTCATTATGCTGATACTTTCTTAATATTGAACCAACCAAAGCAGCATTCTTATTAAAAATCCTAACTGATCCTAGTATACTTTGCTAGTGATCACTGGCTGTAATTATTTGATAATATTTCAAATTTTTGCATCAATATTTATTAGGAAAAATAGTCCACAATTTTCTTTCTCTGTTTGTCTCTACCTCATTTAAGAATCAGCACCATATTGCAGTCATAGATTGATTTGATAGAATTCCACCTATTTTTTCAAATAATTCATATAGAATTGGAATTTATTGTTCTTCAAATGTTTCGTAGAATTCATTTGGAAATCCATCAGACTAGAGATTTTATTTAAGGATTTCTCTGATGGCTTGTTCAAGGTCTTTTTCTGAACTGTGCTTATTTAAATACTTAATTACTATTAATCTGGACAATACATATATATATATATATGTATATATTCTTTAATTTATTTACACATTACTAAAATATTCTTGGTGTCAGAGTAAGCATAATATTCCCTTCCCCCCACGAAAATATAAAATCTCATCAGAAAATAAGTGAAAGAAAGAGAAAGACATTGCGTTTCAGTCTATGTTCTTATACCATCAGCTCTGTCTCAGTGGATCACATTCTTTATCATAAGTCCCTCATAGAAGTTACTTCCATATTTTTCCACAGTTGCTATTGCTGATTGTAATTCCCTCCATCCCTTCATCTCCACTACAATATATTATCTTTCCTCTCTCCTTTCACTCTGTACCTCTTCAAAAATGTGCTATGGGGAAGCCTAGTGGCCCAGCAGACAGAGCTCCAGCTCTGGGGCAAGAGTCCTCAAGCCTATGTTCCACCTCAGAGACCCAGCAACTACCCAGCCCCTTGGTCTGGAGCAGTCCACCCAATTCCACCACTTTGCAAAAAGTAAAAAAGAAAATGTTTTATATCTGATTATTCTCTCTTATGATCTACTCTCTCCTCTATTACCTACATCCCCCCTCCCCTTCCCTGTCCCCTTCTCTCTTTTGTCTTCTAGATTTCTATACCCTATTCAGTGTGTATATACTATTTCCTCTTTGAGTCATTTCCAAAGAGCATGAAGGTTCCCTCATTCCCCTTCACCTTCCCCCCTTCCATACCATTACAAAAGTTATTTCTTGACTCCTTTACATGAAATATCTTAGTCTATTCTACATCTCTTTTTATTTTTCCCAGTACATTTCCTTTTCACCCATTGACTCCATTTTTACAACATATCATACCTTCAAATTCAGTTCCCTACTGTGCCTTGTCTATATAAGCTCCTTCTAGCTGTTGTATTAAATGAGAAGGTTTATATGAGTATTATAAGTATCATCTTTCCATGCAGGATTATATACAGTTCATCATCATTAAGTCCCTCATTATTTACCCTTCTTGTCTACCCTCTCTATGCTTCACCTAAGTCCTGTACTTAAAGATCAAACTTTCTTTTCAGGTCTGTCATTTCGACAGGAACATTTGAAATTCCCCCATATAATTGAAAGTCCGTCTTTTCCCCTGAAAGAGGGTGTTCAGTTTTGCTGGCTAGTTGATTCTTGGTTGCATTCCAAGCTCTTTTGCCTTCTGGAATATTATATTTCCAGCTTTACAAGCCCTTAATGTGGATGCTGATAAATCCTGTGTGATCCTGACTTATGTTCCATAATATTTGAATTGTTTCTTTCTGGTTGCTTGTGATATTTTCTCTTTGAATTGGAAGTTCTGGAACTTGGCTGTACTATTCCTGGGGGTCATTTTTTGGATCTCTTTTAGTAGAAGATTGGTGGATTCTCTCAGTTTCTATTTTACCCTCTGTTTCTGGGACATCTGGGTTATTTTCCTGTAGAAATTTTTTCAAAATAAGGTCAAGGGTCTTTTCCTGATCATGACTTTCAGGTAGCCCAATAATTTTAAAATCATCTCTCCTGAATTTGTTTCCCAGATCTGTTGTTTTTTTTTTCAATGAAATATTTCTCATTTTCTTCTAATTTTTCATTCTTTTTTTGCAAGTCAAACGGGGTTAAGTTGCTTGCCCAAGGCCACACAACTAGGTAATTATCTAGTGTCTGAGGCTGGATTTGAACTCAGGTACTCCTGACTCCAGGGCTGGTGCTCTATCCATTGCACCACCTAGCCGCCCCAAATTTTTCATTCTTTTGATGTTGAATTATTGAATCTTGATTTCTCACAAAATTTGAAAGATTTGTTTTCCTAAGAGCTTTTTTTATCTCCTTTTCCATCTTGCCAATTCTGCTTTTTAAAGCATTCTTCTCCTCAATAACTTTTTGAACCTAAACTGGTTTTTAATATATTATTTTGTTCAGCATTTTTTTGAATCTCCTTGACTAAGTTGCTGACTTCATTTTCATGTTTTTTCCTGCATCTCTCTCATTTCTCTTCCCAAGTTTTCTTCTACCTCCGTTACTTGATTTTCAAAATCTTTTTTGAGATCCGAAATAGCCTGAGCTCAACTTCTATATTTCTTGGAGTCTTTTGATGCAAATGCTTGGACTTTCCTCATCTTCTGAATGTGTGTTTTCATCCTCCCTGGGACCAAAGTAATTGTCTATAGTCAGGTTCCTTTTTTTTCTGTTTACTCATTTCTCCAGTCTGTGCCTGGTTTTGAGGTGCTTCCTGAGCTTTTGAGTTTTATTGGGACACCCCCACAATGACCTCAGTTCCTTCAAGGTCTTATGAGAGGCACTGACTGCTCTCCTGATCTGTTGATTAACCCCAAGCTCACCTGTCTGCCCCAGGACTATGAGGAAGATCCCTGCTCTATGAAGGCCCCAGACTGCAATCAGGTTCTGAATTTGGTCAAAGCCACAGAGTCCTGTCCCAGGGACAGAAGATAGACCTTGACAGTCTCCCTCCACTCCCTTACTTTCTGTGATCTGAGCACTCAGGGAGCAGGTGCTGTGCGGTTTCCTGCTGGGCAGCTCCAGAGGCCTGCTTCTATTTCCTGAGATCTGGGCTGAGCTAAGGGTCATGACCACACTGAGGAGGGCCACACTGTCCTGGGCTTTGCCCTAACTCTGGCAGAAGTCTCCCTGCTGATCTTCCAAGTTGTGCTTGGTGCTCCCTGGGGTGGCAGGTTAGGAAACTGTTCTGCCACCAGGAGTTGGCTGCCCCAGTGCTCTTCCTGGAAGGCTGAAGCTCCTTCACCTGACAATTTATGTTTTTGCAGATATTCATCCATATCATTTAGATTGTCAAATTTATTGACAAATAGTTGGGAAAAATAGATTTGAATTCTTCCTTTAATTTTATCCTCATTGGTGATGAATTCATCCTTTTCATTTTTGATAGAGGCAATGTGATTTTTCTTCTTTTTTTCAAATCAAATTAACCAAAGGTATATCAGTTTTATTGCTTTTTTAATAAAATGAACTCTAAATTTTCTTTATTATTTCAATAATTTTCTTTCATTTTTGTTTTACTGCTTTTTCAGTTTCCATTTTGATAATTAATTGGGGATTTTTAATTTCTTCTTTTTTTCTAGCTTTTTTAGTTGCCCAACAAATTCTTTTATTTCTTCTTTCTCTATTTTATTGCTGTAAGCATTTAGAGAAATAAAATTTCCCCTAATAACTACTTTGACTTCATATCATAAGTTTTGCTATGTTCCTCTCATTACTGTCATTGCTTGTAATGACATTTTTAATTAATTCTATGATTTGTTGCTTGATCTAATTTTTTAAAAGTTAGATTATTTAATTTCCAATTAATTTTAATCTATCTTTCAATGACCCTTTATTACATGTTTTATTGCATCATGATCTGAAGAGAATGCAAAATATTCCTGCCTTTATGAATTTGATTGTGAAGTTTTTATACCTAATATATGGACAATTTTTTGTAGGTGCCATGTATTCCTTTAAGTTTTCTCCAGAGGTCTATCATAGCTTACTTTTCTAAAATTGTATTATTTTCCTTAACTTCCTTTTTGTTTATTTTGTGGTTATATTTATCCTAATTCTAAGAGAGAGAATTTGAAGTCCACCACAGATTTGCTATCTGTATCTCCCTGTAACTCATTTAGCTCTTCCTGTAAGAATTTGGATGCTATACTACTTGGTGTATATACATTTAGTATTGCAATTACTTCATTGTCTCTATTACATTTTAGAGAAATATAGTTTATTTCCATATTATTTTTAATGAGATATACCTGCTTTTTTTCACTTCAACAGAAGCATAATATATTCTGCTCCATCCTTTTATCTTTACTCTGCATGTATCTATGTTCTTCAAATGTGTTTCTTGTAAACAACATATTGCAGGATTCTGTTTTTTAATCTACTTAGTTATCTGCTTCCATTTTATGAGAGTTCTTCCAATTCACATTCACAGTTATAATTACTAACTCTTTATTACCCTTCATCCTATTTCCCCTCCATTTGTACACTTTTTTTCCTTTCTCCTATGCCTCCTCACCAATGTTTTGCTTCTGAATATTGCCTTACTCATTCTACCCTCTTTCTATCAGATCATGTCCTTTTCCTTCTCCATTCCAATTTTACTTTTCCTCTCCGTTTTCCCCTCTATTCTGTCCCTCTTGCCCTTCCCCCACTTTTCTCCTAATGTCTGAAAGGTAAGATATTTTTCTAAACCCAACTGAGTATTTGTATTATTTGGTCTTTGATGCAAATCTGGTGAAAGTGAGATTCAAACAATTTTCACCCCCTCCCTAGTTTCCCTCTACTATAATAGATCCTTTTTTCCCTCTTTATGTGATGTAATTTACTCCATTCTGCCTCTCCCTTCCTCCTGTTCCAATACAATCCATTATTTAAATGTCTTAATTTTTAAAATCACCTATCAAAATCAAATTATGTCTATACTTTAATGTATACTTCCTTTAATAG
Organism: Macrotis lagotis; assembly: GCF_037893015.1. Lineage (NCBI taxonomy): Eukaryota > Metazoa > Chordata > Mammalia > Peramelemorphia > Peramelidae > Macrotis > Macrotis lagotis. The sequence goes on from NC_133662.1 coordinate 37,667,768, forward strand.
AGATATAGTTGTCAAGAATTATGAGTATTATCATCCTATGTAGAAATACAACTAGTATAATCTTATTGAATTTTTTTTGGTTTTCCCTGAATGTCTTTTTACTATATCTCTTGTGTCTCCTGTTTGTTTTATTTTGGTTTTTGCAAGACAATTGGGTTAATTGCCCAAGGTTACACAGATAGGTAATTATTAAGTGTCTGAGGCCGCAATTGAACTCAGGTCCTCCTGACTCCAGGGCTAGTGTTCTATCCACTGTCCCACCTAGCTGCCCCTAGTCTCCTGTTCAAAGATCAAATTTTCTGTTAAACTCTGGTTTTGTCCATCAGAACAATTAGAAAGTCACCTACTTTGTTCAATGTTCAACTTTTCTCCTGATCAAGTATATTCAGTTTTCCTGCTCACTTGATTCTTGGTTGTAATCTAAGTTCCTTTGCCTTCTGGAATATTCCATTCCAGGTCCTTTGATCCTTTAATGTTGATGCTACTGAAGTCCAGTGTAAGCCTAAATCTGGTTCTTTGGTATTTGAAGTGATTTTCCTCTGGAATTCTGTAGAATATTCCCCTTGACCTGATAATTCTGGAATTTTACTACAATATTCCTGGGTATTTTAATTTTGTGATGTCTTTCAGGAAGTTATCAGTGGATTCTTCTAATGACTATTTTGCTCTCTGGTTCTAGGATATCAGCACAGTTTTCTTTGATGATTCCTTGAAAAATATTGTCTAGACTCTTTTTTTGATTATGGCTTTCAAGGTAGTCCAAGAACTCTTAAATTATTTTTACTGGATCTATTTCCCAAGTCAGTTTTTCCAGTGAGAAATTTAAATTTTCTTCTTTTTTATTTTTTTTTTAAATTTTGCTTCACTGATTTTTGATGGCTCATAGAGTCATGAACTCCAACTTATTAAGCCTATACTTTAAGGAAGTATTTTTCTTTACTTAGCTTTTGCATCTCATGCCTAATTGCATTTTTAATAGAATTATGTTCTTTTTTACATTTTCCCAATTGTATTTTTAAAGGGTTTATTTTCTTCAATTCATTTCTATGCTACTTTTGGCAAAATGTTAAATTTTTCCAATATTTTTTCTTTTTTTCTACTTGATTTTAAAAATCCTTTTTGAACCCTTTCAAGAAGAATTTTGGGACTGGAGACCAATTCATATTCTCTTCTGCAGCTTCATATACAATACTTTTTCTCCTTTTCTCTTCTGAGATGGTGTTTTCCCCATCCTTATCTGAGAGGTAGCTTTCTATACTCCTGTTTTTTCTTATTCATTCTGAGTTTTGTTACTCGGTGCCATCCCAAAATTTGCATGCTGGAGACAGGGCCTGCTCACAGACTTTCTACATTGAGAACTCTAGAGGCTTGCTCACTGGACTGAATCATTCAGATTGAGAACAACAGTGGTTTGCTTACAGGACTGGGTTGACCAGTCATACCAGCTGAAACAGGGGGACTGGGGCACCTATTTGGAGCCTTCTATACTACCCTGCTGTGCCATTAGATTGATGAGCTGGTTCTCCCAGGACCTCTTTAACAGATCTTTCCTATAACTGAGAACCTCTTACTTGTCTTTTGCACGTACTGCTCATGCACTGCATTTCATTTTCTTGCTCTGGGCACACTTTCATTCCACCTGAGATAGACCTTGCTGCAAAATGCTCCACCCTGTTCTTTTGTGGGTTCTGTTGCTCCAGAATCTGTTAAGAGCCTCGATTAATGTTTTTCTAAGGAAATCCTAGAGAGCTTAAGGAAATTCCTGGCTTCAATCTTTTTTTTTTTTTCTTGCTTCTTTATTTTCTGAGGGGGTACCATCCCATCAAATTCATCTTATTTCACTTTCTTTCTTTGTTTCTTTCTTTGGCTTTTTGCAAGGCAATGGAGTTAAGTGACTTGTGGAAGGTCACAGAGTTAGGCAAATTTAAGCGTCTGAGGTCAAGTTTGAACTCAGATCCTCCCAGTTCCAAAGCCAGTGCTCTATCTACTGAATCACCTAGCTGCCCCTCATATGGTAATTTTCTAACTACCCTCATTATAATGTTAGTTCAAACTGAGAAGTTATGTTCTTACCATCAAGGCATGTTAAAAAAAATAACCTTTTTGAATTCCTTATTTTTTGTCTTTCATGTTTGTCTTTTTGTGCTTCTTTTAGTCTTATATTCAAAATTTTCTATTCTCCTCTAGTCTTTTTATCAGGAATGCTTTGAAATTCTTTTATTTCACTAAATGTTCATTCCCCTACTACCTGAATATCATGTCAAGTTTTTCTTGGTAGTTTGTTCTTGGTTGTGATCTCAGCTCCCCTGACTTCCAGAACATCATATTCCTAGTCTTCTATTCCTTTAAGACAGTATATGCTAAATTTTGCATGATCTTGACTATAGTTCAATATTATTTATATTTTTTTACTTCTGATATTTGAAATATTTTCTTTTTGACCACCCAGTTCTGAAATGAGACTATGTAATCATCTCCATGTTTGACGCTTTTTTCAAGAGATGATCAATGTATTCTTTTAATTCCTTCTTAATCCTCTAATTCTAGAATACCAAAGCAGCTTTCTTTTTATAATTTCTTTACGTACTACATTAAAGATACTCTTTCTTTGATCATGGCTTCTAATGAGTTCAATTATCTCAGAATTATTTCTCCTCTATATTTTCCATGTCCTATTTTTATGAGATATTTTATATTTTATTTTATATTATTTTCAATCTTTTAACTTTGTTCTATTTTTTTTGATGTCTTATGGAGTTTTAACTTCTGTTTGCTCAATTATAATTTTAAAGAAATATTTTCTCTCCAGAATTTTGTACTTCATTTTTCTAATGAGTCATTTCAGCTTTTCAAGAAGTTATTTTCATAAGTGAAATTTTGTTAACATTTGATGAATTAATTTTAAGATATTATTTTGGGCGGTATTTTTGTACCTTTTTTGAATCAAACTTTTAATTATCCTTTCACAAATTTCTTCCCTCACCTCATTTCTTTAACATTTTCATATCTTTTACTCTTTTTAAAATTTTTTAGATAACTTTTAAGTCTTCTAAGTATTTGTGTTGTCCATTTCATATATTTTCTCCACTTTGGGTTTTGATTGTATTGATCTTCCCTGTCACCACAGTAGATTTTTATGGTTGGGTATTATATTGTTGCTTTTTGTTCATTTTCCAGTCTTTTTAAAAACTGATTTTGAAGTTTATGTTAAAGTTGGGACCTAGGATGGAATTTAGGTAGTGTATTTTCCCAAGCTTCAGACTTTTTGTGGTACTTTTTTCATAGTTAATTGTGGGGTATTGGATGTTTTTGGTTCTTACCAAATGATGCAATCTGGGGTTCTTTACCCAGGAAAGACCATTGATCTCTAAGAACTGTAATGCATAGTGCTAACCAGGTCCCACTCCCTTGGGATTGCAAACTCATGCTTCTCAGGACCCTTTTCCTTTGGAACTCTCAAGGTACAGTGCTCCTTAGGCACTTTCTTCTTTGGGATTGTATGTCTTATGCCTTCTCAGGACCTCTGCTCCCTTGGGACCAGAAAATATATTGCCTCTTTGGGCATCTTTTACCTTGGGATTGGATGTGATACTTCTACTTAGAAAGTTCCTGTTCTCTAGTTCCCCAAAACATTCTATGTATCCTTGAACCTAGAAATAGATATAGGCAATGGAATTGCCAAAATTCAGTAATGTGCACAGTCCTTGTACAAGGGTCTCCTGTTATTTCATTCTTTTTTATTTTAATTAATTATTTTTAAATATAAAAATATTATAATAGTTTTGTTGTAAAAGTAACTATAACCTCTTTCCCACACAAAGATAGAGAAACCTCAAGGAAAATGAAATGAGAGACAAAAGTGTACTTCAGTCTGTGTTCAGATACCACCAGCCCTGTCTCTAAGATGGATCACATTCTTTATCATAATAAGTATATCTGAGAAGTTGCATCAATATTTTCCCCACAATTACTATTGCCAACTGTTTTTCTCTCCATTCTATTCTTCTTCATCCCAATTTATTATATTCTCTTTTTAACCTGGTCCTTTTCAGTCCTTGTATCTGACTACCCTTTCCCATGATCTTCCTTCTCTTCTATCACATACAACTCCTCTCCCCTCCCACTATCCCCTTTCTCTTATCCATTTCCTCTCCCTTTTCCTCTATGCTAAGGTAGATTTCTATAATCTATTGTATGTACATCATTTCTTCTATTAGCCACTGGTGATAAGAATGAAGGCTCACTCATTCCCCCTCAATTTCTTCCCTTCCACTCTATTACAAAAACTTTGTTTTGCCTAGTTTATGTGAAATATCTTAGCTATTCTACCTCTTCTTTCCCTTTCTCCCAGTAAATTTCATTCTTACTATTGAGTTTACAATATAGTATACCTTCAAATTCAACTCCTTCCTGTGCCTTTTCTATATATGCCCCTTCAAACTATTCTAATAAATGAGAAGGCTCATGGAAGTTATCAGCATCATCTTCCCATGCAGGAATACAAGTACTTCAACATCACTAAGTCCTTCATAATCTGCCCTTCCTATCCATTCTCTCTATTCTTCACCTGAGTCCTGTACTTTGAAGATCAAAATTTCTGTTCAGCTCTAATTGTTTCAATAGGAAAGTTTGAAAGTCCCCTGAAAGAAAATGTTCAGTTTTGCTGGGTAGTTGATTATTGGTGGTAATCCAAGCTCTTTTACCTTACAGAAAATCATATTCCAAGCCATATGAGCCCTTAAAGTAAATGCTGCTAAATTCTGAATAATTTTGACTGTAGCTCCACGATATTTGTATTGTTTCTTTCAGACAGCTTGTAATATTTTCTCCTTGACTTGGGAATTCTGGAATTTGACTATAATATTCTTGGGAGTTTTTATTTTGGGGTCTATTTTAGAAGGTGATCCCCATTTGTGAGTATTCCCTCAATTTCTATTTTATCTTCTGATTCTATGATATCAGGTCAATTTTGCTGTGTTATTTCTTGAAAAAAAAATGAATCCTAGGCTCTTTTCGGGGTTATAACTTCCAGTTAGTCCAATACTTTTAAAATTATCTCTCCTGAATCAATTTTCTAGGTCAGTTGCTTTTCCAATTAGATATTCCATTTTTTTTAGTTTTTAATTCTTTTGGTTTGTTTTATTTGTTTCTTGATTTGTCACAAAGTCCTCAGCCTTCCTTAACTCCATTCTACATTTGAAAGAGTTATTTTCTTCAGAGAGCTTTTGGATCTCCTTTTCCATCTGACCGGTTCCTCTTTTTAGGTATTCTTCTTCTCATTGACCTTTTGGACTGCTTTTCCCATTTGGCTTGAACTGGTTTTTAATGTTATTCTTTCTGGTATTTTTTGGTACATCATTCATCAAACTGCTGACTTGGTTCTAATGATTTTCCTGCATAGCTCTCATTTTTCTTCTAAATTTTTCTTCAATCCCCCTTAATTGATTTTCAAAATCTTTTTTTGGATGTCTTCCATAGCCTGAGTCCATTTCCTATTTTTCTTGGAGGCTTTGGATACAGAAGCTTTGACTTTGTCATCTACTGAGTATGTATGCTGATCCTCCATGGGGCCAAAGAAACTGTCTATGGTCAGAGTCATTTGCTTCTGCTGTTTACCCTTTTTTATAGCCTATAATCTTATTTTAACACATTTCCCCAAGCTTTTAAAGGGTTTTGTGGACCCCCCGCCTGAGTCTGGGGCCTTAATTCCTCCAACATCTTATGAGAGGCTCTGACTGCTCTCCTGGTCTGTGTTCTGGTCTGTTGATGACCACAAGCACTCCCCATTGCCCTGGAGCTGTGAGGAGAGTTCCTGTTCTGCTATGGTCATATGGGACCCCAGACTATGACCTAGATGTGACTATGGCCAAAGCAACAGAATCCTGCCCCAGGGATAATGGAGAGACCTCTACATTCTCCCTCCAACCCACTTGCCATGAGCTGAATTGTCTGAAAGCAGCTGTTGGGTAGCTCTGCAGGTCCCTGGGGTGGAGCTGCACTGAGACCTACAATGGCCTAGGCTCAGTATTCACTCGAGTGTAACAGAATGTTTGCACTGACCTTCCAGGTTGTACTTGGCAATCCCTGGGCTGAGAGATCTGGAAACTTCCCCTGATTCCATGATCCAAGTGCCCCCAGGAACCCAGGTGCCCTGCAGTTGTTCCTGGATGGTTAGAGCTGGTTCATTCTGGTGCTGTATGGCTCAGACTGCACTGCAGCTCTTTCCAAAACCAGTAGATCCATGGATCTCCCAAGTTGTCTTGGAAATTTGTCTTTCTGTGGGTTCCACCACTCTAGAATGTGGTTAGAGTTATAATTTCAAAGCAATTGAAGTGGTGTAGGGGAGAGCTTCCAGTAATTCCTGCCTCTACTCCACCACCATCCTGTTTTCTCATTTTGACCATCTTCCTGAAATCTTTGCCATTTATGGCTTGAGAGCTACTGAAATTATTGCTGATTCTGTGACCATAACCAAATTCCAACACTGATTTTTCAGCTATGTTAACTCTGATTTGTTCCTTACCCCATGGACACAGATCTCTCCTCTGACATGCTAAGTTGACTCTCTAACTCCTGAATTCAATTTGAGGAGTTACTTTACAATACTGGGAGAACAAGGTGGGGAGTGCTTGGTTGTATATTTCCTTTACTCTTTCATTGTCTCTATCCCAGAAGTTTGTAATCATGCTATTTTTTGATATTTATATTCTTAGTACCTAACTTCATGCCTTGCACATTGTAAGCACATAATAACATCATTTGGAACAGATTGAATTAAAATGAATTTCCTAGGTATATTATTATAATTTTCTTATATCATCTTCATTTCAGAATATGTCCTACTCCCTGCCTTCAACAACTCATCACTTTTTAAAGCCATGATTATTAATAAAGAATAAAATGGGGGTTCAGCAAAACCAATTAACAATTTAATTTAAGCTGATAACATATGTAATGTTTTATATCTGTAGTCTCTCACCTCTGTAAAGAATGAGTTGAATTTTTTCATCTCTTCACCAGGTTTAGTCCTTATAATTACTCAATATTAATTTGGTTCATTCTTATAGGAAGAAGGAAAGTTTGATGGGAGGAATTGTCCCAAGGAAAAAAAAATGTAATTTCACTAGAGACAGGGTTAGTGGCATAGATGGAAGAGGTCTAGGATAAAAGAAGATAGCTTCTAGAGGAACTTGATATGTTTTGGTAGAGTCAGAACTTCTGGGAAATCATTTTAGTAGTTCAATTAGGCAGCATACAATAATCTGTGTTGAAGAGAGTCTTTTAAATACATCCTCAGCCAGAATGTTAGATGAAGAGGTCAGACAGAACAAAAACAACACCAGTGTCAACAGTGTGATAAAGTCTTCTGTCTCTGTTTAATGATAGCTATCACCTATTATGCAAAATAAGCACTATTTAGTCATCATGTATGTATTAAGGACCCAGCTGTTGCTCAGTTGAGTTTGAGGGTTTGAAGTATAATGGGATGCACAAAAGAGATGTAAGACCTTGGTTTTCTCTTCAGGACCCCCATGTTTTAGCTGGAGAGGCCTGGTTCAATTGTCAACTATATACTAGTTCATCAGTAAACCAGTAATTATTTAGCACCTAATTTATGTCAGTTATGTTAAATGCAAAAGATAAAAAGACAAAAGACTGTCTCTGATCTCAAGAAACTCACAGTCTATTGGGGAGTAAAAAATGAAAACAGCAATGTGTAAATAAGACACACACACATAATAAATTGCAAATAATCAGTGGAAAGAAATTATTAGTAATAAGAGTATCAAAATAGTTTTCTCAAAGAACATAGAATTTCCAGTGGGTGTAAAGAAATCCAGGGAAGCCACAAGAAAAGATACAAAGTGAGAAAATTCAATGCATGGGGAATAGTTAGTGAAAGTTGTCAGTCTAGAAATGCAATGCCTTGTCAGAGGAATAACAAGGTGTACAGCTAGTAGATCAAAGAATGGAGAGAGTAGGATATAAAATAGGCATTAAAATTGTTAATGGCTATGAATGTCCAGTAGGATTTTTAGATAATTATTCATCAAAAAAAATAAAGGTACAATCAAACAGAGGTTTGATATACAGCAAAATGAAATTTTGACCCCTTGAAGTTAGGATAACTTTCATTTTTATTTCGTTATCTCCAGGATCTAGCAAAACTCTTTGTACATTTAAGTTATGTAATAGATGTTTGCTGAATTATATAAGCAAGAACTGTCACATTTATGTATATATATATATTCTGTAGCTTGCACAGATCTCAACATATAATAAATACTTACTGCATGCTTCTGGATTGCAGTGAATTAGAAATCAGTTCCCAACTCGACCCTTATTAGTTGTGTCCATGGGGAAATTAAAAAACAAAATTTGAGCCACATTTTCCTCTACTATAGAATGGAAAGATGGACTCAATGATCTCTGAATTCTTTTTCAGTCTTTCTGTTCTATATGGATATCTGGAAGTTAATAACAGCTCCAGTTCAAATGAAAAAAATGGGTCTTTGTCTGAATTAATCTACTTAGATGTAGTTTTTGATCTGTGAAATTATTTTCACCTTGTATTCATTGATTCTATTTTATTATTTTTATAGAGTTGCGAAATCATTGAATTTAAATAATTAATTGGTTTATTCCACCATTTGTAAATCTCTTGGGTAAATGAGAGTAACAATAACTAACATTCTCATAGCACTCTGTGATTTACTGAACACTTTTACATTGATTATTTCATTTTATTCTCACAAGAATATTGTGAGGAAGATATACAAGTATTATCTACACTTACAGTTGAGGAAATGGAAGCTCAATGGTAGATAAGCAATTAATGTCCCAGGAAGGATGCAAATCACCATTAAAAATGCAATTCTGTTCAGGGAGAGAAGACAAGGAAGAAAATTTAGATGATATAGGGATAAAAATTAATGCAATTTTATTTTAAAAATGCAAATCTGTTTAGGCTTTTATAGGAAAGAATTTGTTGATTCTTAATCTTTATGCATCTCTAGGGTAGTGTTTTATTAGTTCACTTTTCAGTGTCTTGTAGTCTTAATAGCAACATTATTTCTCTTAATTCTAATCTAAGCTCCTGCTATGGGAATTTCAATTTTTATTAAATCCAATTTAATACAACATGTAATGATTAAGCACCTACTCTATAAATCACTGTGATAGGTACTTGTAAGAGAGATCTAAAATCAAACAACTCCTGCACTCAAGTAATTTCCATTTTATCAAATGGATTTAGCAAGTACCTATGAAAGTAGATTAAAAACTGATATAGTGATAGAGATAGCATCAAAATTTAGGTGGGAGGGGGTGATCATAAAAGGCCTTTTATAGAAGGAAGTTAAAATTCTGAGAGGTAAGATTGAGTAGAAAGTGCATTCTAGACATACAGGAATAATTGTGTAGAGGGATAGAAGAAAGCAATGAAATATAATGTTTGAAGGACAGCTAATAGGCCAGTTTAACTGAAGTTGAGAGTAAATGAAAGGGAGCAATATTAAATAAGAGTGAAGAGGTGAGAGTCCATTTAAGGGGAAACAGAAGTCTGAATTTTATCCTAGAAGCAATAGGGAGTCACTGTAGTGATAGGTTTTTGCATGACTATTTTATCATATCTGATCAGATAGGTGCAAAATACTCTAGTAGCTGTGATCAGAAGCCAATTGGAACTGTTGTTTAGAAAAGAAATTAAAACTCCTTACTTTTTAGACAAGTTTTTCATGTCTTTGGAAAATGTTTGCAATGAGATAAACAAGAGAAAGAATGGATAGAGAAGAGAAGATGCCAGATTGAGCTTTGGATAATTACTTCCTGTTGCTGTATAGCAAATGAGAACTGGATGGTCCTGCTCCCTGTACTCTTATATTCTTAAGGATTGATAAACTATTAATACTTCTCTTTAGTTAATAAGATAAATTTCATACTTTTCTCCTTGTCTCATCATTTAAAAATTTGAGGTTTATTAATATCTTTTTCTTTTTAAATACTTAGATTTCTCACTATGCTATTCTCCTACCCCTTCTTAGAGAAGTATACTTCAAAATGTTTTTGTTAAAAGAAAAAGAAAAAAGTGGAAGAAAAAGAAAAAATTCAGAAAGCTGGCTAATACCTTGAAAAATTCTTACTTTTTAGTAAAGGTTTGTATGCCTTTGGGTCCTTTTTACTCTTTAAGGGAACTGGGTAATGTCACTACTTATATCACTTGCTTGTACTCAAGGTTTTTAGTTATAATTTTTCAACATTCATTTTCTTTTTAAGAAATTTTTTTTTTATTTTGAGTTTTACAATTTTCCCCCATTCTTGTTTCCATCCCCCCACCCCTCACAGAAGGCATTCTGTTAGTCTTTACATTGTTTCCATGGTATGCATTGATCTCAGTTGAATGTGATGAGAGAGAAATCATATCCTTAAGGAAAAAAAATAAAGTACAAGAGATAGCAAAACTGTATAATAAGATAGCATTTTTATTTCCTAAATTGAAAGACTTTGGTCTTTGTTCAAACTCCACAGTTCTTTCTCTGGATACAGATGGTATTTTCCATTGCAAATAGCACCAAATTATCCCTGGTTATTGTACTGATGGAACGAGAAAGTCCATCAAGTTTGATCACCACCCCTATGTTGCTGTAAGGGTGTACAATGTTTTTCTGCTTATGCTCATCTTACTCAGCATCAGTTCATGCAAATCCTTCCAGGATTCCCTGAATTCCTATCCCTACTTGTTTCTAAGGGAACAATAGTGTTCCATGACATACATATACCCCAGTTTGTTAAACCATTCCCCAATTAAAGGACATTTACTTGATTTCCAATGCTTTGCCACCACAAACAGGGCTGCTGTGAATATTTTTGAACAAGTGATGTTTTCCCACTTTTTCATAATCTCTTCAGGGTATAGACCCAGTAGTGGTACTGCTAGATCAAAGGGTATGCACATTTTTCTTGCCCTTAGGGCATAATTCCAAATTGCTGTCCAGAAAGGTTGGATGAGTTCACAGCTCCACCAACAATGTAATAGTGTCCCAGATTTCCCACATCCTTTCCAACACTGATTATTGTCCTTTCTGGTCATATTGGCCAGTCTGAGAGATGTGAGGTGGTATCTCAGAGATGCTTTAATTTGAATTTCTCTAATAAGTAATGATTTGGAGCAATTTTTCATATAACTGTGGATCACTTTGATTTCCTCATCTGTATTTTCATCTCATTTGCATATCTTTTGCCCATTTGTCAATAGGGGAATGGCTTGTTTTATTGAAAATTTCTCTGTATATTTTAGAAATGAGTCCTTTGTCAGAAATACTAGGTGTAAAAAATTGTTTCCCAATTTATTACATTTCTTTTGTTTTTGGTTACAGTGGTTTTCTCTGAGCAAAAGCTTTTTAATTTAATGTAATCAAAATTATCTAGTTTGTATTTAATGATGTTCTCCATTTCTTCTTTCATCATAAACTGTTTCCCTTTCTATAGATCTGACAGGCAAACTACTTCTTGATCTTCAATTTTGTTTATAATATTTCTTTTTTATATCTAAATCCTGCATCCATTTTGATCTTATCTTGGAATAGGGTGTGAGGTGTTGGTCTAATCTAAGTTTCTTCCATACTACCTTCCAATTTTCCTAACATTTTATTGAAGAGAGTTTTTATCCTAATAGCTGAACTCTTTGGGTTTAACAAACAGTAGATTACTAAAATCATTTCCTGCTATTGCACCTAGTCTATTCCACTGCTCTACCTCTCTATTTCTTAGTCAATACCATACAGTTTTGATGACTGATGCTTTATAATATAATTTTAGATGTGGTTAGGCTAAGTCAACTTCTTTTTTACTTTTTTCATTGAATCCCTGGAAATTCCTGACTTTTTATTTCTCCATATAAATTTACTTACAACTTTTTCTAACACATTAAATTAATTTTGGGAACTTTTATTGGTAGGGCATTAAACAAGTAATTTAGTTTTATTAGAATTGTCATTTTTATTATATTAGATGCTTGCCCAGTTATTTAAATCTGATTTTATTTGTGTGAGAAGTGTTTTGTAATTGTTTTCAAAAAGTTTTTGAGTCTGCCTTGGCAGATAGATTCCCAAGGTATTTTAGATTGTCTGAGGTTACTTTAAATGGGATTTCTCTTTCTAGCTCTTTCTGCTGTATATTGATAATCATATATAAATTTTAAGGATTTATGATTTTATATCCCACAAATTTGCTAAAGTTGGTATTATTTCTAGTAGTTTTTTAGATGATTTTTTGGGATTCTCTATGTATACCATCATGTCATCTGCAAAGAGTAAGAGTTTTCTCTCTTCCTTCCCAATTCTAATTCCTTCAATTTCTTTTTCTTCTCTTACCAAAGCTAATATTTTGCATACAATATTGCATAGTAGTGGCAATAATGGACATCCTTTTTTCACCATTTATCTTTTCAGGAATGCCTCAAACCTATCCTTTTTGCATATAATTTTTGTTGATGGTTTCAGAAAGTTATTGCTTGTTATTCTTAGGAGCAATTCATTTATTCATACACTCTTTAGTGGTATTTTGTAGGAATGGGTGCTGTATTTTGTCAAAAGCTTTTTCAGCATCTATTAATAGAATCATATGATTTCTAATTGGTTTATTATTGATATAGTTAATTATAATAACATTTTTCCTAATATTGAACCAACTTTACATTCCTAGAATAAATCCTACTTGGTCAAAATGTATTATCTTAGTGATAACTTGTAATCATTTTGCTAAGATTTTATTTAAGATTTTTGCATCTATATTCATAAGGGAGATACGTCTATAATTTTCTTTCTCTGTTTTAACTCTGTTTGCTTTAGGTATCAGCACCATATTGGTGTCATAGAAAGAGTTACCCTGACTTCCGTCTTCATCCATTTTTCCAAAGATTTTATATAGAATTGGAACCAATTGTTCCTTAAATGTTTGATAGAATTCTCTTGTGAATCCTTATGGCCCTGGAGATTTTTTTTTAGGTAGTTCAATAATGGTTTGTTGAATTTCTTTTTTTTTTTTTTTTTTTTGAGATACGGTTGTTTATGTATTTAATTTCTTCTTCATTTAACCTGGGCAACATATATTTTTATAAATATTCATCCTTTTCACTTAGATTTTCCAATATATTGGTATAGAGTTGGGCAAAATAATTACAAATTATTACTTTATTTCCTCCTCATTGGTGGTGAGTTCACCTTTTTCACTTATGATACTAGCAACTTGGCTTCTTTCTTTTTTTAAATAAAATTTACTATAGGTTTATCAATGTTATTGATTTTTTCATAAAGCCAGCTCTTGGTTTTATTTTTATTTGTTCAATAGTTTTCTTGCTTTCAATTTTATTAATTTCTCCTTTAATATTTAGAATTTCTAATTTGGTATTCAGTTGGGTGTTTTTAATTTGTTCTTTCTCTAATTTTTTTAGTTGCATATTTAGTTCACTAATTTCCTCTTTCTCTTAGTTATTCATGTAAGCATTTAAAGATATAATATATCCTCTGGCAGGCACCTTGAGTGTATCCCATAGGTTTGCTGCTGTTTCATTATTGTCATTATCTATGATGAAATAATTAATTCTTTCTTTTATTTGTTTCCTTGATTCACCCATTCTTTACAATGAGGGTAGTTAGTTTCCAATTAGTTCTGGGTCTATATCTCCCTGGCCCAATATTGCATATGTTTTTCATTGCATTGTTATCTGAGAAAAATATATTCACTATTTCTGCCTTTCTTCAATTGATCGTTAGGTTTTTATGTGCTTGTAAATGGTCAATTTTTGCATAAGTTCAATGTACTTCAGGAAAAAAAAATGTATTCCTTTCTATCCCCATTCAATTTACTTCATAGGTCTATCATACCTAGTTTTTCTAACAGTCTATTTACCTCCTTAACTTCCTTCTTGTTTATGTTAAGGTTAAATTTATATAAATATGAGAGAGAGAGGTTGAGGTCTCCCACTAGTAGAGTTTTACTGTCTTTGTCTTCCTGTAGCTCTTTCAACTGCTCCTCTAAGAATCTGTATGCTATACCATTGCATGCATACATATTTAGTATTGCAATTACTTTATTGTCTATAGAAAGATAGAGTTTCATTTCTTATCTCTTTTAATGCTATCTATTTTTGCAGCTGCTTTGTCTGAGATAAGGATTGCTATCCCTGCTTTTTTTTCACTTCAACTGAAGCAAATATATTTTGCTCCAACCTTTTACCTTTACTCTTTATGTATCACTCTGCTTCAAATAAGTTTCTTGTAAGCAGCATATTGTAGGATTCTGTTTTTTAATCCACTCTGTTATTGGCTTATGTTTTAAGAGAGCATTCATCCCATTCACATTCAAAATCATAATTACTAAGTCTTTATTGCCTTCCATGCTATCTTCCCTCTGCTTGTTTTTTCCCCCTTTTTCCTTTTTTCTGGAATACCCCAGTGTTTTGTTTCTGAATACCACAACCTTCAGTGTGTTTGCCCTCCTTTATCAACTCCCTTCCCCTTTCTTTCCCCTTTCCCTTTGCCCCTTCTTTCCTTCCTTCTGTTAGGTCCCCTTTTTCTCCCCCTCCCCTCCCCTCCCCCTCCCCTTTTCCCATTTTAATGCTTAAAAGCTCAGATAAGTTTCTTAATTTGATTAAATGTGTCTAAGTTAACTTTAAGCCAAGTCTGATAAGATGAATATTCAGGTGGTTCTCATTTCCTCCCTTCTTCCTGTCTATTACAATGGATCTTTTGTACCCCTTGATGGAATGAGATTTACCCCATTCAGGCTATACATCCTTCCATCTCCTTACTGTCCCCCTTTTCAAGTAGGTATTGTTTTTAAATCACTCTGAGTCACAAAAAAGTTATGAGTGTCTATCACTTCTGGCTAAGTATATTTTCTATAATATAGATTTCTATGGGTTAGGATTTGTGCATTGAAAGCAATTCTCAGTGCCCCCCCCTTCACTGGCCTTTCTTCATTTTCCTAGGATCTTGTGTTGCAGGAGGGACTGGTTCTCAGAGGTTTGCTTTTGAAAACCCTAGAGACTTTGTTCACTTGGTTTAGAAACTCCAAGTGGGCCAGCCAGTAGAGGATGCTGATTGTTTTCTCTGGAGTGTTTGAGGCCTTCTCCCCAGCCCTGGATGGGGTGGGGGCAGCAGCAAGGGCCTGAATTATCTGTGAACAATATGGTCTAAATCCTGAGGGAGGTTGTTAATCTCCCTTTCATCTGAGGGTGCTCTCCTGCCCATACCTGAGCCTGAGGGATGGATGGGGGGAGCCTGTTACTGTTTTTTCTGTCAAGAGGGCTCTGATAAAAGTATGAGTGACCCTGCGGGGTCAATATCTAGCCAAACTCTGCAACTCTGTGCTGGAACTCACCCTCCAATCTGGCTGGGTCTTACTAGACCTCCACCAGAGATTCCATAGCAAATATTGGTCTTCGAGCCCATCACTCACCAAAGCCTCCATGGCTAAGAATGGTCCTCTGGCGTCACCTGGCCTCCTGCTGGCTTTCTGCTCTCTCTCGTCCTGGTTCACCCACGGTACCTTGAGATAGACCTTTTGGTAGGTGTTCTTCTCCTAGCTTCTCTTTTTAGGTTTTGTTGATTGAATTTTTGTTAAGAGGTTTCTTTCATGTTATTTTTTAGGGGAAACCAAGAGACATTACCACAGTACGTGTCTTCTCTCCATCATATTGGCCAGAAGTCAATAAAACATTCTTTGAAGAAAGTTTCTGCAAGGAAAACATCTAGATGTAAATAGAGCCTTGGGTTAGGATTCAGGAAGAAATAAGTTCAAATTTGTCTTCAGACACTGACTATTCTGTAATCATAAGAATGTCATTTAACCTCTGTGTCAGTAAAATGAGAAAAATAATAGCATCTGTCTTCCAGGGTTGTTTTAAGGCTATTATAACATCCATAAAGTGCTTAAAAGGGTGACTGGCACATAATAATGAATAAATTCTTGTTTCTAAATATTTTCCCATTTACTTGCTTCTCCTGTAATTTTAGTTGCATTGTTTTTTTTTATTTTCTATAATTCATCTTGAGCTTCTGTCACTTTTTCTCTTTCCCTAAACAAGAGCTCAATCATTGTTTCTTTACTTTCCTATTTTCCTTTCTTAATTTTGTCTAGTTTATTTTCCTAATCTATAAAATTATCTGGAGAAGAAAATGGCAAAAATTCCAATCTTTGTCAGGAAAACCCCCAAAGGAGTCATGAAATGTCAGACTTGACTTAAATGATTCAAAAAAGCAAGAAGACTAAGCATTCCTTTTCAAAATAATATTTTTAAATACAAGGAAACCTCAAGGAATTTTAAATTTTCTATAAATATAGAGAGAATAAAGATGAACTTTTTCCCCATTCAGTTTCACAAATGCCTAAAATCTAAAGTAGTGAACTCTTGCTTTGTTCCAATAAATCAATTTCTGAAACAAATTCATTTAGTATTTAATATGTGCTTGCCCTTGTACTCAGTGCTAGAGCTTTAAAGGCAAAAATTAAGTAGCCTCAGTTATGTGTGATAGGTGATCACATTCGATCAGGATAAATAAGATTTGCCAACATATGTATAAACATAATACAGATCTTGTGGGGCTTAGAGAGCACTAGCAGTTGGCAAATTTAGGAAAGGTTTCATATAGAAAATAGCAAATAGAGATTATAAGAAATAGAAGTGAAGAAAAAGTTCATTTTAGTCCAAAGATATTTCATTTTTGTTTTTATATACTAAGCATCATGTTTAGAGCCTACCACACAACATGTGTTAAATAAAATGTTTTTCCATTGGTTGATTTATTTGGAATTCAATAGAGAAGAAAGTCTGAACCTGTGGGAAGGCATAAATATGGGAGAAAAATATCACAAATGAAGACTAGTAAGATGGACACACAGAATGTCTAAATCATGAAATGCCTGAAAAGACAATATTAGCATGTCTTCTGAGCAACTATGACATCCTTTGTAAAGATACTGAAATGAGAGATAGAGTGTCATACTTGAAGTACAAGAGAGCCTGTTGATTGGTGTTTGTGGGAGAGGACAATGTGCAATAAGGCAGCAAAAGTTGTATGGGGCTAGATTGTGAACGCATCAAATTGGCAAACTGCAGAGATTTTGCTTGATTATAGAGATGAATACAGAAGGAAAATGACAAGGGCATATCTGTGCTTTAGGAAAATAATTTTGACATCTGTATAAGACATGGATCAGAGAAACATGTGAGTGAGAGAGGATATTTGGGATTTTTGAGGTGGTACAGGTGAAAATTTGTGAAGGCTCAAACAAGAATTGTAGTTATGAAAATAAAGAGAGAAGAAAATGTATGCAAGAAATATATACTGTGTATACAGCAGATAAGAGAATAGAAATTGATTGGATATGTGAGGTAATTAATTGGATATGAAGAGTAGAGGATGATATCAAAGTTACAAAGATGAATAGTTAGAAAGGTCATAATACATTTTGTAGAAATAAGGAAGTTTTTTTTAATTTCTTCCATTTTCAAATTTATAAGTTATACATTTTCCTACCACTCTCCCTCCCTCCCCACTCCTTTTGGCAGTGAACTGTCTAGTAAAAGTTGTACATGCACATTTGTATTTAACATATTTCCATATTAGTCATTTTGTGCAAGAGAATTAGGATTAAGGGAAAAGAAAGAAAACCATGAGATAGGAAAGATAATCATAAGAGATTTTTTTTTAAAGTGAACATAGTATACATTCAGATTCTATGTTCTCACCCCCTGGATGTGGATGGAATTGTCCACAGCAGGTCTCTCAGGGTTGTCCTTGATGTCCTGAGAGGAGTTGCACCCTTCATAGTTGATTATCTCATAATGTTGTTAATATGTACAATATTCTCATGTTTCTTCCTTTGCTCAGCTTCAGTTCATGCCATCCTTTTCATGCTTCTCTAAACTTCAAGCACTCTTGATTTTTTATAGCACAATACAACTCCGTAACTTTCATATACCATAACTTGTTCAGTCCTCAATTAATGGACTTCCTCAACTTCCAATTATTTAACACTACAAAAAGAGTTTCCATAAATATATTTGAATATTTGGGACTTTTCTCACTTTTTATGATTTCTTTTGTATATAGGCCTAGTATTGGTATTGCTGGGTCAAAGAGTGTGATCTGTTTTATTGCTTTTAGGGTATGGTTCCAGATTGCTCTCCAGAATGTTTGGATCAGTTCACAACTCTACCAACTGTGTATTAATATCTCAATTTTTCTATATTCTCTCCAATATTGGGTCATTAATACACTGTTTTGTCATCTTTTTTTGTCATATTAACCAATCTAATTGTGAGGTAGTACCTCATTGTTGTTTTGATTTTCATTATTCTAATCAATAATTATTTGAAACATTTTCCATATAACTATATATAGTTTTATTTTCTGCATCTGAAAATCACCTGTTCATATCCTTTGACCATTTATCATTTAGGTAATGATTTATAATCTTATCAATTTGATTTAATTCTCTACTTATTTTAGAAATGAGACCTTTATCAGAAAAATTGTTAACCAACTTTCTGTTTTCCTTCTAATATTGACTTCATTGGTTTTACTGGTCCAAAACTTTTTAATTTATCATAGTCAAAATCCTCCATTTTTCAATTTATAATGATCTCTATTTCTTGCTTGGTCATAAAGAAATAAGGAAGTTTGGAAGACATTTGGCATTTTGGAGAGGAAGGATGAGAAAGATAATTAATTCTATTTTGGGTGACATTTTGTTCAAAATGTCTAAAAGGCAATTGGGAATGTAAGAATAGAGCTCAGAAGATTGGAGATATATAGAACAAGGAGTTTTTTTGCAAAGAGAGGACAATTAAATAGAAGGGAGGTGACAAGGTCACCAAGTGAGAGAATACAGAGAGAAAAGAACACAAAAAAGAGCCCTGAGGTATATGTATAGTGAGAGATTGTGTCATGGTTAATGGTTCATCATGGGAGGTTGAGAGGAATGCCATATATAGAGGCAAAAGCCCAAAGATTCCTGAAAACACACAATTGTTTTCAGTATCCAAGAAAAAGGGTGATAAACAGACACCTTTTAAGTTTCTAGTTTTAATACTAGAAAGAGACAATTGAAGATAAAGATTGAGAAAGCACTATTAGACATATCATTGTTAACTTAGAGAGAGTTGTTTCAGCTGAATGGAATGATTGAAATCTAGATTTCAAAGGATTTTGAGGCAAGTGAGGAGAAGTAAAGGCAATAGATGTAGACAGATTTTTGAAGGAATTTGAGAAAGAAAGATAAGAAATTAGATATTCTTGATAGATGGCAGGAATAACAGAACATGAAAAGTATAAGATCAAAAGTCATTCCCCAAATCATAAATGGTCAAAGGATTTGAACAGTTTTCAAATGAAGAAATTAGTATATATATTAATATATATATGTATGTATCTATAAAACATATGAAAAAAACATTCCTAATCATTATTGATATGAGAAATGCAAATTAAAACAACACTGAGGCATCATCTCACACCTATCAGAATGGCCAAGATGAGAAAAAAGGAAAATGGTCAATGTTGGAGAGGTCGGGAGGATTGGGACATTGATGCATTGCTGGTGGAGTTGTAAATGGATCCACCATTTCTGGAGAGCAAGAAAAATAAAATTGACCTAGAAATTCCAATTCTGCCTAAAGCCAGAAGGAATTATAAAAGAAGAGGAAAATTCTACATGTTCCAAAATATTCATAGAGGCCCTTTTTGTAGCAGCAAAGAATCAGAAATTGAGGGGATGCCCATCAACTGGGGAATGGCTAAACAAGTTATGGTACATGAATACTATGGAATACTATTGTTCTATAAGAAACCATAAATTATCTGACTCTAGAGAAGCATGGAATAAGGCTATGGATTATGTTATCTCCATCCAGAGGTAGGAAAACAAAACAAAACACACACACACACACACACACACACACACACACACACACACACAAACACAAAGGGTTTTCTTTCCAAAAACCCTTCAGAATCTGAACACTTTATAAAATTTATCTCTTATGTATCTCTTTCCCTTAATCCTAATTCCTCCTACCAAAAGTAGCTAATTTGTTTGTAAACATGTTTATCAAAATATGTATGTGCAAGGCTAACCTGACTATTCACTGCTAAGGGGAAGGGTGTGGGAAGGGAGGGTGGAAGGAAATTTTGTAACTTAAAACTATCATGTGCATATTGATGAAAATAAATACATAAAAAAAAAAACCCTAGCAAGGCTTTTGTTTTGTTTTAAAGGTGGCAGAGATTAGTAGGGATAATTTATCAAGGAAACTGAGGGAGATGAGAACAGGGTGCATTCAGCAGTTTGACTTTGGTAAGGGAAGGGGACCCTCTCTTCACTAGAGGTTAAGTCATTACTAATGATTAGACTGCTATATTTTTATAGAAATTAGTAATTAACATCAAAAAAATGTTAAAAATTGCATCTTACTATCTTTGAAACATTCAAAACCTATGAGTTAAATTCATGTTAATAATTTTAAATAATGTGCTTAAAACATAATTATGAATTTACTTTCTCCCTGATCTCTTATGAACTTGGTCTCATTCTGTGACAAAGGAAAATATAAAAAATGCAAATAACAAATGGATAACAACAGATTAGTTAATACTTGACCAAAAAGTTTAATCACTAATACTTGTTGAGATTTAAAAGTTATACTTTGTACTGGTTTTCACACATGATTTCATTTCATGAGCTTGCTAAATTCAAATAACTACTACTAATTATTACAAAATCACTTTAAACATAGTTGTGGTTTTTCTTTCTTGAAAAACTGGAAAATATATCTATAATTGGTTCATGAGATATCCGTGATCTTTTCCAGTAAAAGTTTGAAAGAGTCATGTTGTTATTCTTCAGTCATTGTCAGTCATTTCTGACTCTTCATGGTTCCATTTTGGCCTTCTTTTGGCAAAGATTCTGAAGGGGTTTGCTATTTTCTTCCCCAGATCATTTTATAGATGAGGAACTGAGTCAAATAAAGTAAATCCACTTGCCCATGACACAAAGATAAGTGTTTGAACTCAGTGATGCTGAGAATACTGGGCATGGGATTGATGAGATCAGGTGGAGACAAACTTTGTAAATCTTTTGTTTGCATTGTAAAGGAAATCTTTCTTGTCCTTCTACACTTGAGGGCCTGACCTTCAATCTGATTTGGATTACATTGTTTTTTGATGGGAGAGTCAGGTAGCACAAATCCTGGAAGATCACCCAAAAAAGACCCCTCCCCAAGAGGCAAAATCTCCAATGAGGGACTTGGGTCATTCCCAGGTCACCAGCCCCTCTCATGAACTCTGGGAGAGAATTTAAGCAGATCAGAGCCCCATTTGACCTTCCAGGCTCCTACCGAACCATATAGCCAGCTGGCCTGGCCAATTCAATCAGCAGTCCACGCGGTGTTGTCTTAAAACTCTTTCTAACTTTTCTGTCCCTTTCTTAATATGCTGTAACTTCCTTTAATAAATTTCTATTTATTTTCCAAACCTGCATTCCCGAGTCTGAGTACTAATTGTGGAACAGAACTGAACCCAAGAAACGAATCAGAAGTTACATCAGGAGGATGAGATTTTTTGATTCTCATCCAGTGCTCTATCCATTGTACCATCTAGCTGCCTAAAAAGGATCATAGTGGCTAAGTATTCCAACTTACATTAATTTCTAATTCAGACACTATCTTTTAGATGCTGGGAAAGGGATACGATTTATTAAGTCCCAATTTCCTTACCTGTAAAATTGGAATCATATAATCCTTCTCGCTCAGGTTCTTATAAACACCAAATGGAATAATAGATAAAAAATGCAGTAAAATTATATATTTATATATATATATATATATATATATATACATATATATGCAATCTGTTCTCAATAATTATTATTGTTATATTCAACAAGATTTTATTCAACTTTTTGCTCTACTTCTGGATTTAGATCCATTTTCTTTTTTTATCTCTAGTTTTCCATCACATCAATTTGAATTTTGCCTTTTATAGTTGGTTGATACATTGTGTCTTAGTCTACACTTTTGTTACTCTTGTTACTCTTGTCACTCTTGTATCTGAAGATAGCCACAAAATCTTGCTCAGCTTGCCAATTTTGGTCCCAGATCATTTTGCACCATTTTTTTCTCAAATCAAAAATTTGGGTTTATTTAAATTGGCAGATGATAAAATAATAGAAGAAAGGATAAAATGACTAGGATGAAATTCAGAGGATTAAATGTAGATAAATACATTATTTCAAAAAATCAGTTTTGCAAGTCCAGGTTGTGTGACATTATAGAAATTCATTGAGTACTTGACATAAGAGGACTGGTTGATGAAAAATGGATATGTTTGGTGTGCTAAAGATTGGGAGAGATGAAGGAAGGAGAGTATCAGATCTCTGAGACGTTGAAGAGTTGTCATGTGGAAGAGGAATCTGGCTTTCTCTATTTGGCTCTAGAAGGCAGAAACAGGAAACTTCAAGAAGTAGAATTCTGTTTTTTGATCCACTCTGCTATAAACTTCCATTTTATGGAAGAGTTTATCCATTTACATTCACAGTTGCAATTATTATTATATTTTCTTCCTAACTATTTTTCCTCCTATTTGTACTTTCTCTCCCCTTTCCCTCCTCACCAGTATTTTATCTACTGTCTCCCCCAGTTTACCTCCCCTTCTTGTTAGTTGCTTCATTTTTAACTTAATCTCATCCCATCCTAATTTCCTGTCAAGTTAGATAGATTCTTGTATTCAACTAATTGTATGAATTATTCTATCTTTAAACCAATTCTGAATAGGGTAAGATTCATGCAATGCCCATCATCTACCCTCCCATACATGTTTCCCTCCAATATAATAGGTTTTTTGTGCCTTTTCCTGTGAAATGGCTTATTTCATTCTCTTTCTCTTCCTTCTATAACCAGTATAATGTATATTGTATGCTATAATGAGTATAAAGAGTATTCTACTCTTTCTTATGCCTTAATTGATTTTTTTAATCATTACCACAAATACATTTTACTTTCTTTTTTGGGGGTGGTGGAGGTTTGCAAGGCAATGGGTTTAAGTGACTTGCACAAGGTCACTCAGCTAGGCAAATTATTAAGTGTCTGAGGCTGGATTTGAACTCAGGTCTGGTGCTCTATCCACTGTGCCACCTAATTTCCCTCTTTCTATGTATATTCCTTTTAACTACATTATTAGTGATATAATTTTTAAGAATTATAAGTATCTTCTTACTATTAAGGGATTCAAACAGTTTTTCTACTGAGTCCTTTATCTTTTCACTTTTCCCCTGTTTATGCTACTACTGGATCATCATATTAGAAATATTTTTTTATTCAATTCTTGTCTTCTCTTTATCAAAGTTTAAAATCCTTCTATTTTATTAAATGACCATTTTTTTTTCCTCTGAGGGATTTTGCTTAATTTCAACAGGTATGTTTTTCTTGGTGTAGTATTAGCTCTTTTGCCTTCCAGAATATCATGTTACATGATCTCTGACTTTTCATTTTTGCAGCTGCCAGGTCCTGATTATGACTACCTGATATTTAAATTGTTTCTGTTTGTCAGCTCACAAAATTTTTCATTGACCTGATAGTTTTGAAATTTGGCTATAATGTTTCTTAGACTATTTTGGGACATCTTTTCTTAGGTGATCAGTGGATTCTTCCAATGCCTATTTTATACTTATTGAAGCTTTCCTTGATAATTTTTTGAAAAATGCTGACCAGGTCCTACTTTTGATTATGACTTTCAGGTAGTTCAGTGATTCTGAATCATTTTAAGGTCAGTTGCTTTTTCAAAGAGGCGTTTTACATTTTCTTTTTTATTCTTCATTTTTAAAAATTTAGTTTTATTTAATGTCCCATATATCATTGACTTCTACTTGCCCAGTTCTAACTTTTGAGTTCTATTGCTCAATTAGTTTTTGTAGTTCATCTTCCATTTGGTCATTTGTGCTTTTTTAGGAGTTATTTTCTTCATTGAATTTTTGTATGTCCTTTTCCATTTGGTCAGTTCTACTTTTTAAGTAGTTTTTTTCCAAGCTATTGACTCTTCTTTTTCTTAATTCTCATGCATCATTTCCCATTTTTTCCCCAGTTTTTCTTCTAACTCTCTTTTTTAACTCTTTCATGAGTTCTTTTTGACCTTCTCATTTTTCTTTGAGGCTTTACTCAGAAGTACTTTGACATTGTTGCTCTCTTCTGAATTTGTGTTTTGATCATTTCTGTCATCATAAAATCCTTCTATGGTCATGTCCTTTTTCTGTCATTTTTTGTTCATCTTTTTCAGTTTTTTTTCCTTACTTTTAAATTTGAATTCTGCTACCTGGATGGAGTAGCACTTTCTCAGGGACTTGTTCCTGGAACAGATACAGGCTGCAGATAGTGGCTGATTAATGGATATTGCCCTGAGGCCCAAAGGAAACATTTCTGCCTGGTGCTGTGTTGAAAGTTTGGTTATGAGTGGTGCTACTAGAGGTGGTAGTATCTGACAGTTTAACTTGTGCAGAGCTGGGATCTCAGGGGTGGTATCTGGGATGTAGAGGCCAGTGGAATGTTCCTCTGTTGGTGCCTGCCTATTTTCTTGGGGCTACACTAAAAGCACATGGTAGGTCTCTAAATTAATGGGTGCCTGTTTAGCAAGTTATGTTGGTTTATGTGTAGTGGTCTGGCACTGGTATCTGTTGATTTACTTAGGCACTTGTGAGGTCCCTTTGGCATCTGCCTGTTTGCCTGTGGATTTGCTGAAGCATGTGAAGGTTCTCAGAGGTGGCATTGATCCATTTCCCTGCCTGTGCTGAGGCCCATGGAACGGTTGGTATTTGCCTGCAACACTGAATTGAGATTCAGGATCTCCCACTGGTTTGCAGAGGTGGGGTTTGCTTCTGGCTTCCTAGTATGCTTCCTGTCCTGGATTATTTTCTTCTTTTATCTGAGTGAGACAGACCTTCCCTACTGAATTTCTAAGAATTTTTAGGCTAAATGAGTTGTTTCATCCTTTCTTTTTGTTGGTTCTAACTGTTTTGATATTTTTGGGTGTGCTATTTTATGATTTTTTTGAGGTGAAAATAAGAGAACCATGGTAATTTCCTACTTACTTTGCTATCTGGACTCCTGAAAGTCTCTGATATACTTTTGTTAAGGTAGTCTAAGATTGAATTAGTGTTTATTTGTTTACTTTTTTTGGATACTACATCACATCATTGACTCATATTAAGCCTGATTTCCATTAATACTCAAAGGTTTTTTTTCCCCTTCCATCAATCTATTTTCCAGACACCTAAAACTGGAATAGACTGGAGGCATTAGGTTTTCCCTCTTTGGAGATTTTCAAGCAAGGCTATTTAAGCACTGGTTATCTGGATCACAATCAACATATAAATTTTGGAATGTCAGAGATGATGATTTGGATGAGAGGGCTGCCATTTAAGTTCTTTTTTCAGCTTTATGTCATCTGCAAACATAATGACATGTTATATCCTTACCCAACTTATTGCCAAAAAAAAGACAATATTTACTGATTCAAGATGCTTCCTAAATTCTGTCTCCTTATAGTAGTTTCATATATATATATATATATATATATATAAAATCAGTTTTTTTCTAGAAAATAGAGATAATTTGCCAAGATATCTGGTTTTTTTGCTTCTATTTTTTTATGTTTAGGTACTAAATATTCTCATTTTTGTTTTGCCTTCCTATAAAGAACTTTGATTTTCTCTCTAATGAGTAGCTGATTTAGCCCAAGGAATAATTGATTTAGAAATTATTTAAACATTAATAAGCAGTTAGTTTTGTCTTAAAATATAATTTCATTTTTGTGATATCATTCAGTCTTCACTGGTAGTAAACAGTTAAAGGAGGTCTTTACACACTCTCATCACATAAAGCAGTCTTGGTATATTTTTGTGAGCCTTCTGTAACATCAGTAACACATTGGTCTTTTTTTCTTATTCATGAACATTATCCTCCTCCCATAATCAATGCATAATTTTAAATTTTCTACAGCAAGGTATATTTTGTAAATGTCTACCACGAGAACCATAATACAATATAGTCCAACACCTATTGAAAGCATGTCTTTTGCTTTTGTACACAGATTTCATTTTTTCTCTATGAAGAACCTACTAAATATCTTTTCATTTAACTATATTTTCAATTATTATATCTTTTAATTTATTGAATGAATTTCAAGGTTGCTAGAGTTTCTCTAACTTAGCTTGTGGGCTGCATGAACAAGGATCTCATATTTATTTATAAATGACTAAGTTAATATTTTTAATTATTTAGCTAATTTTTTGCCCAATAACATGTAAAACAGATATCAACATTTGTTTCTTAACATGTAACTGGGAAAAAATAATGCTAAATAATTAAATACATAAAAACAACCTTTGAGTTCCAAATCTCTTCCTTCTTTCCGCTATTCTATAACTGAGAATGCAAGCAATTTGAGAAATACTATACATGTGCAGTCATGAAAAAAAAATTTCCTTATTAGTTATGTTGTGAAAGAAAACCAAAAATCCCTGATAGGAATAAATACAATTTAAAAAAGGGACCTTCAGTGTTCATTTAGAATCCATCAGTTCTTTCTCTGGAGAGGAATAATATTTTTTATTATAAATCCTTAGAAATTGCTTTGCATTATTGTATTGCTGAGAATGGTTAGTTTATTCACAGGTGATCATTATAAAATATTGCTATTACTGTGTACACTGTTCTCCTGCTTCTACTCACTTCATTTTGTGTCAGTTCATAACTAATTTTGCATCAGTAAGTATTTCTAGGTTTTATTTAATTTTTTTGGAAAACATCCAGTTTATCATTTTTTTGGTCAGGCAATGGGGTTAAGTGACTTGCCCAAGGTCACACAGCTGGGTAATTATTAAGTGTTGGAGACCAGACTTGAACTCAGGTCCTCCTGACTTCAGGGCTGGTGCTCTATCCACTGCACCACTTAACTGCCCTTTTATCATTTCTTACAGCAAAATGTTATTCCATCAGAATTATATATCACTACTTGAGCAGTCATTCACCAATTGATTTGCATCCCTTCAATTTCTAAATATTTGTTACCATTAAAAGAGCAGATATAGATATTTTAATACAAAGAAATTTTTTTTCTTTTTCCTTTTATTCTTTGGCATAAAGACCTACAAGTGACTGGCTCAAAGGGTATACACAGTTTGACTTCCCTTTGGGGGTTTGATTGCCCTTTAAGCATACTGCCAAATTGTTCTCCAATATGGATGAATCAGTTCACAACTCCACCAACAGTGCATTAGTGCCTTGATTTCTCTATATTCTCTCTGATATTTGTCATTCTCCTTTTCTGTCTTATTAACCAATTTGAAAAGTGAGGATTGGTGCCTCTGATTTATTTTAATTCTCATTTATCTTATCAATAATGATTTAGAACCTTTTTATATAATGTTACATTAAAATTAATTCTTACTTCAGTTTGTGATTCTATTCCTTTTTTTTGCCATTGTCAGTACAACAGTGAAAAAAAATTATAAAGGACTGAAAATAAGTTTTTTCCCCTTTGTATCATAGTCAAAGAATTAATCATCAAATGGTTGGTCCACTGGTTGTTTATTCCAAAATGGAAAATTTTAAAAAAATGAAAAATAATTTGATTATTTGGAATCATGCATATATTCAGTTATTTAGGTTTTATCTATTTGTGACTCCATTTTGACTTTTATTGGCAAAGATATTGTAGTGTTTTCCATTTTCTTCTTCAAGTCACTTTACAGATGAGGAAATTGAGAGAAACAGGGTTATGTGATGTATCTAACGTCACACAGCTAGTAATTGTCTGATGCCATTTTAGTTCTTTTTTCAACTTTATGTCACCTGCAAATCTGCTTCCACTCCAGATTTGGCCTTCTCTCTTCTCTGCCAGCTAGCTGCCTCTTAAAGGTTGTCTGAATCAACACCTCTCTGTCCCCATTTTTAAACATTGAATTAATTCAGATGAGTTTATAAGCCATAAAAGATTAATAGTGTTTACTGAAGGGAAAAGCAAATATTAGGCCTAAACATTTTAGAGATGAGGCAAAGAGAGTTTAAGGGACTTGCCCAAAGTCACACAGTCAGCAAGCAGTTGATCAGTCTAGTCTGATTACAAATTCAGTGTTCTTGTAACCATAACACAGTTGCTTCTCCAGCTTTACAACCTAAAAATAAATTAAAGTAAAATAAGGTCATCTGTCAGTGGACAAGGAATTCGCTCACATAGTCAATAAATCTGCTTTTGGGTCCAAATGTGTCTCTTCATGGCATCTGAAGCAATACCTTGCAACATGCCCTGGGTGCTGACCTCATTTCAGCAACTTGAAATTTGACAGATTGCATTTCATTTACTCCTGTTTTCAGTGCTGATTGAATCTTGTCATCTGGTCCCTTGGTACCAAATCAGACTGATATAAATGCTTTTGTAACATTTGCCATCGCTGGCAGGAAACTAGCTTTTCATTTATCTTCAACCTTGACTAGTTCCTGCATATACATTGAATTTTTCTGGAACTATTTTGAATATATCTGATTTAGTGTAAAATATGATTTTGACTTCTTAAGAATACTAAATATTTTTTTTCAATTCTCATTAAAAATTATATAAAGAGATAGACATGCTATTTTCTCCCTATAGATTTTTAAGCATAGTATAATACTTATTTTTATTATAATAATTTCTGTAGTTATAGAATATTCATATTCTATCTTATAACTGTTACATGATCAGCTTTGGTGGTACATTAAATTATTATTATTTCATAAACTTTCAATATTTAATATCATATTTTATTTATAGTCTAGAATGGTGACTTTTATCAGCAGAGAAAATTCTAAGATAATTGAACTCCCACTAATAATACAGATCAGAGTCTTGTAGCAGGGTTGTTAGAGACTGAGAAACTAAGTGGGTAGGTAACAGTCAATGTCTTTATGAGGATATGTTTGAATCGAAATTATTCTATCTCTGAATCAGGTTTCCTACCTATTATACCATAACTAGTTAAACATATTTTGTAGCTAGTTACATTTAAATAGATCCATTTCAATGCATCAACAACCCTAGTAACATTTTCAGCATTCTCACATCTCTGTTAAGTTTTTCTGCTCATCAATCATCATCTTTCCCCTTTCATTTTTAATAGGTAGTATATTTTCCATTCTTTTAATAATATTTTCTCTGTAACTTGTTATTTGTCTTATTTTATAAAAAGACATTTCAAACTTTCTATACCCCTGCATCAGGTCTTGCTATAAAATGAGGCTACTAAACTATCAATTGCCTTGAGCTTAAACTGAAGAAGAATTTTCTCCTGTTCCTTCATGTTTATGACTTCCTCCTCCCCCTCTTTCCCCCCTCTTCCCAGAACCTCAATCCCTCTTCCCTTTACAGAGAAAGGACTTTCTTGGTTTTCATTTCAAACTCAGAATGCCAAAATGAAATTCCCTGCTATACTCACAACCAACTACACAATTATCATATTTATCTATCTATTTATCTATCCATCTATCTATCTATCATATACTTATGAATTTGTTTTATTAGTTTGCTTCTCAGGTGAATTCTATCTGGAAGATTATTCTCTCTCTTGCTATAGTGGCTTCTTGTTTCAATTAAACATGTGTATCCTGAAACTCCAGCCAGCTTTCTGTGGCAAGTTCAACTTCTATTTGCAAATGAGTAGTAATTTTCAATCCCAACTAAAGTTTCTGTTTTTCTTTCCTCATCACCTGTATTCAACCAAGTAAATAGAAATATCATCTGTATATTGTGAAAATCTAAAACAATATTTATTAAAGAGATACCAATTCTAAAGAGACCAACTATTTCTCTAAAAACAATATTAATAAAGGAAGAATTACAAAAACATGGTTATTGTTACTTTTACCCTCTTCAATATTGGAAAGAAAGGGGATTAATGAGGGCAGAAGAGAAAAACTTCCATTCCAAGGGGAGCAAAGATGGAAATCTCCTAGTCTGTCTCCATTATGGACAACTGCATAGCATATTCATGAAGCTACTTTGTAGTTCTTTTGAATTATAATATTCGTGGTTCTTAGTGTCCTTTTTAGTATACATATCAAGATGAATTGTGAACTGCTTGGCATGGAGTTCAAACTCTGCTAGAAGACTTTGATACTAGAAACCTGCCAAAATGCTATTTTGGCACCGTGTTCTTCCATTCTCCATTTTCCATAGGGAAAGAATTTCCTTACCTTTTTCCAAACCCAGTACAAATCTCAAACCTGGCCCAGAGAGCAAATCTCTGTTTCTTCTCTTAGGCCTCTAATATTCCCCTATCATGTGACAGTAGATCTACAATGTGATACTGCTGCAATAATCTTTGAACAGGTAACTTTTTATTTTTAATCATTCTTCCTATATTGGATACTGATTATTTAAAAAAAGGTGTCCCAATTATGTTATTCATTAAAATGATCATATTGAGCTATATTAAATTAACAATGAGCATCATGGCCCCTAGAAAAGGAGATAGGGCCATATGACCTTGTAAGGAGAAATATAATTATGGGAGAAAATGAGCAAATACCTTAACAAATGTGAAAATGATTTTTTTTCCCATAGGATCAAATCACATGATTTTAGTTTCATGAAGCTAGTTATTTGATCCATAATGGCCAAACCACTTGACTGTATCCTTTTGGGATTGTGTAAATTCAAATTAAAGTAAGCACTCATTCTTTAATTGGAAGATTTCCATGAAAAGATTAAGCACTTGGAGCAATGGCCCTGGTGGCCCAGAATGTGATAATAATCTTTTATTTAGTACTATATAGTACTCAGAGCTGTGAGGATTACAAGAAGACTAAGGGATTTTTTTTAACTTTTGTATTCACTGATTTCATATTTCTGAGAAAAGCTCCATAGTTTTTCCTTTCTTTGGAAAGGATGTATGCTCGTCTTTATGGCTACTTCAGTTTTTCTGACACCATTATTATTGTATTACTCCATTCTTGCATTCTCCTTCTATATATTAATTGCTATATAATGGATTATGTATTATACATATATGATTATAAAGCATGTTTTTCCTTTCAGGATCCCTTTTACACTCTTTAAAATTACTAAGAACTACCTCTCCAGAGTTCTTGATTATATGTGTTATAATTATTAATATTTGCAATATTAGAATTTAAATTGCCTTAGTACTTAACAAACTTCTGTCTTCTAAAATTCTACTTTGCACATGCAGTTTGAATATTGATGCCTGCCTCAAAGAAATATGGCAAGTCCAGGCAATTCAAACTCCATAATTTTTTAACCAAGGAAAAAAATTATGGTATAGGGTTTCAAGTTAAAAATTCAGGATCAAAGACTATTTCCCCGTTGTGTGTGGTATATGTGATAGATCTGATGACTAAATGAACCTACAGTTGTTTCAAGGTGTATGTTGCTAAGGCAATTTGCACAGTTTTCTTTGTTGCAATAATAAAATGTAAGAAATTACCTGACAACTCAATGAAAGTAAAGAAAAGGTCAGGTCAGATTTTCTCTATAACAGATGGAAAATGTTGCATAAAATCTAATTTTGGAGATGATCACAGGGTGGTTTCCTTTATCAAACAGCAACTTCTAGTCTGTTTTTCAAAAAAACTGCTTTTAAACTTTACCATCACCAGCTTTTAATGAAATATAATCTAATAATTGCTTGATTTTACAAATTGTCAGAGTTGCTATGGCACAAGCCCTGTCCCCAATAGAATTCAAACTAAATCTCTGGTTTAGGACAGTTATCCTTCCAAGCCACAATTGAATGGAAATTAAATAGATCCTTTCAGTAAATGTTTTGAATATGCTAGTTTTCTGCTCAAGAAGCTTCAGTGATTTCCTGTTTCTTAGGTCAATCTATACATTTATTTAAATGTCTTCAAGGTACTTTTAAATTTCCTTTCAACCAAACTTTTGAACACCAGTACCCATTTGCCAACATGGACATCAATACCCCAGTCGTCTTAGACTATTCCATTTTCAGAATGAATGCCATATACATTCTTTCTTCATAGTGTTTTATCTGATGAAGAATCCTCATCTTTATTCCAAATTCCATTCATTTTTAAGGTTCAGTTAAAATGTCAGATCAGATTTTTTTCAGTGATTATTACAAATAGAAGAATTTTTTTCTTTCTTCTCCCACCATCTGAGGGATTTATAATGTGTCTTAGTTTCTATTTACATATTATTCTATTATTCATAGAATTTGTATTATTATTATTTATATGATTTATAAATTTATATTATTTATTATTAATATTTATTATGTTATTAATAAATAAATTAAATAAGTAAATGGATGTATTGAATAAATAGATATAAATATATTATTTATATTATTTATAAATGTTATCAATTTCAGACAAGTCAGTAAAGAATTGATTAAGACTCTATTTAGAGTCAGTCACTATGATAAGCATTGAGGGTACAAAAGAAGGCAAAAAGCAGTCCTAGATTTCAAAGAACTCACAGTCCAATTGAGGTAACATGAAAACAACTATGTTAAAAACAATCTATTTACAGATGATAATCCCAGAAAAAAGGCATTAAAATAGAAGAGATCTGGGAAATTATTTTTTTTTTTTGGTAGAAGGTGGGATATCATGAAAGTAATATCATGAAAGTCAGAAGGTGAAGATGAGGAGGGAGTGAGTTCCATGCATTTGAGAAAGCCAGTTAAAATTCCTTGAATCAGGATAGGGTGTGTTGTATTTAGGGAAATCCAAGGAGACAAGTGCTACTGGAGCTCAGAGTATAAGAATGGTTTTTCATTGCAAAAATTCTAGAAAAGTAGGAAAGAGCCAGATCATGAAAGGAATTAAAAGATAAAGTGAAGATCTTATATTTGCTTCAAAAGGGATTAGAGTCACTTGACTTTATTCAATGGGGAGACTATTGTGTCAGACCTCTACTTTAGGAAGATCAATTTGACAACTGAGTGAAATGAGGAAAGATTTTGGGCATGTAAATCAGAAGGTAACTGCTGTAGTCCATCCATGAGGTGATATGTATTAACACTAAAGTGGTGTCATTTCAGAGGAGAGGAGGCATGTAGGAAAGATGTTATAAAGGTATTGTGGCATCACTTAACAAACAATGTGAAGTGAAAGAGTTAAGGAGTTAAGAATAATATCTAGGTTGCATACCTCATTGACTGGGAACATGGCAGAGTCTTCAACAGAAAAATAAAGATATAAGAAAAAGATTAGATTCTAATTTGGAAATTTTGTATATATAGAATTTATGGAAAATTCAGCTTGGTAGGCTAAATAGACAATTTGATTTATGGTACTGGAGGTCAGAAGAGATTTGAAGGAAAAAAAAAGATAACTGAATCCATAGGAGGTGATGAGATAACCAAGTAAAAGAATATAAAGGAAGAAGAGAAAAAGACTGAAGACAGAACCAAAAGGAACAACCAGGGTGAATGGACTATAATTAAAGATTTAACAAAGAAATCTGAGGAGTAGTCAGGCAAGGAGAAGAACATTAAGAGAACTTGCAATAACCTAGAGCAGATAGTTTCAAGAAGAAGTTTTTAAGGCTTTAGTGAGGTTAGGAAAAATGAAAATTGAGAGAATCATTAAATGAAGCATTAAAAAGATCATTGGTAACTTTGCAGAGAGCAGCTTTAGTTGCATGATAGTAGAACAGTTAAGAAAGGAGTGAATGAAAAGGACATGGATATACAAATTGTAGATAGACTTCTTAAGAAGTTTAATTATGGAAAGAGATTTATAATATTATATGATAGCTATCAGGAATTAAGGAATTAATGTTTGTTTTTAATGATGGTGAAGATTTAGGTGTGTATAATACAAGTATAGAGAAATTGCTAATACACAAAGAAAGAATGAAGAATAATGAGAAAGTGGGAATAACAGAAGGAACAGTCTTTAAGAGAAGTTAAGATACTTGTGTGAGTAGATGATTTATTTGATTTCACTAAAATAAAGGGCATATTTTCATATGAGACAGGAATGAATAAGATAGTGGCAGAAGTTATGCTACTTTGTAGAAATTTATATGTGTGTCATCTCTTCTTGTTGATTGTAAAATCCTATAAACTGAGAGCCAGTCATATCTTGAACATTCTAAGTCACAGTAATTGTCATCATCAGAGTTTTTAAAAATGATTTTTTTTCACATTTCAATACAGAGGAAGTAATGTGAAATATAATACTATATCTACTTCATGTTGCAGAGATGCAGAAGCATGGATATATAGAACTTCCAATTCTGTCAAATATAATTGGTATATAGGTTAGTTTTGTTGAACTATCTTTTTTATTCTTATTTTTCTTCCCTCTACTACAAAGTATGGATCTCTGAATATAGATAAGTCAGGAATATATTGAGAAATTAGGTCATTTAAAAACAAAAGATAGCATTTCACATTCTAAAACAAATAAACAAAAAAGTTTCTAAATGTCTTTTTCCACCCCTCTGATCTGAGGCATAATGACACCAAACCCCTACAAATACCTGACCTTATAGTCTATGAGAACTTAGTTGATTTGAGCCCTGATCACTTGAAATTGTTTTTTAAAAAGACACTTTAACTTCTTTTTCCCTATCTTAGAATCTATTTCTACTCACCTTTGATATAAATTCTCTTATAATTAATATAAATATAAAATAAATTATCTTATAATTAATAATAATATAATTTTTGAACTCTCCTTCATTTGCAATTCTGTCCTATTCAATAGAAAATGATAAAAAATTTTTGGAATGAAGATAATAATCTTCCATACCAGAAAAACATTCATAAGACAACAAAAGCATAATAATCTTTATCTTATCCTTGCTTCATTCATCTGTTAAATATAGGTGCATGGAGAACTAAGATTTGATCTTCAATCTCACCTCTAAAAGCAAAACTCTAAAATCCTTGTAGTTTTTTCTTTGTTATTGACATAAGTCACATCTTGGTGATTTCTGTTTCTTTCCCTATCATGCTTTCATTTCCTTAATAATAATAGCTGGAGTTCCATATCAATCTCCCTTGTATCTATCTGTTCCCTCTTATTCCTCAGAATTTCCTGTCCATGTAGATAGAAGAAAACTTTCCAGGTTTTTCATTTGTTAAAAATTTTACTTTATATATATTGAATTAAATCTACTTACTTAACCTGTGACAGACATGTTCTGACTAAAAGTTATTAGAGTTTGAGACTTCCTTTAGAGAGTCAAGAGGGTCTTTAATATAAGTAAAAATTTTGAAGAATCAAAGACCATTAGTTTTTAGGAAACTCATCATATTTAGGCTCATCAATTCATTCAAACAGGGTCTCTTGGTCCAAGTGCAAGTAGACTTACATTCAATATGAAAAGCAAATCCAAGTGCTTTTTCCCTTTTATAATTCAATTTCACACATTAAAGTAGTTTATAATAGTATACAGTTCATAGGGACATAAATTTCTAGTTGAGAAAAACCTTAGAGGATATCAAACTGTCATTTTATAGATGAGGAAACAAAGTCAGAGAATTAAGTTACTTGTCCCAGGTTATTTAATTGGCTAGTAGCTTAGACATGTTTTAAATCAAGTTCTATCTGATTTTAAGTTCAATGTTACAAAAGCTTGAAATATAAAAATTCAAACAATAAGTTAATGAATGATTGCATCAAAGAAGAATTCTTCACTTGCCAAAATTGCTTAATCTAATGGACATTTTAACACTTTCCCCATTTCTTACTTTTCATTATTTTAAATGGTGAATTTTATCTGCTTTGCATATGTTAAGAACTGAAAAATAATAATTTAGTTAATTTGAAGTCTACCTCCAAAAGTATTTGGAGATAATATTTTTGAATTAGAAGTGAACTCAGGAACCATTTATTCTGATTCCCTCATTTTACTGAAGGGAAAATAGAGCAAATAGGAAAGTAAGTGAATTGTACTGGTAGTAGATTTCAGGAGTACAGTTTGAACTAAGATTTTGTGACACTTACTCAGTGTCCTTTTTCTTGTACCAATCAAAATAAATATCGTGATATTAGGAGAAAGTAGCACTGAAGAATTAAAACAGAAAACAAAACTTCTTTGTACTCATAGGGTAACTCATTGAACAAAATAT
Organism: Macrotis lagotis; assembly: GCF_037893015.1. Classification (NCBI taxonomy): domain Eukaryota; kingdom Metazoa; phylum Chordata; class Mammalia; order Peramelemorphia; family Peramelidae; genus Macrotis; species Macrotis lagotis. Next base: position 37,703,927 of record NC_133662.1, read on the forward strand.
ATTTTGATATTAAAGAACCATATCTTGAATAAAGTAGGATACTTCTTTACAAACAAAAAATCGTGAATTTAGAGTTGGAAGAGGTTGTATTCAACTTCCTTATTTTATGGGCAAGGAAATAGAGAGAAAAGAGCCTAAGCAATTTGTCCAAGGTTAAATAGATAGTAAACTACAAAGGGGATGATTTGAAACTGTTTTTTTGACTTCAGTTCCATTCCCCGCCCCCCCCCCCAATTGCAACACATGATACAGTAAACACAACACTTATACAATGAAATCCCACACAGAAAGAAATATATGTTTTAGGGAATTCCATCAAGTTTAAGATAGAAAGGGTTATCATCAATTTTTCCATTTCACTATGGTCTTACCATCAATGCAAATTTGAATTCAACATGATCAAACATGGACAGGAGAGGTATTAAAGCAATAATTTTCTATACTGAACAGTCTTTTGCGGTGTTCATACTTTGTACTCATGACTTATGTTTTGTATTCATGACTTACATGAGAAATTTTGAGACACTTAATATTTTTACTAGAAACTGAACTTTGGCTGATATTTCAAATTCAGATCTTCTTAGTGTTTCCTACATAAAGGAAAAATTCTGTGAAGAAATTTTACTTTCACAATAATGAATTGCACAGGTAGAGAAAGGTGACTATAGAGTAAAAGTCAGAAATTTTGATTTGGAGTCAGGAAAACATGGGTCCAAGGACTAATATTGAGATACAAAGTGTGCAAAAGTTCATTTAACCTTTTGTAGCTCTTGGTAGCTGAAGTAGCAGTAGAGACCTTTATGTGCCTTACAGGAGGGAATCTCCTCACTGTGAGTACCCTAAAGAGATGAGATAGGATTATAGAGGTTTTCAGGGAAGTCCAAAATCTTTTTCAGTTACAGAAATTGTCAATTTAATCCAAATATTTTGTATCCATATGAAAGATTCTGTCCTAAATGAAAGAATGAACATATAATAAATAAATAGTTTGAATAAATTGAATGAATGATTTTAAATGTCAACATTAAAATGGACTCAAATAACAAGGAAATTATCTTTAAAACATGAAAAACATGAAGCACATTTGAAATCTAATCAGAACTGTTAAATAAACAAGTCATTGAGAGATAACTCATAAATCTGAAGGAAATAGCTGAAATAGTGGGTTTCTGAAAATGAAATAATTGCCTTAAGATAAAAAAGTAGTTTTGGGCTAAATTTTAAATGTTTGTAGAATTTTCATTACATGAATTTATTTCTGATATATAACAAAAACTTGAAGATTAAATAAAAGAAAATCCTGTGTTTAGAGTTCTTATCATAAGCAAAGTAAAAAATATTGATCATTTAAAATAATGGGAAAGGGAAAAGGTTTGCATTTCTTATTAGATTCAATTTCTTAAGAGAAAAGAGAAAATTCTAAAGGCCTCCTAAATTCACATTATTTTCTTATAATTTGTTTTCAATTAGCCAAAATGGCAAGAATAATATTAATAGAGAAGATTCCATCCATTCCATCCATTCCATCCTATATAATCTCTGTGAATAATCTTGGAATAGTGCAGAAAGGATAATGCTAATAATAAATGTACAAGATAGATTTTCATATTCCCTGCAATAGTTATCTACTTATATGGAGACAATACCTTGGACAGTATGATAACCAGTTATATGATTATGAAACTTTTTACACATAAATTAGTATCACAAAGTCATAGTACAGAGCTGTCTAGGCCAACTTCTTTATTTTACTGTTCAGGAAAATGAATCAATAAAAGATTAAGTGACTTTCCCAGGATCACACTGTTAGTGAGTGGCACAACAAAAATTTGACCATATCCTTTGATTCTTAAATGCGTTCTCTTTCTGATATCTCTCTATCTCTACATAGATATATCATATATATATATATATATATATATATATAATATATATGTACATATTGGACTGTACAAACATATATACTTAAATATACATTATAAATGATACTAGGAAAGAGTACACCTTTGTAGTTTGCACTTTCATATAACATGTGTATAACATACATATTTGCATAAATTAAATTATGTATGCATATCTATCATCCATGCATTCATATCTCTCTCTATCTATCTACCTATCTATCTATCTATCTATCTATCATCTATCTAATCTTGGGAAGAGAAGAATTCAGGAATGAGATGAATTAAGAAAAATACCATAGCCAATTAAGCTAGACACAAAGTATTCCCATTTTAGGAATAAATAAAATATTGTTCTTATTGCTTCCATTTAAATCATGACATTTTTATTGCTTTCAACCAGAGTCTCAGCAACAAGAATTCATGAATTCTACATGCTACTAATAGGGAAAATATCAGCTCCATAAGATCAAGTAATTTCTTCTATATCTCAGGGCATCTAATTTTGGAAATAGGAAATGAATCTGTTACCTATATACCATATAAGCTATAGTGTTTTTTTTTTTTAATTTGGATACAAACTCAGAATCAAGAAAGAGGAAAAATGAAGGTCAAGGGAAATAACTGAGAATTGTAGGACAACCTATAGATTATCTTGATAAATTGGAATTGCTGAATGTTTCACACAGTAGAATACAAGTTGTACAAGAATTCATAACCTCAGAATTGCACAATGGTATCTATGATGAAGTATGACATTTCTGCCCTCATTTGGGTTAGTGTAGGTTATAACTTTTCCCTCTAAGTTTTTTTCTTTAATTTATTTACACATTACTAAAACATTCTTGTTGTAAGATTAAACATAATGCCCTCTCCCCCCACAAAAATATAACAATTCATAAGAAATAAAGTGAGAGAAAGAAGGGAAAATGTGCTTCAGGCTGTGTTCTGATATCATCAGCTCTGTCTTGGGTGGATCACATTCTTTATCATAAGTCCATCATAGATGTTACTTCCATATTTTTCCACAGTTGCTATTGCAGATTGTTATTCCCTCCATCCATTCTTCCTCACTACCATCTATTGTATTTTCTTTCTCCTTTCACTGTATTCCTCTTCAAAAATATGCTATAGGACAGCCAATTGGTGTAGCAGATAGAGCACCAACCCTGGAGCCAAGAGGTCCCAAGTCCATATGCCAACCCAGAGACCCAGCAACCACCCAGTCCCTTGGTCCCAGACAGGTCACCCAATCCCACCACCTTGCCAAAAGTAAAAAAACAAAATGTTTTATACCTGACTATACACTCCTATGATCTACTCTCTCCTCTATCACCCACATCCTCCCTCACCTCTCCCTGTCCCCCTTTTCTCCTTTTTCTTCTAGATTTCTATACCCTATTGAGTGTGTAGGCTGTTTTCTCTCTGAGCCATTTCCAATGTGAATGAAGGCTCTCTCATGCACCCTCACCTCCCCCCCCCACTTTCCACACCATTGCAAAAGCTATTTCCTGAATCTTTTATATGAAATATTTTAGCCTATTCTACCTCTTACTCTCAGTACATTTCCTTTGCACCCATTGATTTCATTTTTAAAATATATTATACCTTTAAATTTGACTCTCTCCTGTGCCTCATCTATAGAAGTTCTTCCTACTTCTTCTAATAAATGAGAAGGTTCATATGAGTATTATCAGTATCATCTTCCCATGCAGGAATGCACACAGGTCATCATCATTAAATCCCTCATAATTTACCCTTCGCTTCCACTCTCTATGCTTGACCTGTGTCCTATACTTGAAGATCAAACTTTCTGTTCAGCTCTGGCTGTTTCAAAGGAACATTTGAAATTCCCCTGTTTCACTGAAGGTCCATCTTTTCCCTTGGAAGATATTCAATTTTGCTGGGTAATTGATTCTTGGTTGCATTCCAAGCTCTTTTGTTTTCCAGAATATTATATTCCAAGTCCTACAATTCCTTAATGTGGATGCTGCTAAGTCTTGTGTGATCCTCACTATAGCTCCATGAAATTTTAATTGTGTCCTTCTGACTCTGACTGCTTTAATATTTTCTCTTTGACTTGGGAGTTCTCAAACTTGACTATAATATTCATGGGTGTTGGTTTTTTTGGTTCTCTTTCAGTAGGAGATTGGTGGATTCTATCAATTTCTATTTTACCCCTGGTTTCTAGGATATCAGGGCAATTTTCCAGATCAGTTGTCTTTGCAATGTTCTATTTCACATTTTCTTCTAGTTTTTCATTCTTTTGCTGTGTCTTGATTTCTTGCAAATTCATCAGCTTCCTTTAGTTCCATTCTGCATTTGAAGGATTTGTTTTCCTCGGAGAACTTTCTTATCTCCTTCTCCAGCTGGCCAATTCAACTTTTTAAAGCATTCTTCTCCTCATTAAGTTTTTGAACATTTTTATCCATTTGACCTAAACTAGTTTTTAATACATTATTTTCTTCAGCATTTTTTGGATCTCCTCGACTAAGCTGCTGACTTCATTTTTCATGTTTTCCCCTGCATCTCTCTCATTTCTCTTTCCATTTTTTATCTACCTCCCTCAGTTGATTCTCAAAATCTTTTTTGAGCTCTGTCATACACTGAGCCCATTTCTTATAATTCTTGGAGTCTTTAGATGCAGAAATTTCGACTTTCTCATCTTCAGAGTGTGTGTTTTGTTCCTGTTGGGGCCAAAGTAATTATCTATGATCAAGTTCCTTTTTTTCTGTTTACTCATTTTCCCAGTCTGTGCTCTGGTTTTGGGGTATTTCCTGAGCTTCTGAGTATTATTAGGACATGCCCACAAGGGCCTCAGTTCCTTCAAAGTATTATCAGTGACTCTGACTTCTCTCCTGGCATGTGCTTTGATTTGTGGATAACCACAAGCTCACCCCTGTGCCACGGGGCTGTGAGGAGGGTTACTGCTCTATGGGGGCCCCAGACTATAATCAATCTGAATATGGTCAAAACCCCAGACACCTGTCCCAGAGACAGAGGATAGACCTTGGCAGTCTCCCTGTACTCCTTTACCTTCTATGGGCTGAGTGTTCAATGAGCAGCTGCTGTGTGTTTCCTTGCTGGGCAGATCCACATGTTTCTCTTCCCTGGTATCTAGGTTGTGCTCAGGGCTGCATCCTCACTGAATAGGGCCGTGCTAACCTGGGCTTTGTGCTCACCCTGTAAGAGGTCTCTCTGCTGACCTTCCAAGTTGTGTTTGGTGCTCCTTGGGATGACAGGTTTGCTTCTGCTGCCATGAGCCAGGGCTCCCAGGGACCCAGGTGTCTTGGGGCTTTTCCTGGAATACCGAAGCTCCTTGGTTCTGGCACCTGCCCCCTTCAACTCCATGCAGTACAGACCTTCCCACTATTTTCCAGGTTGCCTTGGCCTGGAGAGTTGCTTCACCGGATCTTTCTGGGGTTCTGTCTCTCAAAAATTTAGAGTCACAATTTTAAGGTTTTTGAAATATTTTGGAGAGAGCTCCTAAGAAAGGAACTGCTCTCCTGCTGCCATATTGGCTCCATCCTCTAATTCATTTTCAGAAACCTCTTGGTCTTTTAAATATGCTGATTTTTTTAATAAGCACATATACAAGGCAAGGGAATTTGAGTTTAATAAAGTTGTATCTTGAATAAAGAGAAATACAATATAACATAGATATGAGAAAAAAGTGTGCTCCTATCAAAGTGGATGGAAATATATACATAGATGCAGGAATATGTTAATCAATTTTTTAACAAGTAACTGTCCAAGACAGTTTTAAGTTAATTTAATATCATATATAATACTTTCATACATATAGATAATTAACAAAACAATAAATTCTTTGTTTATAGTATTTCCCAGTTCCATGGTATAAAAACTCACTAATTGAATAATTGGTCTATTGAGGAGTTTGAACTGATTGTAGCATGTCCTTGCCTGCATGCATGCACAGATGCGGAAGAGTTCACAAGGAAAACAGAGAATATCTAAAATTATGAAATGTACCTACAACAATGAGAATATGAAGATGAACAATATAAAATAAAGCTTTAAAGCAAGGTGGCATGAAGATTGAGGAAACAGACCAAGGAATTTATGAAGTGAAGAATTTGTATTAATTTCTAACTTTAGACCTTCCCTAACTAATGGACAATAAGGTGTCAGTGATGGAATCTGAGTAAGGAAATAACATATTTATGAAGGTTATTCTGACAGATTGTGAGGGATGGATTAGAAAGGAAGAAATGAAGACAGGGAGACCAGCTATGAGGTTGTTGTAAGAGTTCAGTCAAGAGGTGATCTGGGTCTGAATTAAATTACTATAGTTCCATCTCCCTCTCTCACAAAAAAGAAGACTGTCTAGATTAATTTGTTTTGGTGTCATTTAATGGAAGTTTGTAACCATCTGAATGCTAATATTCTAATATTGCCTAAAACATACCTGATCTTATTAAACAATGAAGCTTAGAATAGTACTAAATAGAATATTTTTCTTGCAAAGAAAAGTTCTACAACCAAACCCAAGGGGATGGCACATTTACAAAGAATTATATCTCTCCCCACACATCACTAAAAACATTAACTTAGTTGATCATAAAGAAACACCTAGGGAAACACTGATAAACATCAGCAATTATATAAAAAGCAGAAAATTGGAAGATGGAGATTAAAATTTCTTATATTACAAAGCTAGCACCCAAATTGCCTCAGTGTATATTGCCACAAAGCAAAAAAAAATGTGCCTGCCTGAATTTTCTGTTTTGTTTACAAGGAACCCTCTAAATTTCTAAAGGAGCCAGTTATTCAATAGAGGAATTGGGGATTTGTAGTGGTGAATTCCAGCCCAGCTCTTCCACTATTTTGGACTCAATCTCCTCATAGGACTAAGAAAAATTATATAACTTCCCTCACATGGTTATTATGAAGAAAATATCCTCAGGGACTTACTATTAATAATTTCTGATCCTAGAGAGGTTATGCCAAGAAAATCAATTTCTTTCTTTTTTTTATCCTTTCCTGTACTGGTTCCTTGAAATTCTTCAAGTGGCTTATTTAGTTTTCTCCAATATGGGAAAGAAGGTCTAAGCACTGATAGGGCACTGAAGATAGAAATCCATTTAGATAAGTGAGCCTTTATTTCACTCAAAGAAAATGTAGATATCATGAATTAATAGAATCTTATCAATAGGTAAAATGACAATTTAACAGTACATCATATTCCCTGAGGAGGCAATAAAAATTGAGCCTGTCATCAAGGTCATCTTAGGACATTCAGGAAGATCTCTAGATTGCCTATAAGGTCCTACAGATTCCCTCTCACACTTGCAGTGTCAACTTTTCATTTGGTTTTCTCCTCAAAAAAGCAAATATAGTTTGATCCTGCTTAAGAAACAGTTCTCATTAGGGGGCAGAGCCAAGTTGGTGTTATAAAGGCAGGTAATCTTCCATGTTCTCCCCCCCCCCCCCATCACTCCAAATACTTTACTTTCTTTTTTCCCTGATTTTTTTTTTAAATTTATGGCAGTGGGATTAAATGACTTGCCCAAGATCACACAACTAGGCAATTATTAAGTGTCTGAGGCTGAGTTGGAACTCAGGTACTCTTGCTTTATCCACTAAACCATCCAGCTGTGCCCTTTGTGGAAGAACCAACCAAAAGACTGAGTGAAATAGGTTTCCAGTCCAAGTCAACTTGGAAAATTAGTGGAAAGGGTTTGTTACATTGGAGTTAGAAAGGACATGCAGAGAAGCAGGAGCTACATCAGAGAGAAGTGCACCCAGCCATCAAGGAGCAGACTGCAGGGAGTGGCAGTGGTGGTAGTTTACAGACCTCTCAGCCCAAGATAACTAGAAAGGTCAACAGGAAATATCTGCCTTTGGCTGAGCACAAACCAGTGCAGGCTTTCTGGTGCATAGGCCAGACTCCAGCAGGCCAGAATCAGACCTAAGAAACTACTGAATCAGCAACAGCCGCTATTTCTGGAGATCTCAGTTCATGGATAGTAAAGGCATCAGAAGGAGATTACAGGAGTCTCTTGGCTATCATTGAGGCAGAACTCTATTGGTTTTGTCAATCCTCAAATATGGGTTGCAGTCTGGGGCCCCAGGACCAGCAAGAAAGCAAGACAACAGAGCTTACTACCATAGCATAGAGTGGGGACTCTTCTCACAGTTCTAGAGTAGAAATGAGTGTCTGTGGTTAGTCCTAAACTTTCATAAAAGCTTGGAAGAACTGAAAACTTGAAGTTTCCTGGGGAATATCTATGGAAACAGTTGCAAAAACCCTCAAAAAACTTGGAACAGTGCATCCTCCACACTTGAAACAGAGTCCCACCTTAACAATGAGTTAAAATCAAGCCATAGGCTGGGGAAATGAGCAAGCAATAGAAGAAAAATATTCAACCATGGAAAGTTGCTATGGTAATAGGGAAGATCAAAATAGACATTCAGAAGAAGATAATAAAGGAAAAAGAGAAAAAGAAAAATCTATTGGTTTCAGTTCCTGGAGGAGTTCAAAAAGATTTTTAAAATTAAGTAGTAGAGGAAAAAAATTGGGAAGAGAAATAAGTAATGAAGGAGAATCATGAAAACTGAGTCAGCAGTTTGGCAAAGGTGATACTAAAAAATACTGAAGAAAACAGTATCTTAAAAACCCAACCGGGCCAAACTGAAAAAGCAACCCAAAAGGCCAATGAGGAGAAAATTGCCCTAAAAAGAATTAGCCTAATGGAAAAGGAGATACAAAAGCTCATTGAAGAAATTGATTCCTCAAAATAAAGACTAGAGCAAAGGAAAACTGATGATTGAGAGAAATCAAGAATTGATTAAAAAAAGCAGAAGAATGAAAAAGCTAGAAGAAAATGTGAAAAATTTCATTGAAAAACAATTGACCTGGAAAACAGGTCCAGGAGAGATAATTTAAAAAAAAAATTGGACTATCTGAAAATAATGAACAAAAAAAAAATAAGAATCTAGCTATTATTTTATTTCTTTCCTTCTTTTTGTTTAAGAAAGGTTTTATTTATTTTGAGATTTACAATTTCCCAACCTAATCTTGCTGACCTCCCCCCACCCCCCACAGAAGGCAGTCTGTTAATCTTTAAATTGTTTACATGGTATACATTGATCTAAGTTGAATGTGATGAGAGAGAAATCATATCCTGAAGGAAAAAAAATAAAGTTTAAGAGATAGCAAAATTACATAATAAGATAACTTTTTTTCCCTCTAAATTGAAGGTTATAGTCTTTGGTCTTTGTTCAAACTCCACAACTCTTTCTCTGGATACAGATGGTATTCTCCATTGCAGATAGCCCAAAATTGTCCCTGGTTGGTGCACTGTTGGAATAAGCAAGTCCATTAAGGTTGATCATCATCCCCATGTGGTTGTTAGGGAATACAATGTTTTTCTGGTACTGCTAATTTCACTCAGTTCATGCAAATACTTCCAGGCTTCCCTGAATTTCCATCCCTCCTGGTTCCTAATAGAACAGTCATGTTTCATGACATACTTATACCACAGTTTATTAAGCCATTCCTCAAATGGAGGACATTCACTAAATGTCCAATTCTTTGCCACCACAAACAGAGCAGTTTATAAACATTCTTGTACAAATGATGTTTTTATCCCTTTTCATAATCTTTTCAGGGTATAGAACTAGTAGTGGTATTGCTAGATCAAAGGGTATGCACATTTTTGTTACTCTTTGGGCATAATTCCAAATTCCTTTCCAGAAAGGTTGGATGAGTTCACAGCTCCACCAACAATGCATTAGTGTCCCATATTTCCCACATCCATTCTGACATTGATCATTGTCCATTCTGGTCATATTGGCCAGTCTAAGAGGTGTGAGGTGGTACCTGAGAGATGCTTTAATTTGAATTTCTCTAATAAGTAGTGATTTAGAGCAATTTTTCATATGACATGGATTGTTTTGATTTCCTCATCTGTAAATTGCCTTAGCATATCCCTTGACCATTTGTCAATTGGAGTATGGCTTTTTTTATAAGGATGTTTTTTATTTTGAGTTTTACAATTTTTTCTATGATCTTACTTCCCTACCCCCCCCCCACAGAAGGCAATTTGTCAGTCTTTACATTGATTCCATGGTATACATTGATCCAAAATGAATGTGATGAGAGAGAAGAAACATAAAGTATTAGAGATAGTAAGATCAGACAATAAGATATCAGTTTTTTTATTTCTAAATTAAAGGCACAGTTCAAACTCCACAGGTTTTTCTCTGGATACAGATGATATTCTCCATTGCAGAGAGCTCCAAATTGTACCTGATTGTTGCACTGATGGAATGATCATCATCTGCATGTTGCAGATGTGCTTTTCTGGTTCTGCTAATCTCACTCAGCATCAGATCATGCAAATCCCTCCAGGCTTCCCTGAATTCCAAGCCCTTCTGGTTTCTAATAGAACAATAGTGTTCCATGACATACACATACCACATTTTGCTAAGTCATTTCCCAATTGAAGGTCATTTACCTGATTTCCAATCCTGTGCCAACACAAACAGGGCTGCTATTAATATTTTTGAACAAGTGATGGTTTTACCCTTTTTCATCATCTCTTCAGGGTATAGACCCAGTAGTGGTATTACTGGATCAAAGGGCATGGACATTTTTGTTGCCATTTGGGCATAGTTCCAAATTTCTCTCCAGAAATGTTGGATGAGTTCACAGCTCCATCAACAATGAAATAGATTTCCCACAATCCTTCCAACAATGATCATTATCCTTTTTTGGTCATATTGGCCAGTCTGAGATGTGTGAGGTTTTACCTCAGAGAAGCTTTAATTTGCATTTCTCTAATAAGTAATGATTTACAGAAATTTTCATATGACTATGGATTTCTTTGATCTCCTCATCTGAAAATTGCCTTTGCATATCCTTTGGACAGTTGTCAATTGGGGAATGGCTTTTTAAAAAATTTGACTCAGTTCTTTGTATATTTTAGCAATGAGTCCTTTATCAGAAATACTAGGTGTAAAAATTATTTCCCAGTTTACTGAATTTCTTTTAATCTTGTTTCCAGTGGTTTTGTCTGTGCAAAAGATTTTTTAATTTACTGTAATTGAAATCATCTAATTTCTTTTAGGGTTGTTCTCCATCTCTTCCTTAGTCAGAAACTGCTTCCCTTTCCATAAATCTGACGGGTAAACTAGTCCTTGATCTTCTAGTTTGCTTATTGTATTGATTTTTATGTGTAAATCCTGTATCAATCTGAATCATATGTTGGTATAGGGTATGAGGTTTTGGTCTAATCTAAGTTTCTTCCATCCTAACTTTCAATTTTCCCAGAAGTTTTTTATCAAAGAGTGAGTTTTTATCTCAATGGCTGGACTCTTTGGGTTTATCAAAAAGCAGATTACTAAAATTGTTTCCTGCTATTGCACCCAGTCTATTCCACTGAACCACCACTCTGTTTCTTAGCCAGTACCAGACAGTTTTGATGACTTATGCTTTATAATATAATTTTTAGATTAGGTAGGGCTAAGTCACCTTCTTTTGTACTTTTTTTTCATTAAATCCTTAGAAATTCTTGACCTTTTATTTCTCAATATTAATTTACTTACAATTTTTTTCTAACCTATTAAAGTGAGTTTTGCAATTTTGATCGGTAGGGCACTAAATGGGAAGTTTGGTTTTGGTAGAATCTTCATTTTTATTATATTAGCTCAGCCTATCCATGAGCACTTGATGTTTTCCCAGTTATATAAATCTGACTTAATTTGTGTGAGAAGTGTTTTATAATTGTTTTCAAAAAGTTTCAAAGTCTGGCTTGGCAAATAGACTCCCAGGTATTTTATATTTTCTGAGGTTACTTTGAATGGAATTTCTTTTTTCAGCTCTTCCCGTTGTATCTTGTTAGGCATATGTAGAAAAGTTGAGGATTTATGAGAGTTTGTTTTATATCCTGCAACCTTGGTAAAATATCTAATTGTTCCCAGTAGTTTTTTGAATGATTTCTTGGAATTCTCTAAGTATACCCTCATGTTATCTGCAAAGAGTGAGAGTTTTCTCTCTTCTTTTCAAATTCTAATTTCTTCAGTTTCTTTTTCTTTAAATGTTGAAGCTAACATTTCTAATATGATATTGAAGAGTAGTGGTGATAATGGGCATCCTTGTTTCACCCCAATCTTATTGGGAATGCCTCTAACCTCTCCCCATTGAATATAATGCTTAGTGATGGCTTAAGATAGATACTGCTTATTATTCTAAGGAACAGTCCATTTATTCCTACACTCTCTAGTGTTTTTAGTAGGGATTGGTGCTGTGTTTTGTCAAAAAACTTTTTCAGCATCTATTGATATGATCATATAATTTCTGATAGGTTTGTTGTTGATATAATTAATTATGCTAACAGTTTTCCTAATATTGAACCAACCCTGCATTTCTGGGATTAATCCTACTTGGTCAAAATATATTATCCTAGTGATTACTTGTAATCATTTTGCTAACTTTTTATTAAAGATTTTTACAAATATATTCATCAGGGAGATAGGTCTATAAGTTTCTTTCTGTTTTAACTCTTTCTGATTTAGCTATCAGCACCATATTTGTTTCTTAGAAACAGGCAGAGTTCCCCCTTCCCCTATTTTTCCATAGAATTTGTAAAGAATTGGAAACAAATGCTCCTTAAATGTTTGGTAGAATTCACTTGTGAATCCTTCAGGCCCTGGAGTTTTTTTTTTTCTCAGGAAATTCAATGGTGGCTTGTTGAATTTCTTTTTCTGAGATAGGGTTGTTTAGATATTTAATTTCCTCTTCAATTAACCTGGGCAACTTATATTTTTGTAGATATTCATCTGTTTCACTTAGATTGTCAAATGTATTGGGATAGGGTTGGGCAAAATAATTCCAGATTATTACTTTAATTACCTCCTCATTGGTGGTGAGTTTACCTTTTTTCATTTATGATTGTAGCAATTTGGTTTCCTTCTTTCTTTTTTTTTAATCAAATTGACCAGTGGTTTGTCAATATTATTGGCTTTTTTTCATAAAACCAACTCTTGGTTTTACTGATTAATTCAATAGGTTTTTTTTGCAATTTTGTAATTTTCTTGATTTTCTTAAATTCTCCTTTAATTTTTGGAATTTCTAAGTTACTATTTAATTGGGGATTTTTAATTTGTTCTTTCTCTACCTTCTTTAATTCATTGACTTCATATTTCTCTAATTTATTCATGAAAGCATATAACTATAAAATATATACCCTAACAAGCCACTTTGAGTGTATCCCATAGGTTTTGATGTGTTGTTTCATTATTTTCATTATGTAGGATGAAATAATTGATTCTTTCTATCATTTGTTGTTTGATCCACTCATTCTTTGAAATGAGGTTATTCAGTTTCCAATTAGTTCTGGGTCTATATCTCTCTGGCCCAATATTGCATATGATTTTTATTGCATTGTGATCTGAGAAAGATGTATTCAATATTTCTCCCTTTCTGCAGTTGATCATTAGGTTTTTATGCCCTAGTACATGGTCAATTTTTGTAAAAATGCTATGCACTACAGAGAAAAAGGTATATTCCTTTCTATCCCTGTTCAATTTCCTCCATGTCCTTCTTTACCTCTTTTAACGTTATCTATTTTTGCAGTTGCTTTGTCTGAGGTAAGGATTGCTACCCCAGCTTTTTTCGCTTCAGTTGAAGCAAAATATATTTTGCTCCAACCTTTTATTTATAATCTATATGTATCTCTCTGCTTCAAATGAGTTTCCTGTAAGCAGCATATTCTAGGCTTATGGTTTTTAATCCACTCTGCTATTTGCTTATGTTTTAAGGTAGAGTTCATCCCATTCACATTTGAAGTTATAATTACTAACTCTTTATTGCCCTCTGCTATGTTGCCTCTCTTTGTATTTTTCCCTTTTTACCTCCCCTTTATCTGTATTCCCCAGTATTTTGTTTCTGAATACCACCCCTTCAATGTGTTTGCCCTCCTATATCCAGCCCCTCCCCTTTCTTTCCCCTTCCCCTTTTCCCTTTTCCTTTCCTTTCCTTCTTTTAGCTCCCCTTTTTTCTCCCCCTCTCTGTCTCCATTCCCCCTCCCCTTTTCCCCTTTTAATACTTAAACAGTAAGATATTTTTTAAGTTAACTGAGTATGTGACTAAGTTGACTTTAAGCCAAGTCTGATGAAAGGAAGATTCAGGTCTTTCTCATCTCCTCCCTTCTTCCCCTCTATTACCACAGGTCTTTTGTACTTCTTAATGTAATGAAAGTTACCCCATTCAATCCCCTCCCTCCTCCCTTCTCCTTCCTGTCCCCCTTTGAAAGGAGGAAGTGTTTTTAAATCATTCTATCTGAGTTATAGAAAATTCTGAGTATCCATCACATCTAATTAATTATATTCTGTCTAATAGAGTTGCAATTCTTGAGTGTCATTAAAGTCTTTTTCCCAAGTAGGCATATAGCCAGTTTCATCCCTTTGCATAGCAGTCTCATGAATAAGTAATGAGTGAACATCACTTCTGGCTAGGTATATTCTCTATGTTAGAGTTACAATTCTCAAGAGTTATGAGAATCTTTTTCCCATGCTGGGATATAGCCAGTTTCATCTTATTGGATAGCAGTTTTTCTTCTTTACTCTCTCTCTTTTTTTTTAACTTTTTCATGTGTCTCTTGAACCTCCTGTTTGATGTTCAAATTTTCTATTTAGCTCTGGTCTTTTCATCAGGTATTTTTGGAATTCTTCCATTTTGTTTAATGTCCATTTTTCCCCCTGAAAAAGAAAGCTCAGCTTTGCAGGATAATGGATTCTTGGCTGCATTCCAAACTCCCTTGCTCTTCAGAATATCTTGTTCCAGGTCCTTAGATCACTTAATGTTGATGCAGCCAGGTGCTGCTAATCCTTACTGTGGATCCTTTGTATTTAAATCGTTTCTTTCTGGCTGCTTGCAGGATTTTCTTTTTTTATCTGATTTGGCCACAACATTCCTTCGTGCTTTCATCTTAGGATTTCATTTCAGAGGGGATCGATGTATTCTTTCAATAAATACTTTGCCCTCTGGCATGATATCAGGGAATTTTCCATCACTAGATTCTGTAACATTAAATCCAGACTTTTTTGTTTCTTCAATGTTTTCAGGAAGTCTTATAATTCTCAGGTTGCCCTTCCTGGATCTATTCTTGAGGTCAGTGGTTTTTGTTGATGAGGTATTTTACATTTTATTCTATTTGTTTTCAATTTTTTTGGTTTTGTTTAACAGGTTCTTGCTGTCTCATGAAATCATTAGTTTCCACAGACTCCATTCTTTTTTTTTAGAAAGGAGTTTTCTTCATTTCCATCTTGCAACTTTTTCTCCAATTGGTCAATTATACTTTTGAAAGAGCTTTCCATTTGACCAACTGAGGTTTTGAGAGAATTGTTTACGTTTTGCATCTGCCCAATTGAAGATCTGAGACAATTATTCTCATTTTCTATTTGTCTAATTGTATTTTCCAATGATTTGTTTTCTTGCTGCAAGGTGTTAATCTTCTCTTGGGTTCCTTTTCTCAAATTTTCCAATTCATTTTTAAACTCCTTCCTCATTTCTTCAAGGAAGTCTTTCTGTGCTGGAGACCAGATCATATTCTCCTCAGAGGTTCTAGGTCTCTATTAGGGCCTTTTCCTTCCAAGAATTTTTCTATGGATCCACCTTTCCACTGAATTTTCTTCATTTTGCAAAGACCTTGACTTGGGGAAGGGCTGGTTCATAGATGTTTGGTGCAGGGATCTCTAGGGGCTTTACTCACTGAGTTCACTATCACCAGTAAGGGGTGTTAGAGGATTAGCTCACTGAGTGTATTTTCTCTAGCTGGCCAGTTGCTTTCTCTGGAGTAACTCTGACCTCGGTTGAGGCCTTCTCCCTTGGCCTGGAAGGAGTGACTGAAGCAGTTAAATACTTTTGTCTTCAATCAGTGGTGGGCTTTACCATGAGGTGAGGTCATCCCTCCCCTTATTGGCAGCTGAGTTGGTTCTTCTGCTCATATACCTGTGCCTGGGGCAGAAGTAATACTATTTTTATTTGTTCTGAGTAAAGGCTTCAGCTGTAATGAAGGTGTGGACTCAGAGTTCCTCTGTACCAGAGGAGTCTAGGGATGATGGGTGCCATGCTCCTGCACTAGAACTCTCCCCCCAGCCCTGTGGGCAAGCTCCAGATGGTCAGGGCCAACACCAAAGTATGACTTGTTTTTTTAAAAAAATTGACCCATTTCTTCATATATAGATAGATAGATAGATAGATAGATAGATAGGTATGGATTACATATATATATATATATATATATATATATATATATATATTAAAAATGAGTCCTTTGTCACAAATACTAGTTGTAAAAATTGTTTCCTAATTTGCTACATTTCTTTTGATCTTGTTTACAGTGACTTTGTCTGTGCGAAACCTTTTTAATTTAATGTAACCAAAATTGTCTAGTTTGTTTTTAATGATGCTCTCCATCTCTTCCTTGGACAGAAACTGCTTCCCTTTCCATATATCTGATAGGTAAACTAGTTCTTGATCTCCTAGTTTGATTATGGTATTTTTTAATGTCTGAATCCTGTGTCCATTTTGATCTGACCTTGGCATAGGGTGGGAGGTGTTGGTCTAATTCAGATTTCTTCCATACTAACTTCCAATTTTCCCAGCAGTTTTTATTGAAGAGAAAATTTTTATCCCAATAGCTGACTCTTTGGGTTTATCAAACAGCAGATTACTATAATCATTTCCTGCTATTGCATCTAGTCTATTCCACTGATATACCACTCTATATCTTAGCCAATACCAGACAGTTTTGATGACTGATTGTTTATAATATAATTTTAGATCTGGTAGGACTAAGCCAACTTCTTTTTGCATTTTTTTCATTAAATCCTGGAAATTATTGACTTCTTATTCCTCCATATAAATTTGCTTACATTTTTTTCTGACTCATTAAAGTATTTTTTTTGGAATTTTAATTGGTAGGGCACTAAACAAGTAGTCTAATTTTGGTAGAATGGTCATTTTTATTATATTATATTAGCTATCCATGAGCAGTTGATATTTGCTCAGTTATTTAAATTTGATTTTATTCATGTGAGAAGTGTTTTGTATTTTTTTTCATAAAGTTTTTGAATCTGCTTTTGCTGGTAGACTCCCAGGTATTTTATATTGTCTGAATTTACTTTGAATGGGATTTCTCTTTCTAGCTCTTTCTGCTGTATCTTGTTAATCATATGTAGAAATCTTTTTTTTTTTTGTTTTGTTTTTAGGTTTTTGCAAGGCAATGGGGTTAAGTGGCTTGCCGAAGGCCACACAGCTAGGTAATTATTAAGTGTCTGAGACTGGATTTGAACCCAGGTACTCCTGACTCCAGGGCCGGTGCTTTATCCACTATGCCACCTAGCCGCCCCATATGCAGAAATCTTGAAGATTTGTGATGGTTGATTTTATATCCTGCGACTTTGCTAGAGTTGCTAATTATTTCTAATAGTTATTTAGATGACTTTTAGGGATTCTCTAGGTATACCATTATGTCATCTGCAAAGAATAAGAGTTTTGTCTCTTCCTTCCCAGTTCTAATTCGTTCAATTTCTTTTTCTTCTTTCACTGCTGAAGCTAATATTACTAATATTATATTCAATAGTAGTGGTGATAATGGGCATCCTTGTTTCACCTCTAATCTTATTGGGAATGCCTCTAGCCTACCCCTATTGCATATAAAGCTTGTTGATGGTCTCAGATAGATACTGTTTATTATTTTAAGGAACAGTCCATTTATTCCTACACCATCTAGTGTTTTTAGTCAGACTGAGTGCTGTGTTTTTTCAAAAGCTTTTTCAGCATCTATTGATATAATGATATGATTTCTGATAGGTTTGTTATTGATATAATTATTTATACTAACAATTTTCCTAATATTGAACCAACCCTGCATTCCTGGAATAAATCATACTTGGTCATAGTGTATTATCATAGTGATAACTTCTAATCATTTTACTAAGATTTTACTTAAGATTTTTGCAACCATATTCATCAGACAGATAGGTCTATAATTTTCTTTCTGTTTTAACTCTTCCTGGATTAGGTATCAGCACCATATTGGTGTTATAGAAATGATTAGACAGAGTTCGGTCTTCACCTATTTTTTTCAAAGAATTTATATAACAATTGGAATCAATTGTTCCTTAAATGTTTGATACAATTCACTTGTGAATCAATTTGGCCCTAGAGATTTTTTTCTTAGGGAGTTCAATAATGGCTTGTTGAATTTAGAGCTTTATCAATTTTATTGGTTTTTTGGGTATCTCTTTTCAGTGGAGATCAATGAATTCTTCTAATAACCATTTTGTCCTTTGATTCCATGACTAAATCCTGTAATATTGATTCCAGCCTTTTTTTCTCTCTTCAATATTTTTAGGGAGTCCAATGATACTTAATTTGTCTCTCCTGGTTCTATTCATGAGGTCAGTGGTTTTGCTGATGAGGTATTTTACATTTTCTTCTATTTTCTTATTTTTTTGGTTTTGTTTAACAAATTCTTGTTGTCTCATAAAGGCATTAGTTTCCATTGACTTCATTCTTTTTTTAGAGAAGAATTTTCTTCCTTTACCTTTTGCAACTCCTTTTCTAACTGGTCAGTTTTATTTTGAAAGGAGTTTTCCATTTGTCCAAAGGAGGTTTTAAGAGAATTATTTTCTTTTTGCTTTTGTCCAATATTATTTTCCAAGGATTTGTTTTCTTGTTGCAAGGTGTTAATTTCCTCTTTGGTCTCTTTTCCCAAATTTTCCAATTGATTTTTAAACTCCTTCCTGATTTCTTGAAGGAAGTCTTTTGGGACTGGAGACCAAATCACATTCTCCTAGGTTGTTCTAGATCTCTCTGAGTTAGGTTCTTTGTCTTCTAGGTAGCTTTTTATGGACCTCCATTTCCATTGGACTTTCTTCATTTTCCAAAGATGTTGTATTGGGGGGTTGGGCTAGTTCACAGAGGTTTGGTGTTGACATCCTTAGAGGTTTTACTCTTTGGGTTTAGTAACTCCAAGTGGGCTGTCCAGTATTGAGTACTAGTTGCTTTCTCTGGAGTGTCTGTGAAATTGATTTGAGGCTCTCTCCCTAGGTCTGGAGGGGGTGGGTGGCACTCCTGAATATTTTTATCCTTGAACAATGTGGGAAAGACCTTGGGTGAGAATATTAACCTTCCTGTTCAACTGAAGGAGCTCTGCTGTCCACACCTGAGACTGGAAGGTGGGGCATTGGGGGTTGGGCCTGTTACTGTGTTTGTGCTGGGAAGAGGACCCAATTGCAGTGAAAATATTTAGTTCAGGGTCTTCCAGTCCAGCCAAGCTCATCAGGTCCATGTCTAGATGCACTCTGCAACTCTCTCTCTCTCTATGCTGGAACTTGCCCACCTGTCCTGATGGGACTACCCCCGGACTTCTGCTTCCACGTCCAAAGACTCCTAGGCCTTGGACCCTAGGTTCCATATTCAAAGACTCCACAGCTGACTGGCTGATTTTAGGTTAGTGTGGCTCTCACCCCACCCCTGCTGACTCTCTGCTCTCTGCCCCTGGCTTACCCACCATCCCTGGAGACAGACCTTGTTGGTATATGTTCTTCTCCTAGCTTCTTTTTTTCTGGGTATTGTCGATTGAATTTCTGTTAAGAGGTTTGTCTCATATTATAAAGAGACCTTAGCACAGTGCCCATCTTCTCTCCACCATCTTGGCTGGAAGTCCAAGGGATTTTTATTTTTAATTTGCTTTTATACTTCCTTTTCCATTTGGTCAATTCTACTTTTAAAGGAGGTGTTTGATTCGGAGGATTCCTCCCCCCCCATACACACACACACACACACACACACACACACACACACACACACACACACTTTCATCAATTCTATATTTTAAAAGGTTGTTTTCTTCAGTCAATTTCTATGCTTCCCTTTTCAAACTATTGACTCTTCCACAATTCTGGTGCTTAATTCTCATTTCTTTTGTCCTAATTTTCATTCATTTCTTTGATTTGATTTTTAAAATCCTTTTTGAGCTCTTCCAGGAGGACTTTTTGGACTGGAGACCAATACATATTCCCCTTTGAGCCTTCACATGTAGGTGTTTTGCCACTGTGTCCTGTTCATTTTGTTTTTAATCTTCTTTGCTATTATAGTAGCTTTCTATGATCAGAGATCTTTTTTTAATACACTTTAAAAAAATTAAGCTCCACACCAGAGGCATGAAGGTTTGGTGATTAACTTTTGGCTCTGGGGCCTTAGGCTCTGGAGTACTGTCTATGTGTTGACGGTCCCTGACTTAATAGTGCCTTCTGTGCCTGCATTCTTGAGCTTAAAATTTGTGTTCTGCATTGGAGATGGAAGCCTCACAACTGAACTTCTATGGCACCAGCCTGCTGAACTAAGTTTAAGGGGGTCTGGGTTGCTGCTCTGTACCATGGTTGAGAACCTCCTGTTAACTTGCTTGTCTACTGTGCTTGGTTATATTACCCTTTTATCCAAGTGGACAGAACTTTCCTAAAGTTATTTTTTTCCTAAAGTTTAAGTTGTCTTAAACTGGAAAATTATTTTACTCTATTTTTTTGTGCATTCTGTCACTCCAGAATCCATTTAGAGGTATGATTTAACATTGTTTCTGAGGGAAATTGGGGACAACTCAGGCCACTTCTGGCTTCTCTCCACTATTTTTGACTCTGTCTACCTGAGGTAAATTTTTTAATTTCTATTTTGCCTCTTGCTTCTAAAATATCAGGACAATTTCCCCTGATAATTTCTAAACATTGGTGTGAAAACTTATTTTTCTTTTAATCATGTTTTCAAGTACTTCAATAATTCTTAAATTATCTCTTCTGGATCTGTTTTCCAGATCAGCAGATATTCTTATGACAAATTTCACAATTTCTTCTTTTTTTATTTTGTAAAAATTTTTGTTGCATTTTAATTCCACTTTTCTTCAGTGTGCTTTTGTACTTTCCTTTCTACTTGATTAATTCTATTTTTAGAGTTATTTTCTTTGTTGAATTTTTTATATATCTTTTTCCATGCTATTAACTTTTTTCATTATTATCTTGAATTGCTCTCATTTCTTTTCCACTTTTTTCTTTTATTACTCTAATTTGATTTTTTTTACATTTTAATTTTCTTTATTATTCAAAAACCATCCTTTTTATTTACTCTTTTGACTCTGTGCTTGTGCCTTCAACACCTTCACAACAATTTTCTGCTCCTCAATCAGGAAAGCACGCTTGATCCTGTCACAGACACATTTAGCACACATGGAGCCACCATAAGCCCTGCTGACATGCTTTTTTGTCTTTGATAGCCTCATAAGAACTTTAGGTCTTACTGCCCGAACACCTCGAAGTCTTCCTGGGCACACACCACAGGCTGATTTTGGTGCTTTTCCAAATTTTGGTGTAAAGGTATACAATCTTGTTACCTGGAGTTCGTGACAGTCGAGTTTTGTCAGAAGCTGTATTGTAGGACAACCTACGCCGATATGTCAGGAGCTGAATCATTTTTAATTTCTTGTCAGGTTCGCCACCAGAAGAAGGAAGAGAAAGTGCCTCTAATTTGATTTTAAAAATCATTTTAAGCCATTTCAGGAATTCCTTTTCAGGCTAAGTCCAAATTACATTTTTTTAGACTTCATATGTGGCCATTTTGATGCTGCATTCCCTTTTTTATAAGCTCTGATTCTACTTGTCACCATAGTAACTTTCTACAGTCATTTTGTGAATTTGTATTTTTTTGTGAGAGAAGGACTCTAGTCCTATACTTTTCAAGTTTCTTATGCTGACGCTAAGGGAATTGCTACTTGATTTCACTGGTCTCTGCTGACTAGAACTGGAATGTGGAAATGTGTCTCTCCTTGGTGGGGAATTTCCTTGCTGTTCTGCTCCACAAGCAGTGGCTAAGTACAAAGGGTCTCTCTATTAACCAATCCTATTGAAGGGATATTGCTCTTGCCTAATTCTTTTGGTTCTATTTCACTGCTGACCTGTCCCAGAGGTGAGGATTCATTATGAGGCAACAATTTGGTGAGGCCTCACTGTTGCAGTATCATGGGAGGGATCTTTCTCTGCATCAAACATTATTGTCTCCCTTCTAGAACTGCTTGCTTGTAGCAAGGTGAGAATTAGCCTGTTGATTGCCCTGGTATTTTGAACCTTGATGTACATTCCCTAATGTAGGTCAATTGTTGCCTCTTGGAAATTTCTTCCTCCTACCCTAAAGAAATAAATCTTTTCCTGCCAAGCTAAAAGGTTGTTTTCTTCCACCTAAATCAGTTCTAAAGTGGTTTATCAATTTGTCTGGAGGGTAAATTGGGAAGATTGTAGTTAGTTCCTGTCTCACTCTACTATCTTGGTATCATAATAGTCCAATAATTGTTAAGTTATCTTGCCTAGATCTATTTTCCAGTTCAATTAGTTTTTCTCATGAAATATTTCAAAATTTTCATATTTTTATTATTTTGAATTTATTTTATTGTTTCTTAATATTTCATAAAGTCATTTGTTACCATTTTATGAATTCTACTTTTTAAGGATCATATTCTTGAGAGAGCCTTTATCCTTTTTTTGAAAATCTTGCTACTTTTTCCTTTTTAAGTTTTTTTCAAAGAATTTCCCATATCTATTTTTCCCATTTATCCAATTCTACTTTTAAAGGCATTCTTCTCTTCATGGGATTTTTTGTGCTGATTTTCCATTTGGCTTTTTCTATTTTTTCCCATTTACTTATTTATTTATTTGTTTGTTTGTTTGTTTATTTGTTTGTTCTTATTTTGTACAAATGCTTTTTTAAATACATAACTAAAATATTCTTGTTCAAGAGCAAACATAAAACTCCCTCTCCCCCAAAAAATATAGAATTACATGGGTGATAAAGTAAAGGGGAGAGAAAAAATTAAAATTAAAACAAAAGAAAAATAATAATAATAATTGTAGGTATAGCCAGGTGGAGCAGTGGACAGAGCACTGACCCTGAAGCCAAGAGCACCCGACCCCATATCCGGCCCTAAACACCCCAAAATCACCCAGCTGTGTGACTCCATGCAAGCCACCCCAATCCCATTGCCCTGCAAAAAACAAAGAAAAAAAAGACATAAAATAAAATAGCAATAATAATAATAGTAGGGGAGGCTGGGGGGCAGACAGAGAACTGGTCCTTGGGCCAGGAGCACCTGGGTCTAAATCCGAACTCAGACACCCATCAATCACACAGCTGTGTGGCCCCAGGCAGACCACCCAGCCCCATTCGCCCTGCAACCCCTCAAAAATAATCATAATAAAATTGTGCTTCAGTCTGTGTTCCAACACCACCAGGTCTGTCACAGGTGGATCACATTCTTTATGATAAGTCCATCACAAAAGTTAATTCCATATTTTTCCACCATTGCCATTGCTGATCACAACTCCCTCCATTCATACATCTCTACTAGTATGTACTATATTTTCTCTCTCCTTTCACTCTGACTCTGCTCTAGGGTAGCTGAGTGGCACCCCAGACAGATCCCTGGCCCTGAGGCCAAGAAGCTCCAAGCCCACATACCAACCCTTAGGCCCAGTATCCACCTGGTCCTATGGTCCCAGACAGGCCATCCAATACCAGCTCCTTGCAAGTAGTATAAAAGAAAATGTGTTATATCTAACTACTCTCTCCCCATGGTCCATACTCTCCTCCATCAGTCACATCCCCCCCTTCCCCCATCCCCATTCCTCTCCTTCTTACTCCAGATGTCTATACCCCATTGAGTACATATGCTGTTTCTTCTCCTAGTCACCTCTGATAAGAGCAAAGATTCCCTCATTCCCCCTTGCCTTCCCCCCTTCCATATCAATGCAATATCTCATCATAATAAAGAAAAATCTTATTGTATGAAATATCCTATTCCTCCTCTTCTTTTTCTTTCTCCCATTACATTTCCCTTTTATCTACTGAGCCCATTTTTATACGACAATATATCTTCAAATTTAGCTTTCTCCTGTACTTCATCTATAAAAGCTCCTTCTAGCTGCTCTATTAAATGAAAAGGTTCATATGAGTATTATCAGTATCATTTTTCTATACAGGAACACATGTAGTTCATCATTAAGTCCCTCATATTTTCCCCTTCTCCTCCACTCTCTATGCTTCACCTGAGTCCTGTATTTGAAGATCAAACCTTCTGTTCAGCTCTGGCCATTCTAACAGGAACATTTGAAATTCCCCTGGTTCATTGAAAGTCCATCTTTTTCCCTGGAAGAGGACATTCAGTTTTGCTGGGTAGTGGACTCTTGGTTGCATTCTAAGCTCTTTTGCCTTCTGGAATATTATATTCCAAGTCCTAAAAGTCCTTAATGTAGTTGCTGCTAAGTCCTATGTGATACTCCCTGCAGCTCCTTGATATTTGAATTGTGTCCTTCTGGCTGCTTGTAATATTTTCTATTTGACTTGGGAGTTCTAGAACTTGGCTATAATATTCCTGGGCGTTGCATTTTTTGGGATCTCTTTCTTGGGGTGAATGGTGGATTCTCTCAATTTCTATTTTATCTTCTGCTTCTAGGATATCAGGGCAATTTTCCTGTAGTAATTCTTTGAAAATGATGTCAAGGCTATTTTTCCTGCTCATGACTTTCAGGTTTTCCAATAATTTTTTCTAAGTCTGTTTTCTATATCAGTTGTTTTTTCAATGAGATGTTTCACATTTTCTTCTAATTTTTCATTCTTTTGCTTTTGAAGTACTGTGTCCTGATTTCTTGGAAGATCAGCAACCTCCCTCAGTTCCATTCTTTGTCTGAAGAATTTGTTTTCCTCAGAGAGCTTTCTTATCTCTTTTTCCATCTGGCCAATTCTGTTTTTTAAAGCACTCTTCTCCTCAATAAGTTTTTGAACTGTTTTATCCATTTGACCTATGCTGGTTTTTAGCATGTTCTTTTCTTCAGCATTTTTTTAGATGTCCTTGACTAAGCTGCTGACTTCTTTTTCATGTTTTTTCCTGCATCTCTCTCATTTCTTTTTTCAATTTTTCCTCTATCTCCCTCACTTGATTTTCAAAGTCTTTTTTTGAGCTCTGTCATAGCCCGAGCCCAATTTCCATTTTTTTCTTGGAGATTTTAGATGCAGGAGCTTGTACTACCTCATCTTCTGATTGAGTGTTTTGATTCTTCTTGGGATCATAGGCAAAGTATTTCTCAATGGTGTTCCTCTTTTTTCTCTGCTTATTCATTTCTCCAGACTTTTTCTTGTTTGGGGGTGCTTCCTGAGCTTTTGAGTGTGTGAGGCTGTGTCTTTCCTTCTGGTCTATGAATGACCACAAGCACACCTCTCTGCCATGGGACTGAGGTGGGGGCGGGCTGCTGTTCTATCGGGGATCTTGGACTGGGATCAGGATCTGAATGTGGTCAGAAACCCAGAGTCCTGTTCCAGGGACAGAGGACAGAGCTTGGCAGTCTCTCTCCACTCCCCTCCTTAGGCTCAGCACTCATGCTCTGGGGGCTCCTGCTTATGCGCTCTGCCTGCTTCATGTTTATGGATCTGGGCTGCCACAGCCAAGCTGCTAACTGTGTGCCCTGAGGGCTGGGCTTAACATGCTCCCTCTGGCAGAGGTTCCCCTGCTGATTCCCCAAATTGTGCTTGGTGCTCCCCCCGGGGTGTAGGTCAGGAAACTGCCCTCCCTGCTGTGAGCCATGCCTCCCAGCACCCTGGGGCTGCCTCCAGGATGCTGAAGTTCCTCTACTCTGGTGGGCCACCCCTCTGACCCCATGGAGCCTAGCCTTTCTGCTCTTTTCCAGGTTATCTTGGGATGTAGAACTGCCTCATTGGATCCCTCTGTGGGTTCTGTCTCTGGAAAATTTTGTTAGAGTCCTTAACTTATAAATTTTCATCCATACTGCCTAAGAGAAGGTCCTCTCCTGTTGACATCTTGGCTCTGCCCCCTCGGCCTTTTCTATTTTTTAAAGTATTATTTCCTCAGTATATTTTTACCTCCTTTACCAAACTATTGCCTTGAATTACTCTCGTTTCTTCTCTCAATTTTTTCTCTATCTCTTACTTGATTTTTAAAATTGTTTTAAAATTCTTCTATGACCTAAGATCAACTTACATTTTTCTTTCAGGATTTGGATATAACAGTTTTGATTCTCTTGGCTTCTAAGTTTGTGTTTTGATCTTTCCTGTCACCATAATATTTTTTCCTTTTTTTAAATTTTGTTTTTGAGGCAATCAGGCTAAAATGCCTTGCCTACACTCAAACAGTCTGAGAATGGATGGGAACTTCAGGTCTGGTGCTCTGTCCATTGCACCAGTTGGCTGTCCCTTAATAACTTTCTATAGTCAGCATAATTCCTTTCGTGATAGTTCAGTTTTCCAGTATGTTTCTTGGCTTTTAACTCTATGCTAAAATGAGAATCTGCTTCAGTAGTAGAGGGACCACTCCCAAACTTCATTTTTTTGTACAGCTATTTTCAGAGGTAATTCTGCAGACTAGTAAGTATTCAGTTATTCCAAGGTGGTACAAATTTAAAATTGTTTTATTAACTAGTCTCCTGGAATTTATTCTGGTCTGTGATTGACCACTCTTTTCTGTCCTGTAAGTGTGACCAGGTTTCCAGTTCTCCTGTGGCTGCAAACTCTGGCATGCTAGTGCCTCTATTTGTCCTGGGACTGAGACCCATGCCTGTGACTTAAATCTATGTAAGAGAAATGCAACAGAAGTTCTACAATGTTATTTTGACTGGTTTTCTGATCCTCTTAGCCTCTGAGCTGAGAGGTCTAGAAGTTATCAGTGCTGCCAATGATGCAATTTAATACAAGTCTTATTGTGGATTTGCTAGAAAGTGTTTTTTTTTAGATTTGTTTTCAAGGCAATGGGGTTAAGTGGCTTGCCCAAGGCTACACGGCTAGGTAATTATTAAGTGTCTGAGGTCGGATTTGAACCCAGGTACTCCTGAATCCAAGGCCAATGTTCTATTCACTGTGCCACCTAGCCGCCCCTAGAAAGTGTATTTTAAGGACTTTTTAAAAAAAAATTTTAAAGACTGTGTTTTAATCTTACCCCTGTGCAACATTCCTTTCTTGATGACTTTCTAAGTTGTCTTTGACTAAGAATTGTCTCATAATATTCTTTTTTTGAGTTCTGCTAGTCCAGAATTTGTTATGAGACATTGTTTACAGAAGTTTGTAGGAGTTACAAGGAGAGTTCAATCTAGTCCCTGACTTTTCTATATCATATTGGTCCTGGTCCCCCATTCCATGCTTTTAAATAAAAGTTCAAAATGTCTTCTTATTAAAATGATAGATTTTAGAGAATAATGAAGTTATTATTGGAAAACATTTAGTCTATATTTATTATATGTTAAGCATTAAAGTGAGCACTCAAGATACAGAGGAAGTCCCAAAATCATGTTTACCAAAGAACCAGAATTCAAATTAACAAAGAAAGACAACATTTAAACAATTTAAAAATTTTAATTTCCTTGTTGGATCCTTCCCTTCCTCCACACCTCCACCTGCCACCTTTAGAAGACATGTAAATTGATATAGGTTTTATATGCGTAGTCATGAAAAATATTTCCATATTAATCCATTGCTAAAGAAAATGCAAAAAAAGCATAAAGAATGCTTTAAAAATATATGCTCCAATAGGCTTCCAGATTTCATCACTTCTTTTTCTGAGATAGATAGAATTTTTCATCAAAAGTTCTTTGGAATTATCTTGGATAGGAGCAGCTAGGTGGCACAGTGGATAAAGTACCAGCTCTGGAGTCAGGAGTACCTGGATTCAAATCCAGTCTCAGACACTTAGTAATGACCTAGCTGTGTTGTGTGGCCTTGGGCAAGCCACTTATCCCCATTGCCTAGCAAAGCCTAAAAAAAAAAAAAAACAACAAAAAACAGGAATTGTCTTGGATAATTCTACTGCTGAGAATATCTATTACTTGCAAATGATCATCCTTAAAATATTGTTTTCACCATAGACAGTATTATTCTGGTTAAACTTATTGCATTTACTAGTTCAGATAAATTTTCCCAGCATTCTCTGAACTCTTCATTTCTTATAGCACAATGGCATTATTAAAAAAAATATATATATAAGCTACAACCTTGTTCAGCAATTCCCCAGTTGAAGGAATACCCTAAATTTCAATTCTTTTTCATGATATAATATTTTTGTACATATTGCTTCTCTTCCTTATTCTTTTCTCTTTGTGGCACAGACCTGGTAGAAATGTTGCTTTGTCAAAAGAAATGCTAAGTTTTATAGCCCTTTGTGCACAGTTCCAAAATGCTCATCAGAATGGTTGGATCAGTTATTAGCTCTACCAAGATTCCATTAATATCCTTATTTTTCTACATCTCACCTACATTTGCCATTTTCATTCTCTGTCATATTAGCCAATCTGATAGGTTTCACATAGTTTCACGTAGTTTCACCTCAGATTTGTTTTAATTTGTATTAATCTAATCAATAACCATTTAGAGCATTTTTATGTGACTAGAGATAGATTGGATTTCTTCTTTTGAAAACCACCTATTCAAATCTTTTGACCATTTGTCAATGGGTAAATGACTCATTTTTATAAATTTGATTCTCAATTTAAAAAATTGCCTTTATCAGAAATATTTGTTAAAAATTCCCCCCACCAGTTTACCATTTTCCTTCTATTACTGACTGCATTGTTTTTGTTTGTTTTTTAATATAATATAAGCAAAATTATCTGTCTTATTTTCTGTGATCTTTTTTATATCTTGTAATATCATAAATAATTGCCCAATCCATAGATCTGAAAGACAAAAGCTTCCAATGTCCCTCAGTTAGCTCATATCATCTCTCATTATGACTACATCATCATCCATTTTGTCCCCATCTTCATAAATAATGTGAGATGTTTGCTTATATCCACTTTCTATCAAATTATTTTCCAATTTTCCTAACAATTATTGTCATTTTAAAGATTATTTCCAAATCTTTATTGCCACATTTAATGTTTTCTTGTCAAAGGTTTTGGAGTATTTTTTACTTCCTTCTCTAACACATTTTTTTTCAGATGAGGAAAGTGAGGCAAACAGGGAAAATTCAGTTAGTAGGAAGCTGAATTTCGATGACTCCAGGCTCGCCACCATACCACCTATTTTCTCTTTTCTTCAAATAGAGAACCCTAGAAGCTTGGATCTTTGTGTTTATAAAACATTAGATTATCATGGTGATTTACTATTTTGTATTATGTACCTAATCTACTTAATTGATTGATTCATTTTATTCTCTACCGGTTATTTAACAGATTGTTTTGATGATTACTGCTTTGTAATATAGTTTGAGATCTGGTACAGCTAGAGCATTTTAAAATATTTTTACTTGATTCCCTTGATATTCTTATTCTTTTGTTCTTACAGATGATTTTTTAAAAAGTTCCTTAGCTCTAGAGATTATCTTTTTTGGGAGCTTGTTAGGTATGGCACTGAATATGTATATTAAGTTTGGTAATACTGCCATCTTAATTACCTGAACTTGGCTTATCCATGAGAAACTGATATTTTTCCAATTGAATTCATTTTATTTGCGTGAAATTTTTTTTTTGTAATTTTGTTCAATAGTTCCTATTTGTCTTAGCAGAAAAACCTTCTATTTTCTACTCTATGAATTATTCAAACTGTAATTTCTATTTCTATTTCCTCCTACAAGACTTTGTTGGTCATGCATAGAAATATTGATGATTTATGTAGGTTCATTACTGAAGTTGTTATTTGTTTCATTTTTGTTCTAGGGTTCTTTGAATATGCCATCATATCATCTGCAAAGGGTCATAGTTTTGATCCCTAATTAAATTTCTAATTACTTATTCTCATCCTTCTCTTATTGCTATAGTAGTCATTTCTGTGTGATTGTACCTACAATCATTTTGTCCTCATCTTGGTCTATAAATGTTTGTCTATATTTAATTTCTTCCAAATTGTTTTCCAATTTCCCCAGAAATTATTGTCATTTATTTTTCAATTCTTTCCAATTCTTCATTCTTACATTTGGTGTTTTCTTGGCAAAGACACTAGACTGGTTTGCATTTCCTTCTCCAGCTCCTTGCTTTACCTCTGGTCTTAGGGAGAAAAATTCTAACATCTTCATTACAGTTAAATTCTTGCTAATGGTTATAAAAAGATAGTACTTTTTTAAAGAACTTTTAATTTATTCCTATGCTTTCTAATATTTTAATAGAAATATATTATATTTTGTCAATAGCTTTTTTTTTACATTTGTTGAGATTATATTATGATTTTGGTATTGATATTAGTTTTCCTAGTATGATATGAGTCCTGCATTTGCTGGTGTAAATCCCATTAGGTCACCAAAAATGATCTTTGTGCTTTAATGCTGTAATCTCCTTGCTAATATTTTATTAAATTTTTGAAATAAAATTCATTAGGAAAATTGATATATAGTGTTCTTTCTCTGTTATCACTCTTTCTGATTTAGATATGAGTACCATATTGTAAAAATAAAATGAATTTGGTGAGAATTTTCCTTTACTTATTTTTCCAAATTATTTTTATAGTGCTGGAAGTAGATGTTCTTTAAATATTTGGTAGAACTAATTTTTGAATTAGTTCTGGATATCTTTTCTTAATTGATGATTTATTAAATTTCTTGTTTTAAGTTGTTCATTTAAGTATCCAATTTCCTCTTCTATTCATCTCGACAATTATATTTTGGCAAATACTAAATTAAGTCATTTAGATAATTACATTTATTGGCTTATAATTTTGAAAAATAGCTATTAATAATTGTTTTAATTTTCTCTTCATTAATGGTGAATTCGTGCATTTCATTTCTGGTATTGGAAATTTGGTTTTCTACTTCATTAAAAAAAATTAACCCACATCTCACCACCATTTATATTTTTTCTAAGTAACCCCCCCTGCCCAGAACTTAGCATAATTTTCTTCCAATAGTACACGTTTAATAAATATATTTTTGACTTTGAATGTAGTAATGTTCTTTAGAAATATGTACACTAAATTTGAAGAGCAATAAGGACAATAATAATAGTAACATTAACTGTCAATTTCTAGAACATAAACATGTATATTAAAAGATAACAAATGTGGTATTTTCATATTTTTTTATTTTATAGTTATGCAAACATACATGCACATAGAGGTTGGTGTACTGTGCCTGCTTCATTTCCATTAAGACACCTGTCTCATTTATGTCTTTACAAATCATCCAGACTTTTTAGTTCTGGGGGAATCTGATCATTAAGGATATTGAATCTAGGTTCCTTTTTCTTACCTCTCTTGTGTCTTTGAACACTGACATTGGTATCCCACCATCATATTATTTAAAATTTAGACTCATACATACACCCAGAACTTCCCCAAATGAGGAAGTAAAAGAAATGGTAAAGTGTATGACATAAATCAATATGGGATATTTGTAAATTTCATATGCAAAAAATACAAAAAAAAGAATTTTCAAGTGTATAGAAACAGTAAGAAAAATTAAAAGGTGATAGTGTTGACCACTATTATAGGAGGTTAATATTTTTAAATGCCTATTTAGTATTTTATTGAATTACTGATTAGTCATTTGGCATTACATCATGACTACACTGTACAGATAAATCCTAAACAGGTTTGGTCTGGTCCTCTTTTAGTGCTCATCTTCCCAAAGAGTCTTGGAATATTTACCTGGTTTTCTCAAGACTATTGGTCAGATCTGATTCCGTGGGATTGAAAGCTCTTTATCTGTCCAACTTCTAAAGTTGTTTTTAAACCCATATACATCTTACCCAAGATTTATGGGGGGGGGTTAGTTTGGGTTTTTTTTGTCAAGGCAATGGGGTTAAGTTGCTTGCCCAAGCCCACACAGCTAGATAATTTTTAAGTGTTTGAGGCAAGATTTGAATTCAGGTACTCCTGACTCCAGGCTAGTGCTCTATACACTGTGCCACCTAGCTGCCCTTCCAAGATTTATGTTTAATGATCTTTTCAGTAAAATAAATATTAAGAGGAAATGGTTGCCAGTTCATTTAGTTGAATTTGTGGTATATGATATGGTATAAAATATAATTTAGCTCTTAGTGGCCTCCTACATCCTTTTTTAAGTATCTGTCACTTTTACTCTTTCAAAAATAAAAGTTACTTCAAACATCCTTGCTTAATGGCTACTTGATGATCAAGGTCATTCTGGAAAGCATGTCTGATCCAGGAAACAACTTGGCCCTGACCTATTAAGCAAAGATTTTATATCATAGACTTATCAGATACTGTTCTCAACTGTCTTATAAAAAGGATATAATAAATTAATTCCTATTAAATTAAAATGTGGTGGTATATTATTTCTAGGTATATTGTATCTTTATCAGGTGATAATCAATGCTTTAGTCCAATATAATTATGTCTAAAAACAAAATTTCAAATCTTAGAAACAGAACGGCAGGAAGAAAGCTGTGGACCCTCAAACAATACCTTGGAATCATATATATTCTGCTATTTTGTAAGGAGTACCATGAATATAAAGTTTATCATTAGAAATTTATACAGTGCTAATGAAAAAGGATTTATACATAAAATATAACTTTTTAGGATCACATATTAAAAGGTAGACAGGAAATTGAAAACTATATATTTGAATACACTCATTTCATAAATGAAGAAACAAATCCACTGAGTCTAGTCCTTTTCTTGGTGCTCATCTTCTCCAAGATCACACAGGTGACCAAAGTGGCAAAGAAATGATTCCAACTCAGGCTAACTTTCTTATCAGTAATTTTTATTCTACATCTCATCCCACTCTTAATTTTGAAAATAATACAAACAACATTTTTATGGACTTGTCCTTTATATGTATTACAATGAGGAGTTCTGGAATTGAACTAACTGTACACAGATTCAGTGACAGTGATGAACAACTCACTTAAGTTCTTAACCTCAGTTTCCACATATTTATAAAATAAAACAGCTAAACCAGATAGACTCCAAGGCATATACATACATACATATATACATAAATACATATATAAAGGCATATACATACATATGTACATATATATATGATTCTATGGTAATATGTATTTCCAAATAATATGGAAACTGACAAATCCCTCTATACCATCATGTTACCTGTACTCATCTACACTATTAGCTATCTAAATTGGTTGTTATCATTTCTAAGGTTCTTTAATCACTAAATATACTTAGATGTCCTAGAGCTCTTGAATATTCCTTTCCTGTGGGGGCTCATTTCTGTACCTATATCTAAAATGGTAGAAAGGGAAAGTTATCTCAGTTATCCCCAAATTCTCAATTTTTAAAATAAACTTATTTCTGAGCCAGATCCTTCAAGAGAAAAATAAAACTCCTTAATGAGGAACTATAGTAAATAAATTTATATGGGGATCTTCTCAAACAAGATATTGGAGTGACTTGCCATTACATATTCTTGTGGATTAGGCAACTATTAGTTGTGATTTGCCCAGAATCACAAAGCTACTTAAATCTGAGTTAGATTTGAAATTAGGTCTTCCTGACTTCTGGGTCTTTATCTACTGAGGAATCTAGCTAGTAAATGAATCTTTGATGAGCTGATCTGAATTTACATATACTTTATTCTAATAAAAAAGTATAATTTTTGAGATTCAGTGCCAAGAGATCTTTGTAAGAGAATAGGAGAGTCAGGTGAATACACAAGATGTAAATAAAGAATTGAAAACACTATTGTTATTAGAGGATACAACAAACTGTTATTGAAGTTTTAAAGTCTATAAATTATTTCTTTTCTTTTTTTATTTTGAAAAATTCTATATCTAGATGGGGGGTACTCAGAGGAGCACAAGGAAGAAAAGAAAAGTTTTGGGTATGTAAACCTTTCTAATTAATTTCCTATTAGAACAAAAGAAATTTAAATGCTTCTATTTATTTACTGCTTTGCTTTTACTATCTAGTTCTTATTGTAAGACAACTGAGGCTGGATCATAGATTTGTTGTTTTCTCTGGCACAGAATCTCTCATGCCCAGTAGCTCATAATGATGGCTTTCCTCAATTGAACTCATTTTAACTATTAAGGAAGAAGCAACATTCTTTTGTAAAAAAAAGCATGAATAGCAATTAATGTAATTTTCACATTTTTTTTTACAAGGCAAAAGGTATATAATGAAATGAAATAGAAAGTCAATACAAAAGAATGAATCAAAATTTAAAATGCCCATGGGGTTCATTCCCAAATGAATGCCACCCTCTGTATGTTCCCAAGGAAATAGAGTCACATTTCCTAATTAACCTCTGAGTCTGTAATAGAGCTGAGGAGGGTATCATGCATTCACCCACTGAAAGATCCTATGTATTTTTTTTTCAGTAGCACTTTGGGGAATGCTGACTTTCTGGAAGGATAAGAGAGCATTGTACAATTTGCTGATTTTTTTAATGGCACAGAACCTGCAGTCCAGAGTACTTGGTACTATAGGCTATAGCCTACTCAGGTTTCTTAGAAGTGCCTGCAGATCAAGGCAATTCTGGCATTTGAATAGATATGGCTATAATTTTTTCATCTTTCTCTTGCTATTTCCTCTCATCTCATCAATTTTTCATATAGAGAGTCTACTAGCCTTAAAAAGTTTTATTTCTGCTTTTTGTGTTCACATAGCAGTAATTTTTCAACACACAATGCCTCCATTGATTATTCCCTGTAGCAACAACATGAAATCTATGTTTTTAAGTGGTGCATGTGAAAAACACATTCATTTAATTAATGGTGATGCCTCCACACTACTGAGCCAAGATACAAGTTACTGGGAGGTATAATACAAAGAAAATTACCTTACAAGAAATGTTCTCCCAGTTACAAGTATGTAGGAGTATGATGTTGTTAATGGAGAAAAAAATCTGCAGGGTATCATTCTGTTCTTCATTCAATTTACTGCATAAACTACAGAACTATGACTAATAGGTCTCTGATTCAAAAACTTTTTTCCTGCATAATCTCTGGTTTGAAGCTTTATCCTTCTGCTTTCCTATACATTATAACAAACTTCCACTTGTTTTGTGCCCTATTCACATATATTCCCTTCCTCCACTTTGTATCAACTGAACTGGTTTAGGTCATAATGAACTGCTCCTATGATGCAACACATCTATCCAACTAGAATTCTAGCCCCAAATCCAACATCATCTTCTATTTTTTTTGAAAAGTCAAAACTGTTCTATTTTGACTTATAATTATTTGATCTATGACTTTTAAAGAAGAAACTTTATGGAATAAATGATCCAAATGAATCCAAATGCAATTTTAGTTTACAAGTGTCAAAATGAAATTTTTAATTGAGATATTTATAATGTGCTTAGCACCTTCCCAGACATTTAATAGATATATGTTTTCCTTCTCCACTTCTCTTTTCCAATGCTCTCCACTCTTGTATTCTATAAAAAATCATAGTTATGAAACAGTGAAAGAGACTGTAAGTAATCATTCTTATTCATTCTTTTCAGGGAAATTAAAAAGAACCCCACAGTTGACTCCAGAAAGTCATGAAATTGATGCATAGTGAAAAACTAAAAGAACATTTTATGCTATAAATGAATATAGAATGGATACTTTTGAACACTTCTATAAAAAAAATGGAGAGAATTGAATAGAATCAGGATAATAATTTATAAGATAACAGAAGCACCATTAAGAAAAACAACTGTGAAAGCTGTAAGAACTTCTGATAAATTAAAAGATCAGCCATGAATCTGGAGGAAAATTTATGAAAGCATGCTATCTTACTACTGGAAGAGATGTAATGGAATCAGGGTATAGAATGAGGCATATAGTTCTTTGGCATTGCTTAATAAGGGATATTTTTGCTTGATTATGCATAGTTAATAGCAAGGAATTTGCTTTCCTTTTATTTTTTTCCAATTGGATGGGAGGTAAAACAGAAAACAATTGAATTTCTGTTCATTAATTTTTTTTAAAATAAAACTATAAAAAATTTCAAAACCTTATCTATTTCTCAAAAATAAATACCTTTCTGAAAGCAATGTTCAGGGTATATTTTGTTGAAAGGAAATAGGGGGCAACTTGGTGGCACAGTAGATAGAGCACTGGCCCTGGATTCAGTAGGATCTGAGTTCAAATCAGTCTCAGACACTTTATAATTACCTACCTGTGTGACCTTGGGCAAGTCACTTAGCCCCATTACCTTAAATAAATAAAAAAAAATTAAAAAAGGAAATAGGTAGAAAAAGAAAAAGGTGGCAATGAAGGGGAAAGTGAATCAAAGGTAAAATTTATGATAGTGAAAACAAATTCTATCAGAGTGTGAAGAAAGGTTAAAGAAAAAAGAAACAAGTTTAATAACCTGAAATTGAATTCTGAGTCAAGGAACAAGAAGAAGAAAGAGAGCAACACATTACATCAAATCTAAGTTACTAGTGCTAAATACATTCCAGATTCACCACTTCTTCTATAAAGTGAACAGATGGGAAACAGAGAAAGAAAAGAATATAACAATAAAATAGAGGGAAATACATATTAAGGATAATAATTATTAATATTTATGATATTATGTCCCTCACAAAATGGAAGAGGTTAACAAATACATTCAAACATAGAATTCAGCAATATCTTGTTTATAAGAAATTTAGAGACCCACATAGAATTAGAATAAGAGGCTATGGCAAAATATATTATACTTCATCTGAAAATTTAAAAAAGTAGGGATATCCATCACTATTTCAAATAATCTAAAAGCAAAATATATTTTGATTAAAAGAGATTTAAAAAGGAAACTGTATTTTCCTGAAACATATAATGAACACTTAAGTATTAAACATTTTTTCTTTGATTACTTATCTAAATAATAGAAGGAAAGATTAAATGAGTTGCAGGGACAAGCAATAAAACTATAAATATTATGCTCCTCCTTGTGTCACATTTCAGGTCCAACTAGATAATAAGAAAAAAATAAATATTTTGAAGATTTGAATAAGTTTTTTAGAAAACTTTGATTCTACAGACCTCAAGTGATTATTATTAAAAAGGCATAGAAATTCTCAGCCTTTCATAGTATCTTTATAAAAACTGTAAATATGTCAGAGCATGGCAATCTCTCAAAGAAATACAGAGAAGCATAGTTATTAAGAATTTTTTATTTACTAAAATGAAATTCAATTATTTTTAATAAAGATCAATAGAAGAATTATTACAAATTAAGTGAAAAAATAATTTATTGCTGTAGAATTTGTGGATCAATGAACCATTTGATGGTTTATAGACAAAGACAACATTGTGATAGTGTTTCAAAATTTGGGAAATATTGAGATAGTACAGATCAACAAACTGTAATCAATGCAAAATAAAACCTTGAAAACCACAATTAAAAAACCTGAATGATGCAGAAATACTTAAAAATGAACAGAGGTGAACATAATTATAAAATAATGAATTATTGAAAAGTTAGGAACTGTTTTAAGGATAATAATGAAAAAAGATTTTAGAAATCTGTTGAATACGGTTTATATAAAAGTCAAATTATCAGTAAAAGAACTGAAAAACATAAATTCAGAAAAGAAGGAATTATTTAAGAAAAACTATTTGATCCAATTATATTCCAATAAAAATGGAAAGCTAAATGATATGGATTAAATGTTTGCAAAAGTTCAAAATGGCCAAGTTAACAGAACATGAACATAAGACTTTAAGATTTTGAGAAGGAATTTTATACCACTAATAAACATGTACAAACAACAGCAACAACAATCACAAACCTTGGATCCTTGTATTCATGAATAAATTCTATCAATTTTCTGAAAAAAAATTAATACAACATTACATAGACTGAAAAATTCGAAGTTGAAAGGGGTACTATCATATTCTATGGGACAATATATTTAATACTAGAAAGAACTGAAATAGAAAAAACCATAGATCAGAATCCCTAATGAATATTCACAAAAATCCTTTGAAAAAATTTTAGCAGAGATCATGACAATATATCACACACATATAGCAGAAAGTATGAGCAGGTTGCATTTAGAGAAGAATGAAATATTACATCAAGATTAGGAAAGCTATCAACACAACTGTTCATCTTAAAGAGAACAACCAAAATATATGATGATGTCAGCAGAAGCAGAGAAATGCATTTGAAAGGATAACTATCCGTAACTTTAAGATATTTTACTTACAAATAGTATATATATGTATGTAAATATGTATATAAAATGTAAAATGAAAATCTGGCATTAAATGTGATGGGGATAAACCACATGATTTCCCAGTTCTAGAATAAAACAAGAACATCCATTATTACTATTATTTAATACAATTTTTCAGATTTTGATTATACAATGACAAGAAAAAGAAATTAATTGGTTAAGAGAAGACACAGAGGAAGCTAAATCATCACTGCAGAAATTTTGCTTAGAAATGTCTAGAGAGCTGAACTATCAGTTACTTTAGCAAAACTGCAGAAAATTAAGTAATTCTCAATAAATCATCAGCATTTCTGCATAAAATCAACACCAGTAGGCAATACTAGAATAAGATAATCTTTTTAAAATACCTTCAGATTGTTTAAAACTTTTGAGCAACCAAGTCATACTTTATTGTTCTTCTAGAATCATTTCAGTCATATCTGACTCTTTGTGACTTCTTTTGCAGTTTTCTTAGCAGAGACCCTAGAGTGGTTTTCTATTTCCTTCTCTAGCTCATTTTACAGATGAGAAACTAAGCCAAGTACAGTTAAGTAACTTGCCCTGGGTCACATAGATAGTAACTGTCTGAGTCCAGATATGAACTCAGGAAGATGAATCTTTCTGATGTCAGGCCCATCACTCTAAACCCAATGTCACCTAGAGTAATGTAACTTATAAAACATTTTTATAAAAATACTTATAAAAATAAGGCATATAAGTCCAAATGGAAAATTTAATTGCTCTGGGGCAATCTAAGACAATATAATGAGTTGATAATATTACCTACATTAATTTACTTATTTTATGCAATGACAAATTATCAAAGTTCTGGAATTAAAGTTCTTGATGAAATAACAATTCTCATGGAATTATTAGATCATAACTATCTCAAGAGATATAATGGGTAAAAAGGCAAGTTAAGCATTTAGTATTACCAGATCTCAAACTGTACTCCAAATTTCTAACCAGCAAATGATTTGCAATTGATTAAGAAATTGACTGATCAGTTTAAACAATATGAAGAAATACATAAACACAATAACTTCATGTTTTATAAAACAGAAAATGTTACTTCTTGGGGAAGAACCCACAATTTAACAAAATTCTGGGTGTACTGAATTGGAGTCTGACAGAAATCAGGTATGCACTAACATTTTAAACCATATATAAATGGATACATGACAGACAAAAATGGATGCATCAAATTTTCTTCATTAACCACTTAGCATATCAGACTGATGTGTAGGAAGTAAGTTTCTGACACTTGAATAAATTATTTTCTAAGAAAGAAATCCAAGCTATCATTAATTACATGGAAAAATTCTCCAAAACTCTAAAAATTGAAGAAATGCACATTAAAGCAAAGTTTGTCTTCTAGACAATCTGGAATCTTGCCCTCTTAGGGCAAGACCAATTAGAGCTTTATTCTGTTTATACCTCTACTAAGTATAAGAAAAAAATATATATATGTATAAAAATATTGCAATAGCTCTTATATGATGAAAAATGAAATGAAACTTGAGGGGATGAATATAATTTTTGGAATGGTTAAACAAATCATGCCATATTAATTTAATGGGATAATATTGAAAGGACAAAAGGTATGCTTTCAAGGAAACCTAAGAAAATTTGTATGAATTGATACAAAATGAAATGAACAGGAGCAGCTAGGCTGCACAGTGGTTAGAGCACTGGGCCCTGGAGTCAAGATGATCTGAGTTCGAATCTGTTCTCAGACACTTAATAATTACCTAGCTGTGTGACCTTGGACAAGTAATTTAAACCCACTGCCTTGCAAACACCAAAAAAGTAAAAAAAATACACTAAACTAAAAAAAAAAGCTAAAAATGAAATGAGCAGAACTTGGAACACAATTTATACAATAATAAAATAGCAAAGACAGTTTTAAAAGAAAACTAACTAAATTAACTAACTAAATTAACCAACAAAAATTCTAGAGAATTCATACTGAACCCTTCAGAGAGGTGGTGGAACCAGTGCTCCAAATGAGACATTTTTTTTCTGAATACAAAAACAAGGTCAGCGTGGGAATTTGTTTTCTTTGGCTATTCATATTTATCATGAGTTGTTTTCTTCCTTGGTTCTTTTGTTCCTTCATTCCTTCCTTCCTTTCCCAAAAGAGGAATGGTCAAGTAGTAAAAGAAATGCATTTTAATTAAAAATAAATAAAATATATGTATTATAATTAAGGCTAGATTTAGGAAAATATATTTGTCAAACATGCACTTATATATAATAATAATAGTTTCATGATGAAGAATTTTTAAAATATGTTTAAAATCTGAAATATTCATTATGAAATGCTGAAAATAAGTGATTTCAGTAAAGAAGAGAGCAAATTACATATTAATACAAAGCCTATGAATTGCAATTAGATCTCACTTATTGCTAGTCAAAATTTTTGGTTCTTTATTTCCTTAAGGATAAGAATAGGATGATAAAATGTAAAAGCTGAGAAAGACTTTAAAGGTCATCCAGTTCTACCTCTATCAAGTAAGCTAAAAAGATTGACATCTGGGGAGGATAAATGTGTTGATCAAGATCATAACAATTGTAAACAGAGGGCTTGGTACTAAAACCCAGGTCCAATTTAAGAAATCCAGTAGTTTTAGCTATCAAAATATATATATATATATATATATATATATATATATATATATATATATATATATATATATATATGATCTAACTGTGCTTTAAAAATTAACAGGGGAGAAGGTAGAGCTAAGTTGATGTAGTAATGGCATGTACTTAGCTAAGCTGTCACAAATTCCTCTCCCAAGCATTAAACTAATGCTTCAAGATGAATTCTGGGGAAATACAACCAAAAAATTAAAGGATGAGATGAAAAAAAATTTCTAGCACAACCCAATTTAGAAAGTGAGCATGAAAGATATGTTTCACTATAGTGAAAGTGTGGTTTGGACTAATATAGGCAACACCCCAAGAAGCTTCCAGAACTCTCAGTCCATAGAGGTTAAAAGGATAAGAAAACTAGTCAGAAGGAGATTATATGGGACCTTTTCCAAGCACTTGGAGCAGGACTCTATTGCTTTGTTCTTAGGCAATTCAAAGTCCCAATCTGGGATAAGGAGGAACATTAGTAGAATTGGGAATCCTGATGACAATTCCAGGGTGGAAAAGTGGATTTGTGATAAAAAAAAGAAAAGAACTTAGCATTATATTTCAAGAAATTGTTCAAGAAAACTGCACTGATATAGAATGTAAAATAGACATGAAATGAATTCACCAATCACCTCCTGAAAGAGATCCCAAAATGAAAACTCCCAGAAATACTGTGGTCAAATTCCAGAGAGATCAAGGCAATGAAAAACAGTATAGACAGTTACAAAAAGACAAGTCAAATTTGGTAAAATTACAGGCAAGATAACAAAAGATAGCACCTTCATTAAAAAAAAGATTAAGGGACTCATAATATGATATTGTAGAAGGCAGAAGGGTAAGAATTATAACCTAGAATTACTTATCCAGCAAAATGGAGTATAATCATTCAAGGGTGAAAAAGTATATATATATATATACATATATATATATATATATATGTATATATATATATATATATATTTAATGAAATAGAGGAATTTCAAGCATTTCTTTCCAGAGGTGAATAGAAAATTTGACTTTGATAAATAACATTTAAGAAAAGCATGAAAAGATAGTAGGAAAGAGAAACCAAAAGGGATTCAATTAGTTTAAAATGTTTACACTTCTGCATGGGAAAATGATACACATTATTCTTAATTTTCTTCTCATTTACTGTGTCAGTTAGAAGGAGTATACATAGAAAGAGAGCACAGTTGTAAGTTGAATATGATGATATAATTATATAAAATAAATAAAATTTAGGAGTGAGAAAGAAAAATGCACTTAGAGAAGGCAAATGAAAGAGACAGAATAGCATAAAATTTATCAACTAAAGAAACTTTAAAAGAGCTTTTACAGTCTAAGGGGAAATGTGGGAGTGCTGGCAAATGCTTCAATCTTATTCTCATTGGAATTGGCTCATAAAGGAAATGGCAAACACATTTGTTGGGAATAGAAATCCTCATTGCCCTGCAGGAAAGTAGGAGAGGTGAGGACATAAGAGAAATGGAAGAACCTAGTAGAAGGGAAAACAGATTGCAGAAATGTTTAGAAGTATAACATCTTTGAGGAGGGGATGGTTGAAAAAGAGAGGGAGAAAAATATTAAAAGTAAGGAAAAGTAGGATGAAGGGAAATACAAAGTTAATAATCATAATGGGTGCAGCTAGGTTGGATAGTGGATAGAGCACTGACCCTGGAGTCAAGAGGACTTGAGTTCAAATTTGTCTCGAACACTTAATACTAACTTAGCTGCGTGAATTTGGGCAAGTCACTTAGCCCCATTGCCTTGCAGAAACAAACAAAAAATAATTATAGACATGAATATGAATGTAAATTCACAAAACAGAAGTGAAAAACAGTTGACTAGAAACTAAGAATTCAACAATGTTGTTTACTAAAAAAATCTAAAAAACAAGCAAAAATAATTGAAGCAATGGAGCATATGTTTATATGTATACATACACACATACATACATATATATATATATATATGCATATGTATAAGAATATATGGGGGGGTAACCAGCTGGAACAGAGTTGATTAAATTCAGCTAAAGTGTAAAGAAGATTGAAGTATTAATAATGATGTCACAAAATAAAATTAAAATTAAAAGAGGTACATAGGGAAACTACATTTTGCTAAAAGATTACAGACAATGAAGTCATATCAATATTAAAAATAAATGCATAAAATGGCATATTATATCTGAATCTTTAAAGAAAATATTAAACAAGTAAAATTAGTAGATTATGCTAGTGAGGGACTTCAACTTTCCTGGTCTCAGAAGTATATATTATTAAATCAAAAAATAAGCTAAAAATATAATAATGTATAGAATATAAGAATTAGATATTTGGAAAAATGAATGATAATAGAAAGGAATATGTGTTTTCTCTTAGTCGGCATTGAGTGTGTATTAATTGTATCAAAATCTCACAAACAAATATGTAATGGCACAAATTGCAAATCTACTCTTTCCAGATTATATTTCAATAAAAATTACATTCAAATAAAGGGCCTTAAAACATGGATTAAAAACTAATTGAGAGCTAAATAATCTAATCCAAAAAAATTAATGAGTCAAGGGACAAATCATAAAATCAATCTACAGTTTCACTAAAGAAAATGACAACCATAAGAAAATATATGAGATTTTTATGGGATGCAGCCAAAGCAATCTTTAAGGAAAAATAATTTCAGTAATTTTTTTTAAAATAAGGAAAAATACTAATTTAAAAATAG
Source organism: Macrotis lagotis (assembly GCF_037893015.1). Taxonomy (NCBI): domain Eukaryota; kingdom Metazoa; phylum Chordata; class Mammalia; order Peramelemorphia; family Peramelidae; genus Macrotis; species Macrotis lagotis. The sequence goes on from NC_133662.1 coordinate 37,747,332, forward strand.
AGAAAGTGCATTAGTGAATTTGTAGGCAATGAAGAATATTAGATGAAAACAAATTAAATATTCCCAATTAAACAATAAGTTGGAAATCCTAAAAAGTCAAGAAGAAATTAATGAAATAAAAAGTGAGAAGACCATTGAACTAATAAATAAAATTATGAGGTGGTTTTTATGAAAAAATATGAATTAAATAAACCAAAATTACAGTATCAAAAACTAAAAGTATAATAAAACACCATTAAGTTGAAATTTCAGCAGTTATTAGAGCTATTTTGCCAATTATATGTCAACAAATCCAACAATCTAAGTGAAATGGTTGATAATTTATGATAGAATAAATTTTCAATATTAAAAAAAGATAAATTAGGATACCTAAATAACACTATTTTAGAAAAAGAGACTGAACAAACCATAAATAAACTAAGAGAAAATTCTCAGAATAAGATGAATTCACAAGGTAAATCTGCCACATATTGAAACCTATTTTTAAACCTTTTATTCTTTTTTCTTACTTTTTAATGGTATATTTATGTTTTCTTTCACAATGTGTCTAGTATGGAAATATGTTTTGCATGTATAATCTACATTAAATTGCTTATTTACTCAATGAGGGACTAAGTTATGATTAAAGAAGATAATTTGGAACAAACATGTTCAAAATTGATTTTATGTATAATTGCAAAAATATTTTAAAAATTCAAATGGGATAATTTTCATATAATTTACCATTGCAAAATAGCAGAATTGTAATTTAATTAAAGATGTTTTCCCTTTTAACCAGTCCACAAAACATTTTTTTTTCTGAATATTGCTTTTTCACTAACATCTTCACTTTTCTTGTGTTTAAGGACAGGTTTTAATGGAGATACTCCTAGTAGATTAGTTGAAGGAGTCTTCATACATGTGAAATTAAGAAGTTATTAGTCTAGTGAAATTCTTTCTACTTTCTTATGTCTTCTGCTCTGTGGTAGTTTACTTTTGATATTTAATTTATCTGGATTTCCTGACATTATTGGCTCATTAGAAGTTTAAAGTATCACACAATTTACATTGTTGTCACAAACTTTGCTACTCTGTGATTTCTAGGTAATTGCATGTTTATTTCATACTTGAAACATCATACTAATATCACACTCTTTAACATCTGAATTAGACCTTACTTTGAGAGAAAAACGTGTCAGTTTTATTAGAGATTTTGAAAATATAGTTTCCCAAAAGTTCTTCTATTCAGTACAGAATAATCTGGTGGTTCGATTAAAGGATTAGTATTTAGCAAGTTTTGGTTTTTCCCTATTGAACCCAACACTTAAGGAAAATCCAGGGAAGATTATGGCTAATTTAGGATTCTCTAAGTGGTGTGTAAATGTGCATTCACTGTACACATGACCTTGGCCAAGTGATAAGCATAAATTCTCATGAAAATTGAGCAAAATAAGAATTTGATTAAATGTTGGGGAGTAAAAGAAAATACCTGCTATTAGATGACTCACACTATTTAAAATGGAGACTACAAGACAGAGTTTGCTTGTATAATTGTATCTAAATGAGTAAAATTATGAAGGAAGAAAATTACAATAGAAATCATACTATAGAAATGTTTAGTTTTGTAAGAGCCAAGTTTTCTAGCCAATCAATTAGATTTAAGTGCTCTGTTGTTTATCTATGCAGGATTATAGCAGTTCATAAATAATCTACCTGTTCTACCCTTTCTGTTTTTTTTTCCTGCAGATTGCTGCCAATTCCTGGGGAAAGTCATGGGGAGAGAATGGTTATTTCAGGATTCTTCGTGGTGTGAATGAGTCTGACATTGAAAAGTTGATTATCGCTGCTTGGGGTCATTTGACAAGTTCAGATGAACCATAACATATCATTAAATTTGCATGAAGCCCTGTATTTAAGTAAATCCATTAAAATTAGATTTCACACCTTGAGGTTCCCTCTAACAATGGAATGTATGTGTTCTAACCTGTGATTAACTCAAACCTGTTTTTGTTTTGTTCTGTTTTAACTCAGCACTACAATGCTGTTTATTTCTTTGGGTGATATAAAATATACTAATATAGCACAGCAGTAGTATAAGCTAGATAAAACTCTTTTAAAGTGTCTCCTCTTCTTTATTTTTGGTGACTTTAATGGTTCACCATCTGACAGATATATATTTCTTGACATCATTTGCTTCAAATGATGAGAATATCCATTTTCAGAAATGGTAGTTCATCTTTTCAGTGGTGGAAGTCTTAGGATTAGAAAAAATGGAGGGCTGATCCTAACCTATATTTATGTCATTTTTTCCCCATGGTCATACTTTTCTCAATACACATGTAACCTGTGTGCCAGTGAAAATAGTGAAATTAGACTTTTTATTTTGTTTCTTCTTATGAGTTGACAGTTTTCATTCATTTCCTTTGGAAACAGGTGATATTCTTTTCTAGTCTGTCCCAGAATTATGTGACATAATCAGTAGTAAAATCACTACATAGGAAACAATAACTACTACAATTTTGTATATAAAAATATAATAGGAAATAGTTGTCATGTGATGTCAAAAGATAGAGGGGTTAGAAAAGAAAATCTACTTTGCTCTTCTTTCAATGTCTCTAAAACTTATTTGAAGACTTAAAATTAAATGCACCACTGTAATTGGAAAGATTATATTTTTTTCTCCTGAAAACAGCAACATGATGCCTTGAGTCAGAAAGAATAAATATTCCTTTATCACAATCATTTCACAGTTCACTGCTTGAATTTCTGAAAGTAAGTTCAATAGGTGTTAATTTGTTTCTGATCGTGATTTCAGTTTTCAACAGTTGTAGACAAAAAAAATAAACTCATCATAATCACTGGGCAATAAATTTACTGACATCTTGAAATGAAAAACCAATAAATGAAGACACAAACCTGATCAGTAATCAAATAATAATGTCTACTTACATAGATTGAAGTGGAGAGGGGAGTTAAGCATTGAGATGTCCATTTCTTTGATACCTGGGTCCTTGATTCTTATCATTTAACATTTTTCAGTTTAATTTTTGAATAGGGCTGAAATTCCTCAATTAGATTTGTGAAGGCATATTTTAAACTAGAGGATTAAAGGATATGAGATTGAGAAAGGTGTTGTGCAAGAGACATGGCATAGGGGAAAGAGCATTAGATTAGGGTAGGAGAATTGAATTTTAGCCCAGACTCTGTCACTGACTTGCTTTATTACTTTGACCAATCTTTACTTTATTAATAACATACAGGGTCACCAATTTCTTTATTCAGAAAATATAGGTCAATTTATCCCTAAGTCTTTTTCCACCTCTACTTATTCTAAGATAATGGATCTCAAAGAGTTTGATGCTAGATTCTGCTTGGTGTTTGGCAGATGATATGAAACTTGCTTTTATAATGACATGTGAGACTCAAAAATATGAGACTCAACTCTAAAATATTGAACTGTGGTTACTCACAGAAAAAAAATAATAAGTTACCATGATCATAGACAAAAGCAACCTCTCCAAAAAACCTTTGAGAACCACTGTTCTTTTTTGTGCACTTAAAGATTTTATTTTGAGTTTTACAATTTTTCCCCTAATCTTAACTTCCCTCCCCCCCCACCCACAGAAGGCAATTTGCCAGTCTTTACATTGTTTCCATGGTATACATTGATTCAAATTGAATGTGATGAGAGAGAATCATATCCTTAAGGAAGAAACAAATTATAAGAGATAACAAGATCAGACAATAAGATATCAGCTTTTTTTTTTTTCTAAAGTTAATAGTCCTTGGTCTTTGTTCAAATCCCACAGTTCTTTCTCTGGATACAGATGGTATTCTCCATTGCAGACAGCCCCAAATTGTCCCTGATTGTTATACTGATGGAATGAGTGAGTCCATCAAGGTTGATCATCACCCCCATGTTGCTGTTGGGGTGTACAGTGTTTTTCTGGATCTACTCATCTCACTCAGCATCAGTTCATGCAAATCCCTTCAGGCTTCCCTGAATTTCCATCCCTCCTGGGAGAACCACTGTTTTTGAGAGCACATTAATAGTTCCATAATGAAGAGATTCTATTCAAAGAATGGTAATATATCAGATATTAAGTATCTATTAACTATATATTAACTAATATCATGAAGTGTTGAGTAACACAGCTCTTCTATAATTCTGTTGACTAATGTTGCATTTATGTCCACATCCTCCAAATCTGTTTATACCAACTGCTCACTTTTCCTCCCTCCTCTATCTCATTTTTGTAAATTTGAGTTACTTAATTTGTGTAAGAATTTATATTTATTTCTATTAATTGCATTTTATTAGACTTGTTCACAAGTTCTAACATATAGATCTTTACCAAAATTTACTTCATCTATCTCTGGCAAATAGATTCTTCTTCATGAATATATTTTCTTATCATACATAGCTGATCCACAGTCTTTTATCCTTTATGTTCTTTGTGAATTATTTATATGCTATCCAAATTATAGTTTTATATGTATATAGTTATATACAGAAGTCTCAATAACAAGTCTGAGGTTAACTTTGTTACCTCACATCTCACATAAGTTTTTCTAATTTGTTACCCATGATCTGTACATTTCCATATAGAAATCTGAGATCAAGTATTTTTTAAATTAGTCCATTTGTTCATTTTTTGTCTACTCTGAGTTTTTGCAGATATTCTTATAACAATCTGGCTCAGTGGGAATGTATACATTAGTTTTCTGTCACATCCCTTCTTCTTTGGTTTTAAAGCTTTTTAATGATATTTTCATGACCAAGAAAATATTTTTTCACTAACCTTTATTGGTTACACTCCATCTCTGATCAAGAACTCTTCTTTCCTTTATGTTAAGCCACATTTTCAGAAATTGTATTTGTTCTCACATCTTCTCAAACTGTTATTTACTTCACCATTTATTTGTCTCTACCTCACAAAGAGTATAATGATGAGATTTGTCCTTTCTTTTTAAAAAAGACCATGACAACAGAGAGGTAATACCATAAGTTCCATGTGAATTGGATTTGAGTAAGTTAACTGTTATACTATGTCACTAGATTCATTTTTGCCTCCAGACTTACTTATCTGGGTCCAGTGGCCAGATATGAATAAGGCTGATTTGAGATAGCACTAGATGTATAGTATCTAAGGTTAAGAGACTTGCCTAAGGTCACAAAATTATTAAGTGTGTGAGGCCAGTTTTGAACTCAGGTCCTTCTGATTTCAGGGCTAGAGTTTTGCCCACTCTGCCATCTAGTTGCCATACAAAGAGTATGTAAAATTAGCTATATAATATCCAGAGAATTAAAAACTTGCTATTAAATTTTTAACTTTTTCTTGGTGATGTAAGATATAATCTACACTGTCACCATAAAGCAGCATTGTTCCATAAAAATATTCAAGACAGATTTGGGTAAATTTTCCCTACATTCAGATGGATAATAGTTAAGATTTCAAAAATAATTTTATATTGGGTGATAGTATAAAAAGATACTAACAAAACTAGTAAATGTTTTATAAACTGATTTTACATGATTTTCCTGAAGAACTGGAACTGTTCTTGAGTACATTGTAGAGATCACTGAATTGGAATGTAATCTGATAATTAAGGAGTCTAATTTTATAGCTGAGGAAACTGAGGTCCAAAAAGACAGAATATTGTATCCAAGATCATAAAAGGAAAAAGTAGCAATGTTACTTCTTCTTTCTGGCCTCAAAAACAATATTTGTTTCACAGGGCCACATTCTGTAAAACCTATTCTTCTAATTTTAAGTCTGATTATTTGCTGGAAAATAAATACAAAATTCAACATTGTGATGCTAATAGATCTCTCTCTCCTGTGTTTTTTTTTCAGACCAGACTTAAAACTTCATTGATATTGAAAACTCCTTCCATCAATGCAGATCAAAACTTATTCTGCAACTTGTAATCTTAGAATTTACTGGTTCACTGAGAGATTAGCTTGTCAATAATTCTAAAGTCAGTACATACTAGTGACAAACCTTAAACCTAGGTGTTCCTGACTCTGAGACTAATTTTGTCTGCTTTGCCATGTTGACTCTCTAGAAGTCCTTCATAAAAATGATTCTAAAGAACTAACCCATTTTCTTATGCCATATTAAGATTTAAATACTAAAGAATTCTGATTCAATCCTAATTATCTTATTTTCAGTTTATATGAAGTCATTTGACCTAAAATGGTACTTTGCTAGAACCTGAAAATTCACTTTTTGAGGTTTGGGTGACTGTAAGGTTTGACAACTCCTGTGTGTGGGGAGATGGTTTGAAGACACAGATTGAGCTTAAAAGTTTAAATAAGTTTAAAGTTAATGTTTCAGTGGGAGTATGATTGGTTTCAGAAGAATGTGAGGCAGTGAGTAAATTGACAGGAAAGAGAGTCACTAATACAACCTTAAATAATAGTACAAAAGATATGAGCAGATATAGCAAACTTTAAAGGTCAAGAGCTGGTTGTTGGGTGGTAATGGCAGAGAGAGGGTATAAAGTATTATATCCTGCTGGCTTGAAGACATCAAGGAAAGTTGCTGCCAGTCTTTAAGTGAGTGTCAAGAAATTTCAGGAGAAACACTAGGAGATATAAGAAATGTGAGAAGATGATATCTGGGATGTAGGGAAGCTAGTTAACACTAGGTCTAAAAGGCTCTTTGAAGAGAGAAAGCAGAGGTGAATCCTGTGGTTGAGTTTGGTAGGGAAGAAAACTGTCGGAAGAGAATTTCTGCCTAGGCTAAGGGTAATTCTGAATCACAGGGTGTGGAACAGTAGGATGCATGGGAGTAGAGACAAGCTAAATCTGATTCCAGGTTCTAATTAAGATAGTCTGAAAATACCTCTGTCAATTTTGATAGTTTCCCTCTGTTGGTTATAGCAGGGTGGGAGTATGGTGGATTATTTGACAGGAAACATACTTCTTGCTATCATAATCACTGGTCAATATTTCTCAAGTCCTATGTGGGTTATATGCTGTGAAGAGGCTGTGAGAAACAGTCTCTATCTCTGTGTTACTTACTGTGGTTTATTGATTCTTCAACTACTTTGAGGCATGGGTTCCTAGGTCATTTAGAGCAAAAAAGAAAGTCTGTTCTGATAGAATTGTGGTGGTGGTGGTGGTGGTGGGGAGAATAAGTAATAGGCATAAAACACTAGGTAGTGGCAGCCAAAGATGTTCAAAGAATCAGTGAAGCATCTAAGATTTAGTTTGTGTAAAGAGGGATGGAGGAGGGAGTGGAGATATTCAGTGACTTTCCTCATTAATTCCCTGATAGTTTTGGGTCCACCTCTGAAGTGAACAGCCTGCCAAGTTACTTTCCTCACCCAGTTCACATCATGATTCTTTCCCAGAGGGTTTCCTTCTAATCCAGTTCTTCCAAGTAGTTTCTGAAACTAATCTGGGGAGGAGATTTTTGTTTGTTTGTTTGTTTGGTTGTTTTGGTTTTTGTTTTTCAAAACCAGGCCTTTCTTTTGAGATCAAATATTTTCTTTTGCTTTTTTTTTTTGTAGCCCTACTTAGCACACTGCCTAATACAGAAAAGGAGCTTAATGCTAATTGACTATTGTGGGCATTTACAATCTCCATTGTCTTATTTTAAAATGGGTTTAATAATACTTAAACTAGACACTTATTTTATAACATTTATTTTGGAAGAAAAAATTAATGTAACTATTTGAGTATTTTGCAGCAGATGGATTATTATAAATAACTGTTGAGTTATTATCAACACCTCCATCATTTGTCTAATTCTCATCAATTCCTTGGAATGTGTATAATGTTGAATAAAATGGCAAATAATTTGTTTCATTTCATTTGAAGAGGGAGAATCTTTTTATACCTTAGCTTAAGACACATTGAATGATTGGTAGATTCAGCACTTGAGTCAAATCTCAGAGTAAAATACATGAATGTATCATCCCAAAGAATATGCTATTTTCTAATACAATTTATTCATTTATTCTGTATATCCTTTAGGGAACAGACTACTACAAGTCTTTAGGGAAAGATTATAATGTGCTTTGTTTCCTCACCCTTTTCTTCACTTTGGTTGGACATTGACTCAGTTTAATGGTAGTGTTAATAAAGGTGAGTGAATATTGGAGCTCAGGGAATTTCTTTTATTTTATTTTTTGAGGGAAGATTCAACCTTTAAAATTATATATATATATATATATATATATATATATATATATATATATACATATAGATGTGTATCTATCCACATATATGTATGAAAATAAGCCTTCATTAATTACATCTAAGCATATCAGAGGAAAAGGCCCCAAATGCTACTCACCTAAGAGTGTTTCTCATAAAAGTTTTTTTTTTAATTTTATTTATTGAAGGCAATAGGGTTAAGTGACTTGTCCAAGGTCACACAGTTAGGCAAATATCAAGTATCAGGTCCTCCTGACTCCAGAGCTGGTGCTCTACCCACTGTGCCAGCTAGCTGCCCTGTTTCTCATAAAAACTGACCAAAACAGAGGAAAGAATTATTTGTTAGTGTCAAGCAAAAGAAAATTGAATGGGGTAAGAGAGAAATCTTCATTTCTCTCTCAAATTCTAAAGGGTACCATTCATCACTTTGATACTAGTTCTTTCTTTTTAGTTTTTTGCAAGGCAAATGGGGTTAAGTGGCTTGCCCAAGGCCACACAGCTAGGTAACTATTAAATGTCTGAGACCAGATTTGAACCCAGGTACTCCTTACTCCAAGGCTGGTGCTTTATCCACTATGCCACCTAGCCGCCCCTTGATACTAGTTCTAAAGATAATGTTAAAAGAGGAAGATGGAATGAAGTTAGGATGGTCCCAGGGCTTTTTCTTACACAATGTTAAAAGCAGTCTCTACACACATATTAAAGGTACAGATTGCACCATAAAATGTTTTCAACTGTAATCATCATGGAGGATCTTCAGTGAAGGTCTGTCTCAGGAGAAAAGGGGTAGCAAAGTACAGATGGATGGGAGAGTGGGAAAACCAGAGGGAGACTTCTAACCACAGGACAACCCAGATGCCAAAAGATAGACAGGAACTCAGGAACTGGCAGCTAGATAGCAGGACACAAGGAAGATCCCATCCCCAGACAAAGTCTGAATCCTGGAAATAATGGGGCAACAGACAAGATTAAGTTGTGAACAAACCACTGCATAGGTAAAGCCTGGATTTAAAGAAGGAAACAAACCTCTGCATTGGCAATGCCTGGGCTGCATAGGTAACATCTTGGCAAGTGATAAGTCAGGGATCATACCACAGCCTTAGGACAAAAAGCTAGGGACTATATTCCCTATACCCTGGGAGAAGAGCTTAACAATCAAAATGAGCAAAAAAAAAAAAAAAAGAATGCTAAGCATAGAAAGCTACTATTCAGGTAGAGATGGTAAAAATGTCATCTTAGAAAAAGGAAACAGTGACAAATCATCCACATGAGAAGTCTCAAAGAAGTTTATGAATTGGACTCAGGTCTGAAACCTCATAGAAAAGCTTAAAAAATATTTTTAAAAACAAAGAAGAGAGGAAGAAGAAAAATGGGAAAAAAAGAAATGAGAGCTATGTAGGAAAATTATAAAAAATGACTAAAGAAATCAACACCTTTAAAATAAAAATAACCAATTGGAAAAAGAATGTAACTCACTGGAAAGAGTATGTAACTTAGCAAAAAGTAGAATTAGCCAATTGGAAAAGGAAAACAACTCATTGAAAAGAAAAATTAGCCAAACATCAAAGAAAGAACAAATGATAACTGAAGAAAATAAGACCTTAAAAATTAGAATTGTACAAATAGAAACTAATGAATCTAAGAGACATCAAGATTCCATCAAGTAAAAGGCTCAAAAAAAATTGAAGAAAACATAAATTACCTTTTGAGAAAAACAAACAACCTGGAAAAATAGATTCAGAACTGATAATTACAAATAAATTGGCTACCAGAGAGCCTAGATCAAGAAAAAAGAATGTAGACAGTATCTTTCAGGAAATTATGATGGAAAACTACCCTAATATACTAGACCAAGAAGTCAAAACAGCTCTTGCAAAAATATACAGAGACAATTCTACCCAAATTAAATTACTTATTCAGTGCCATACAAATCAAACTACCAAGTAACTACTCTCCTGAGGTAGAAAAAAAATAGTAACAAAATTCACCTGAGCCCCAAAAAGTCAAGAATAGCAAGGGAATTGATTAAAAAATGTAAAGGAATGTGGCCTAGCTCTCCCAGATCTAAAACTATACTATAAAGTGACAATCATCAAAACTTCCTGGTACTGGTTAAAAAATAGAGAAATGGAGCAATGGATTCGTATAGGTTTAAAAGAAACCCACAGAAAATGACTACAACAATCTACTGTTGACAAATCCAAAGACATCAGTTTTGGGGATAAGAACTCACTATTTGTCAAAAATTATTGGAAAATAGTATAGCACAAACTAGGCATAGACTCACATCTTATACCCTATACCAAAATAAAGTCAAAATGGGCACAGGATGTATACATAAAGGGCAATACCATAAGATAAATTAATAGACCACAAAAGTATCATATCTATTGAAAGGGGGATAAATTTATGACCACACAAGAATTAGAACACATTATAAAGTGCAAAATGAATGATTTTGGCTAAATGAAATTAAAAAGGTTTTGCACTAATAAAATTAATGCTGCCAAAATTGTAAGGAAAGCAGAAAGTTGAGAAACAATTTTCATAGCTAGGATTTCAGATCAAAATATATAGAAAATTGCATCAAATTTTATAAGGTTTCAAGTCATTTCCCAATTGATAGATGGTCAAAGGATATGAACAGATGAGTTTCAAATGAAGAAATTCAAGCTATATTTAATCAAATGAAACATTTTCCAAATTATTATTTGTTAGAAAAATGCAGATTAAAGCAAGGAGATATCACCTTATATCTGTCAGATTGGGCAAGATGATAAAAAGGGAAAATGATCAATATTGGAGAGCATGTGGGAGGATTGCAGCATTGATGTATTGTTGGTGGAATTGTGAATGGATCCAACCCTCCTGGGGAGCAATATGGAATTTTGCCTAAAAGGCAATAAAAATATTTATTCCCTTTGATCCAGCAATTCTAATGTCAGGCATATATCCAAAAGAAATTATTTAAAAAATGGGAAAAATTCCACATGTTCCAAAATATTCTTAACAGCTCTTTTTTTGTAATGGCAAAGAATTGGAAATTGAGGGGATGCCCATCAAATGAAGAATGGCTAAACAGGAATACTAAGGAATATCATTGTTCTATAAGAAACCAAAAAGTGTCAGATTCTAGAGATGCATGGAAGGACATTAAGGTTCTGGTACCAAGTGAAGGGAGTAGAATCAAGAGAACAATATACATAGTAACTACATTGTGGGATGGTCAACCCTGTTGGAAGCAGCTCCTCTCAATTCAGAGAGCTAGGACAACTATATTAGATTGGCTATGGACAATGTTATTCCCATTCAAAGGAAGAAAAACAAAACCAAGCAAAACAAAAAAAAAATCAACCATTCAAAATTTGATCAACACTTTATAAAAATTATCTCTTATGTATCTCTTTCCCTTAATCCTAATTCCTTATACCAAAAATGAATAATCTGTAAACATGTTTATCAAAATATGTGTGTACAATGTTAATCTGCCTGTTCATCACTGCAGGGAGTTGGGTGGGAAGTGAAAATGGAAGAAAATTTTGGAGTTTAAAAATATACATGTGCATATGGATAAAAAAAATAAAGAGTAAAACAAAAAAATACATAAAGGCAAAAATAATATATGCATGCTTTGCAAATCATGATGCAATAAAATTATATGTAAAAAAGGGTCATATAAAGAAAAACCAAAATGATTTGAAAACTAAATAACTTAATTTTAAATAATGTAAGTGGTTCAAACAACAAATCCTAGAAATAATCAGCCATTACTTCCAAGAAATGATAATGAGACATTATACCAAAATTTATAGGATACTGCCAAAGCAATTTTTAGGGGAAATTTTATAACTCTAAAAGCTTATATGAAGAAAATAGAGAAAGAATAGGGTAGATAATTTAAAAAAAAACTCAAAAAAGAACAAATTAAAGATCTCCAATTAAATACCAAATTAGAAATTCTGAAAAATCAAAGGAGAAATGAATAAAATAAAAGTAAGAAAACCATTGATCTCATAAATAAAATTAAAAGTTGTTATGAAAAAGCCAAAAAGTTAGAAAAACCTTTGGTTAGTCTGATAAAAAAAAAGAAATAAGAAAATCAAATTACCAGAAGCAAAAATGAAGAGAGGGAACTTACCACCAATGCGGAGGATATTTAAAGGGATTATTCAGAGTGATTTTTCCCAAATTGTTTACTAGTAAATTTGACAACTTGAGTGAAATGGATGAATATTTACAAAAGTGCTAACTACCCACATTACCAAAAAAGAGTAAATAAAATACTTAACTCCATTTTAGAAAAAGTAATTGAAGAAATCATTTATAAACATCCTAAGAAAAAGTCTCCAGGTTCAAATGGATTTACAAATGAATTCAACCAAATAATTAATTCCAATTCCATATAAACTATTTTTAAAAATTGGAGAAAAAAGAATTCTGCCAAATTCTTTTAATGACATTAATAAGGTGCTGATCTTAAATGAGGACAAGTCAAAGCAAATAAAATTTTTGACCAATCTCTGTGGTAAACATTGATGTAAAAATCTTGAATAAAATTTTAGCCAAGGGAATGAAAGTTATTACTAGGATAATAACTATGATCAGGTAGGCAAGGATGGTTCAGTATTAGGAAACCACAACATAACTGGGCATATCAATAACAAAGCAACAGAAACCATATGATTATCTCAATGTAACATCCATTCCTATTAAAAACACTAGAGAGTACTGGAGTAAATGTAGTTTTCCTTAAAATAATAGGTGACATCTATCTAAAACATCAATAAATATTAAATGTAATGGGAATAAACTATGAACATTTACAATAAGATCAGAGGTGAAACAAGGATGCCCTTTATCACCATTACTATTGATTATAACATTAGAAATTAGCTTTAACGATAAGATAAGAAAAATAGATTGAAGGAATTAGAATTGGAAATGAGGAAGCATAACTTGCAAAATTTGTAGATGATATGGCGGTATACTAGAAAATCACCTAAAAAACCACTTGAAACTATTAAGAACTTCAGTAAAGTAGCTGGATATAAAGCAAACCTACATAAACCATCAGCATTTCTATTTAGGAGCAACAGAGCCCTAGGCCAGGAGATAGAATAACTGTAAACACCATAAAATACTTGGGTAAATTTATCCCTAAACAAATTAGATTTGCATGAACAAAACCATTGGTATCAAAATTAGAAGGAAAATGGACTGTTGGAAATTGATTTTCACAGTAAGGATTCTGATAAATGTCATTTTTATAAACTATATAGAGAATGGAATCAAATTTATAAGATAACATGACATTGCCCAATTGATAAATGGTCAAAGGACATGAATATTTTCAAATGATGGAATTAAAGCTATTTATAATTATATGAAAAAAATGCTCCAATTCATTACTGATTAGAGAAATGCAAATTAAAACAACCATGGGGTACCACCTCACAGTTATAGGATTGGTTAAAATGACAAAAAAGCAAAATGATCAATGTTGAAGAGGTTGTGGGAGAACTGGAACATTAATGCACTGTTGGTAGAGTTGTGAACTGATCCAACCATTCTGGAGAGCAATGTGGATCTGCACTCAACCAGCAATAAAACTGATCATACCTGTTGATCCAGCAATATCTATACTAATCATAAAAAATGTGAAAAGTCCCAATGTTCAAATATATTTATGGCAGCTCTTTTTGTAGTGGAAAAGAATTGGAAATTAAGGAAATACCCATCTATTAGGGAATGACCAAACAAGTTATGATATTTTAATTTTATGGGCAATATTGTTCTAAAAGAAACCATGAAAGGTCTGAGTTTATAGAAATATGGTAAGAATTATATGAACTGATACTGAGTGAAGGGAGTTGAAACAAGAGATCATTGCATACATTAACAACTTTAAGAGTTGATCAATTATTATTAATGAAACACCTCTCAGCAGTTCAGAGATATAGAACAACCTTGGGAGACCTGTTATGGACAGTGCCATCGTATCCAAATAAAAAAAAAACAGCATCAAAAACCCCACAGAATCTGAGTGAACACTATGTTCACTTTTTAAAATAGTTCTTTTATGTTTTTCCTTCTTCCATGATTTCTTCTTTTCCATTAGTCCTAATTCCTCATATACTCTATGCCTAATATGTATTCATGTTAAACACAAATGTGCATGTGCAATGTTCACTAGCCCTTGGGTAGTAGGGCAGAAAGTGAGGTAGAAGAAAATTGTGCAACTTATAAATATTCAAGTGGATAAATTCAAGTGGATAAAACTTTCACAAGCTGTAACTGGAAAAATAAAATAAAATATCAACAAAAAAGGTAATGGTGAAAGTGTCATTAATTCCTTATTGCTCTGCAAGAGTTCAGAGAGCTCAATTAAGAACTTCATCATTTCTCAAATAGTTAGAAATATATTCTCTTACTAATTACTTTTACTCAGTTAAAAAATCAACTTTCTTTCACATGTTTCAGGGTGGTTTCTGATTTCTGGACAGAACTCAGATATAAAAAGTCTTTCTTACCTAAAAAGCAACTATTGAGGAGAAGTTAAATACTAAGTCACCAATAAGCTATGAAATATCAATTTAGTATTCAACTAAAACACTGAAATTCTGATTTCTTATCTTAAAATATGAAAATTAAATTATAAAAACTCAAAAAATTATGCAAATAATATTTCTAATTGTAATCATCATATATCCACATTATGAAAGTTGCTTATTACAAATGCTTCTAAATGAGCATGGTGGACCAGATAGAATGAGATCTGGAATACATTTCCAACTTCACTAAATATTAGCCTTAGACAGGGCATTTCTGAGCTTCTTTATATGCAAAGCAAAAGTGTCCAACACTATAGATTTAGAACTGTGTGTTGTGGGGTCATCTGTTCCAAATCCTTCCTTTTATAACTGTGGAAACAAAAGGCTAGAGATGTTAAGTCATTCGTTCAAGGTTATACAGACAGAGAGTTGTAGATGTGGGATTTAGACCAGGCTTCTAAAGTCAAATTCTTCATTCTTCTCACTATATGTTGCTTCTCTGGTTCCTTTCAGTTCTGAGACTTCTGTTTTAATTAATGAGAATATGATGTTCTACTTTTAAGTTCAATTAAGATAAATGAGAAGAAGTAACTGTATAAATTACTTTTCAGAAAAGGTAGCAATGATATATAAGTCTAGTTTTAGCTACAGAAAATATAAATAAACTAAAGGGAGATTTAGATGGGTCAATGGACAATTTAATCTTAGTCATATCCTCAGAATACGATCAGGAGTGAAAGTTGGGTGACCTATAATAAGTTCTTGGGTTTTAGGTAAGTATTTGTGGCAGAAAATCAATAAAGTGAGTACATCACTGAAAATTTTTTTACATTAATTCTAGCCAAAAATCGTTTATTGAATACGTAATATGTGTCAGACACTATGTTAAGCAATGATAATATAAAACAAATAGCAAAAAGAAGAAAGTCCTTAACTTGGAGGAGCTTTCTTTGAATGGGGAGATGACAAATAAAAGGGAGTCAGCAAGTAGAGGAGAAAAGATAAATGGAGATATGTTGGAGAAGTCTGGAGTAACAGGGGAAGAGCTGAGGAAGAAGTGAAGTGAACATGGTTAGCAAGGTACTTCCTTAAAATGTAGGTTCTAGAATAAACTCTAATAGGAGGAGAAAACCACAGGGGAAGAAAGATCTTCCATATTGAAAAGGATAATGAGGAATGGTGAAGTCCAGAGAGCCAAGAGCAGAGTTATGAAATAAGGAGACATGCAAGGATTTAGTTTAGGATAAAAGAAACTAAGAGGTCTAGAGACCTGAACCAAATTTGACTTAACAAAAAGATCATAAGAAATTGAAAAATGTTTACTTTGCTTAGACAAAACTGAGAGTTGGCTGCATCAACCCAGTTTTTTTATCTTTAATGAGCTGACTATCTTGTTTCAGATAATGGACTTTCTACAATAGGATTTCAAGAGGAATGAGGGATGGTTAGAACACACTCAAATGTATTTAAGATTGATTTCATGGAATGTAACTACCATGAACTTGCCAAAATCCTTCTCTAGAATCACCATTAGAATCAAGTACTGGACTATATAAGTATTGATATATCTCAGGTTGATTTTTTTTATATTATAAGTCCATGGAGAACAAATGCAGTGAAAACTGCTGCATTTGCAGTTAGAAGAAGTCAATCCAGATCCATTTCTGTCACTTTCTATCAAGTCACTTAATCTGATTCTGTTTCTTCATCTGTATAATGACTATTAGACTAGCCAAATTCAAAGGTCCATTCTAGTTAAAAATCTGTGTCAGAAAAGCCCATGTGTTTTTGTTTAGAGAAAGATCAATTATACTAATAATGAATAATCATGTCAGGTGCTATGATATCCTTATTTACAAATTTTCAGGGGGGGGGAGCTTTTTTTAAATAAACAGTCTAAAAACCAAGGGAATTCAGGGACTTTTCTGTTTTCCTCAGCACTTATTTTAAAAGCAAAAGTAATATAGTAGTACTATATGGATAAATGAAATAGATTAATAGTAATATATTGAGGAAAGTGGCTTTATTTTTGCCTTTATCCTCTACTTTTAACATAGCATCTGAGCTTAATAAATGTTTAATTTCCTGACTGACATACCTGTCATAATTTGCATGAACCATTGATTACTTTTGAGATGTTCAAATTTTATGCAAATTTCAAAGCATAAAGTTTTAGCTCTCCTATAACATCTGGCATGATACAAATAGCACTGGAATTTGAAGTCAGAGGATCCAGGTTCAAATCTTGGTTGTTTCATTATCTTCATCTGTAAGCTTTGGCAAATAATATTATTTCTCTACAATTCACTTTTCCTCACCTGAGGCAAATATCTAGACCTAATGTCCTTTATCATTCAGTTCTTCCTCTACAGTATGACAAAAAAAAAGAGCTTGGTAAAAATTAACAACAGCATATAATAAGAGCTTCAGTGAGCCCCACCCCCTTCTCATTAACATGAAAACCAATTAGGACATCATCACTTTTTCTTCCTTATGAGACAGATACATTTTTTAAAACTTTATGGGAAATGTACTTTTTCAAGAGATATTCTGCTCTTTGGAATGTATTACAGGGATGTGATTAGAATCATCAAGGTCATAACAATCTTGAAATTACAAGAAATAATCAGATATACCACAGATATTCCCTGGTTTTACTCACTCTAATTGTATTCACTAGTTTCTTGATCTCACTGTAATTATTCAATATTATTAGTCTTTTTCCTGAGGAAATTATTTCTTTGGCAGCTGAATACATAAAGAGATCTTATTTCTCATTGATCTTGGTGATTTTTCATTTCACATCTCAAGTGCCAGTGAAGTTGCCAAGAAGAAATGGCAATTATTTGATATATTTAAGGTGCAGATGTCATTCTTATCGTTGATGCAATCATTTGTTGTAATCTCTATTTTTCATCATTTAGCTTGGTTTTATATTTTATATACATACACACACATATATAATTTCTTATGTATATATCATAAGTATATCTCATATAGAAATATGCATATATAATATCCACACAAACCTCTCTATATAAATCAGATAACATTATTTGATTTAGAAAAGGTTAATGCCTGCTTGCAGAGATATTCATAGAGAGCACCATGTTCAGTTCCATACAAGGGAAAGACCAAAATCTGTCACTATGGTATTAAATGAAACTTCATTACATTTTAGGCAACAATACTTAAGCTTTGAAGATCTTTAAATGATTAATCATTCAGATATTAGCTTCTGTAAGTTCCTTCAGGTGCAAATTACAAAGCTCAGAAATTCAGCACTGAAAGGATTGTAGAAATTTTACCATTTAAAAAACAATGAAATTTTTCAAATCTTCAATGCTATGAAATATTTTATTGCTACTCAATGTTTTTTCTCCTGAGCATCTTGAATTAATCAGTAAGCTTTCATTCTTAGAAATAAAATGATTTGAAGAAGCAAAAATTAGTCACATCATAATTATCGATGCTAATGATTGTTACTTCCTTCATGCAAAATACACTGCTGATATTGATTAATTTAAGCCTTTATAAGAAAAAAATAGAATAGTTGATTTTTATTGACCTAAGAATAAAAAATCCCTGGATTCAAAGTTCTACCTTTCACATTATTGTCTATGAACTGCTAAGAAAGTAATTTAATTTCTAAGTGATTCAGGTATCTCCCCAAGACTACAAATTACAGAGCATCTATTATCAGCATCTGTAGAGGAGAGTTCCTCTCTGGGAGGTACCTACACCAATAAAATCACAAGTCTGGTCTCATGCCTCCCCCACAAAAAAGCAAAAGGGTTATTGTAGGTGTCAGATTATGATATTATGCTTATAATAGGATATAAATATGGCAGAAACTGGGCACAGACCAACATCCTGCAATGTATACCAATATAAGTTTAAAATGAATGCATAACTTATAAGGAATGATAGCATAAACAAATTAGGAAAGCATAGAATAGGTTATTTGCCAAATCAGTGAATAAAAAAAATATTTAGAACCAAAGAAAATTATGGAGATCAATACAAAATGAAAATAGATTCTTTGATTATATTTTTTTTCACACAAACAAACCAATGCAACCAAAAGTGAAAAGAAAGCAGAAGGGGAAAATTTTTGTAACAAGTATCTCTGATAAAGGCCTCATTTCTCAAATATATAGGAAACTGAGTCAAATTAATGGAAATGAAATTCATTCCACAATTGATAAATGACCAAACTATATGAGTAGACAGTTTTCAGATAAAGAAATAAAAACTATCTATAGTCATATGGAAAAATGATCTAAAAATCAATTGATTAGAAAAATGCTAATTAAAGAGCTCTGAGGTGCTACCTCACATGTATTAGAGTCTAAAATGACAAAAAAAGAAGACAATGTTGAAGGTGATGTGGGAAATTGGGACAAAAATGTACTCTTGGTGGAGTTCTGAACTGATCCAAATGTTTTGGAGAGCAATTTGAAACTCTTCCCAAAGGGCTATAAAACTGTGCACATCTTTGATTCATTAATACCATTGCAAGTTCTTTACCCCAAAGACATCAGAAAAAGGTAGGAGTACTTATTTGTACAAAATATTTTAGTAGTTCCTTTTGTAGAGAAAAAATTGAAACTGAGAGAATAGCCATCAATTGAGGAATGACTAAATGACCTGTGGAATATGATTGTGGTGAAATATTATTGTGCTATAAGAAGTGGCAGGCAAGGATTAGTTCATAAAAAATAAGAAAGAATTACATGAACTGATGGAAAGTGAAAGAAGTAGGACATTGCATGCAGTAACAGCAATATTGCATAATGGCAACTGGAATTTACTTAGCTATTCCCAGCAATACAATGATTCAAAAAATTCCAAAGGACTAATAATGAAGCATAATATTTGCCTACAGAAAAAGAACTAATGTGATCTGAATGCAGTCTAAAGCATGCTATTTTTCACTTTCATTTTTTATTCTAATCCTCTTGTATAAAATTATTAACATGGAAAGCTATTATAGGATTACATATGCATAAACTATGTCAGATAGCTCATCTTCTCAGAAAGGGTGGAGGGGTGGGAGGGAAGAATAGAATTTAGAACCTAATATTAACACTATTTTGAAAAGAGGGAAAGAAAGTACTCTTTATCACTCAAGGATTTTTTATCAAGGTGATTCATCAGGGCAATATACTCCCTATTCAACATGAACTAGGTAAGTGTTATGAACGGACCTGCATAAATTTATTTTATGAAAATTAATATTTACTATTTGCCTCTTGTGAATAGATAATGGGAGTGATATAAAGTTTGTGTGACAAGATTTGCTACTGCTTTGGATTTTATGGTCTAGAAGGGAGCTGTGAGACAAACTTACATTACTACACTATACAATGGTATATAATAGATGAATTAGAAAATTGCAAAAAAAAAGTTGCTAATCTGTATCTAAGGGGAAATACAATTTTCTTTCAGAGATGAGAGGTTATCTGGAATATACTTAATCATTCAAGAGAAAGAGTATTGGACTTTGAATAGAATAACTTTGATTTGAATCCTGTCTCTCCCATCATTATTTATTTGAATGTGTGCAACTCAGTTCAATTCTATGCCTCAGGTTCCCCATGCATAAAATGAAATTTTAATGTAACCACACAACCTTTAATTCTCTTTTCCACTGTCATATCAATGATCATATGAAAAGCATATGTGTTCTGAAACAGTTTCTTCTTTCACAAAGTATCATATCCAAGTACCATATCAATCTCAAGAACCGAAAGGAAAACATTTACTTCTACAACAGTGTCTCTTATGAATTTTCTTACTTTCTATATGTTAATTTTTCAAAATTATATCAGAATTGAAAATAGCTCTATACTTAAAGAACTAATGACAAATGAATACTCTTCATTCATTCATTCATCTGTTCATTCATTTATTTATTTATTCTTAGCAAAATTAGGGATAAAACTAAGAGATGAAAAGACTTGGTTTTAGACTCTAAGAGATTGAAAGCTCATGCAAAGAAAGGATTATGAGTCATGATATTTACCTGGTAAAAATGTCAAAATTCACATCTTCCTCTGCCTAGTTCTGACCACCTATCCCCCTTCTCTCTCCCACATATCTCTCTAGGAAATGACATTGTTCTCTGTCTGATGACAATTCAAAAAATAAGAAATAAATACTTCAAATCATGTCCTGAAAACATGTTTGGCTTCTGATAAGGGCAGATACATGAATGTAGCTGGGGGCCTATCAATATCATCAGATGGTGTTTAATTAAATTAATTTGCTTCAGAATATATATTGGTTAGAGTGAAATATCATAGGAGATTGGATTATAAATATCTATGGAAAACCATTTTTTCATGAAGACAAAAAAAATGCCCTGACGTTCTCTATCACTTCATCACAAGATAATTTAAAGCATCATTCGTGTCAATCATTAGTTAATATCTATCTACCAGAAGTAACAATATAGAATCAATGTATTTAGAAATAATTTGTTCTTTAAGAGCTATGAGAGAGGGAAGGATTGGATAGTTAGCACAGAGGGGATAGAATAAAACACTTTCTACATTTTGTTATCTTTGAATGGACTTCATGCCACTCACTTAGCCTTTTAGCCTTGGCTAGGCTTGTTGCATCACATGTTGGATGTGTGATCAAGGGACTTGACTTTCAATTTTAATTCAGCTTACTAACTGTATGATATTGGATGAGTCTTGTAACCTCTCTCACTCATTTTCTTCTTAATTGAAAGATAATGAGCCTGGAGGACTTGATAAACTGGAAGTTTTCTTTCTACTCTCTATCCTTTAAACTTTAGTTTCCTTCTCTGTACAATAAGGATAAAGAACTGGTTGCTTTTTTAACAACATAAGAATATTATGATTATGGAAATTTTCAAAATTTATTTTCATCTGTGTATATTTTTGTTACAAAATTTCCTTCTACCCTCCCTTCCCACCCTCCTCCCCTCAGTGGTGAATAATCAAGCTAGTATTGTACATATATATTTTTGATGAACATGTTTACAGATTATTTTGGGTATGAAGAATTAGGACTAAAGGAAAGATATATAAAGATATAATTTTTTATAAGGTGTTCAGATTTGGGTATTTTGTGTGTGTGTTCTGCTTTGTTTTGTTTTTTCTTCCACTGGATGGAGATAACATAGTCCATAGCCAGACTAATACAGTTGTCTTAGCTCTCTGAATTGCTGAGAGGTGCTGTTTCCATCAAGGTTGATCATCTCACAATGTTGTTGTTGATGTGGACATTGTTCTCTTGGTTATACTTCCTTTCCTTAGCATCAGATCCTGTTAACTCATTCCATGCTTCTCTGGAGTCCAACCATTTATGGTTTCTTATAGAACAATAGCATTCCATAGTGTTCATGCACCCTAACTTATTTAAGCATTCCCCAATTGATGGGCATCCACTCAATTTCCAATTCTTTGTCTACAAAGAGAGCTGTTATGAATATTTTGGAACATGTAGGACTTATCCGTTTTTTATGATGTCTTCTAGATATAGACCTAGAATTGGCATTGCTGGGTCAAAGGGTTTGAACAGGGCATAGCTTCATATTACTCTCCAGAAAGTTTGGGTCCATTCACAACTCCAACAGTAATGCATCAATGTCCCAATCCTCCCACAACTTCTTCAACACTGATCATTTTCCCTTTTTTCTTATCTTGGCCAATCTGATAGGTGAGAGATGATAACTCATTGTTGTTTTAATTTGAAGTTCTTATCAATAATGTTATGGATCATTTTTTCATATGATTATATATATATATAGCCTTAATTTCTTCATTTGAAAACTGTCTGAACATATCCTTTGACCATTTATCAGTTGGGATTTATGGATACTTTTAATGCAAATAATGCAAAAAATGTCTTGAAGATTCGTTTTTATACTTCAGCAATAAAATATCCTCATAACAAAATGCTATGATCATTATAGCCTGCACAAAGAAACAATTTATGTTGAAAGTGTAGAGTTTCTATTAATCATATCAAATTGCAAGTGAAAGCATTTTATTCATCTATAACAGGATTGCTATACTCAGTTATATAAGAAATAGTGTTTAATTTTAACAATTGCTTTAATACCAATTTAACTTGGATTTGAATATTTTATTTGTTATAAAACTATTAGCTAATCAATTAAAAATAAAAGCAAAGAGAAATAACACTTGGGGAAGCTATTTCAATATTTTTATTTAATTCCAATTTGGGAACACTGAGTGGCCTTACTTTTTTATGAATCAATCAAATTTTTGGCATGCTTTTCCAAAATCTTCAGCATCCTCTGGAACCCAATTAAATTATAAAATTTTTGTTCTCAGACATCATAAGGTCTTGCATATCATAGATGCTTGATAAAAGCTGGATCCAAAATAAATGAGTCATATTAGAATTATTTTTATTTTGATGCCATGTCTTTTTTCTATTGACATTTTATTTTCCCAATTACATGATATGAAAGTTTTTCAACATATATTCACACACAAATGCATATTTTTAAGTTCCATAATGTCATAATGTAATTTAAGTTACATAAAGTTTAATACATTTTTGGCAAACATGTTTACAGATTAGTCATTTTTGGTCTGAGGAATTAGGATTAAGGGAAAAGAAAGAAAACAATGAGATAGGAAAGAAATACACATGAGAAATTTGTAAAAAGTGAGTGCATGTTCATTCAGATTCTGAAGGTCTTTTTTTGTTTTGTTTTGTTTTTCTTCCTCTGGAAGGGGATAGCATTATTCATAGCCAGTCTAATAAGTTTATCTTAGATCTCTGAACTGCTGAGAGGAGCATCCATCAAGGTTGATCAATGAACAATGTTGTTGTATATGTATATAATGTTTCCATTGTTCTTCCTTCACAAATCATCAGATTCTATACTTAATTCCACACATCTCTAGTCTCTGACCATTTTGTTTTCATATAGAATAATATTCCATGTTATTATACATGACTTTGCTTCTATTATTTGATAGTTGATCCACTAATTCTTTAAAAACTAAGTTTTTTACCTTCCAATTAATTATTGGTTTATCTTTCCTTGACCCTTTACTACATGTAATTTTTGTTGCATAAAAGTCTAAAAGGGATGCATTCAACATTTCTGTCTTTCTGCATTTCATTATGAGGTTTTTATACTCTATTATATGGTCAATTTTTGTGTAGGTGCTATGTACCTATCCTCATGCAATTTTCTTCAGAGGTCTATCAATATTTAAGTGAGAAAACATTATTCAAAGATCTAAAGAGAAGATATGAAATGTTGCATTATGAATTCTAAGAAACTCAATCTGACTGGATCAAAAACTTGTGACAATGAATATAATATAATAATTCTGGAGAGGTAGGATAGGGTGAGGCTGTGGATGACCCAAAATGCCAAATTGGTCTTGCATTTGATCTTAAAGATGATAGATTATTCAACTCGTTGTGTAGAGAAGGGACATACTCAGATCATTGATAGCTATCTGAAGTATTTATTGGAGAAGAGAGATCATTTCCAAGACTCTTTCCAAGGGAGAGATCATAAGGGACTGAACTGAACTGGTAGTTACAAGATTAAAAAGAAGTTAAAGATTGGCATATGTTCTGAAGGCAGAAATGATAAGCTAGGAATATAGTAAAATCCTGTCCACAAAGGGATATTTACCTACCCCTGTAAATTATTTTAAGTATCCTAGAGGCCAGACTCCTAATGAATTATGGCAGATGGATGTAACTCATTATGCACCTTTTATTAAAATGAAATCTATTTGTTACTGAAGATACATTTAGTTCATATACAATGGCAAAAGCACAAAATTCAGAGGCTACTCTAGGTGTGATTGATCATCTGTTACACTGTTTTGCAGAGATACCAAAACCTATAAAAACAGATAATGGCCCTAGATATACTTCTATGGAATTTAAACAACTCTATCTATACAATATAAAATATATTACAGGCATTCCTTATAATCCCACAAATCAAGCCTATAGTTGAGAAGAAAAATAGGTCATTAAATATGTTCCCACATAAACTGAAAAGAGGGAATGTGGAGAAGCAGATACCAGACTATGCCTAAATAAAGCTTTGTATTCATTAATTATTTGACTTTGGATGATAAGAATAAAACCTTGGCTGAAAAACTTTTCAGTTATGAATTATTGTAGATAACATAATAAACATCCCTAAGAGTACTCATAGAGTAATGTGAAAAGATACAAAAGATGGACATTGGAAAGGACTTGATCAATTACTAACCTGGGCTTGAGGGTTTGCTTTTGATTTGTCCACAGATGGAGAAACTGTCTGGATGTTAGAAGGAAACATCAGACTGTGAAGAACAGATGAATCAAGTAATACAGAAAATGAACTATTTACATTTAAGAAATCAAAAAGGAAAACAAAAAAGGAAAAGTAAGAACAGACCATGCAAAAGGAAAGCCAATTTGGGAACTGCTAAAGGAACTGAATATTGGACTTATGTGCAAAATCCTCCATGAGTAACAACTATACCATGTAAAGAAAAGTATGGCTGAAGTTATTTTGATAGGGGAAGCTGAAAGTTTATTTGGTACATAACAAAGTTACTATTGGAAATATCAAAGAAGAGATGCTGAGAAGTTAGGTATAATTTTTCTGACTTAAATATTATCACACCCCATATAGAGGAATTTATCATCATTACTGAGAAAAAGAGGGAAATTACAATTACATTATTTGAACAACAAATTTTGTGATTGGTTGTATTCCTCATGTGTAATTGGTACATGGTTACATGGTATTAACTCTGTTTTAAGCTTTAATTATGATATTGTCATTTGTTGCTTATCTCTCATTTTAAAAACTATCTTTTGGTATTGATGATTTGTATAAGTTGGCTAACAACATCCAAGAAGTCTTCCAGTGAGACTTGATTACTGAAAAGACAGCAAATAAGATAATTGAGTGGTTTCATCATCCCAGCATTTCTGGCCATTGGATGCAGAGTATTATACAATTATGTCTTATATTAATTTTCTTTATGCTTCTCTTTTGCTGTTTACCAAGTTTTTTCAAAGTATTTTTTTTCCTGTAACCAAAGCCACTATATATGCTATTAATAGAGTTCAGGATTGTGTTACCCAGGTTGAGCATCAGGTTGGGCAATTGAGAGCTTGTTGTGTAAACAGAAAAGAGGGAAGTGTAGAGGCCACTCAAGTGAGTTCGAGGTCAAGAGGCCAGTTACAGGCCAAAAAACACCTGAGCTCTGTTGACCCTTGAGCTGAAAGCTTCCACAGAACTCTGATTTGATAACACAACTGCATCATTCTTGGCCTCACTATTCAATAAACCCTGCTTCTGACTTCTTGACCTGGGGCACATCCTGCTGGGTTAATTCCTTCCCATAACAAAGTTACATCATTGTTTTTATCCTGTGTCCCAATTTTGTAGTTTTCTTCTATAACAACTGTTCGATGCTTTCAATAAATGGCTCTGCTAATTGTCCTGCTGGTATTCCTCACCAGGTGTATAGTGTTTTCTTTTCCCTCTTGAGCTGAATGGATCCCCTGATGGTCCAGGGGTTGCAACAGAGGATCTTGGATGACAATCAAGAATTTACTACCCTGCAAAATTCAGCATATTCTGTTAGGAGAAAATATGGATGTTCAGCAAAATAGAGGGCTTCCAAATTCCCTAATAGAAAGATCAGAATTGAATAGAGAATTCAAAGTCTAAATACAAGACTCAAGAGATGTATAAACAGATAAATGAAAAAAAGAGAAGAAAAAAAGCAAAATAAAGCAAATGTTAGTCAAGACCATAAAATTGTACTTAACCCTACAAGGGAAAATATAACACTTGTAACTCTTTTTTAAAAAATTTCATTTATTTATTTATTTTTATGTTTTTGCAAGGCAAATGGGGTTAAGTGACTTGCCCAAGGTCACACAGTTAGGTAATTATTAAGTGGCTGAGGCTGGTCAGGTATTCCTGACTCTAGGGCCGGTGCTCTTTCCACTGCGCCACTTAGCAGCCGTAACAATTGTAACTCTTGAGAACTCTATTTCTCTTAGGATAAATAAAGGGTTGAATATAATTGAAGAGATAGGATTTGGATATGTATGGACATGGTTGGTTCTTGACTTTCCGTTGAAGAAGACCAGGAAGACATCACTATTTTTGAGATAAAAAGCCAGATGAAAAGCAGAACTGTTTACTCCAAACTTATGTGTCTCAGTTTCCTCTGATATACTTTAATTCTGCTTTGTTCACTAAGCTTGGCAGTTTCTCTAATGAGGACATCCTTTGCCCTGCAATACTGAACTAGTTAGTGTCTCCTATACCTTACAATCAATTATAAATTTCTTAAAAGAGAGACCCTCTGAGTTTCCCAGTATTTAGAACACTTTATGACTCTATAAATCAGAATTGACTTTAAAGGGGTGGCTAGGTGGCACAATGGATAGAGCACCAGCCCTGAAATCAGGAGTACCTGAATTCAAATGCAGCCTCAGCCACTTAATAATTACCTAGCTGTGTGGCCTTGGGCAAGCCACTTCACCTTGTTTGCCTTGCAAAAACCTAAAAACAAAGTAACTTTAGGGGTAGAGGGCAAGAACCTACTTAGATGGATTGGACTTAATTCATATTTCAGTTAACAAGTATTTAAGCTCATTGGTTGGGGAACTAAAGGATGGTGTAATAAAGGAGAGTGTATGTTTGGGGTGCAAAAATGTTTCATGAAATGATTTATCTTTGAAAACTTAGACTCATGAAGATTATATGTCCTTGGAAGGTATTTGAAAAGGGAATAAGGTACAAAATAGTTATAATTTGGTGTGATTCATGCCTCTCCAGAAGTGCATTTCTAAAGAGAAAGAAGAGGGGGAAGGCACTTAGTGACTATGAAGCCATGCTGCTTTTCAAACAATCAGACAATCAATCAATCAATCAATCAATATATGATTGGATTTTGACAGTACTTTGAGCTTTACAAGCAAGTAAGCAATCAATTAATCAAGGTTTGATTGATGGTACATTGATTGAAGGTACTTGATTGATAGTACATGAATGATAGTACATCTTCAGATAAAAAACATTAGGTGAAGAAGCACAAAGCTCTACTATATTAGAAGGAAAAAAAAGGAGGGTATGAACTCTGAGTAAATTCTTATTCAATAGATTTGACCCAAAGAGTGGAAAAAGATATATTCCCACTTGGGTTTAGAAATAAAAGATGATATTATAAGCCAATTAGGATAACTTGGAATAATTTTCCTGTTGGATCTATGGAAAGGAGAACAGTTTATGATCAAAAATGAGATGGAGACCACAAAAAAAATAAATTGGATAATTTTGACTAAATTAAAATACAAAGTATTTCACTTTTTGTTTTGCAAAAACAAAAGGATGTGTTAAGGTAATTCTTGAACAAATGAATCAAAACTATCTATAGTCATATGAAAAATTGCTCTAAATCACATTGATTAGGGAAATGCATATTATAGCACCTCTGAGGTACCACCTCAGGCTTCTCAGGTTTGACAAAATGATCAAACTTGGTGGGCATGTGGGAAATTTGGGACACTAATGAATTGGTGGAATTGTGAACTTATCCAATTTTCCTAGAGAGCAATTTGGAATTATGTCCAAAGAGAAATAAAAATTTGCAAATCCTTTGATCCTGAAATAACACTATTGAATCTATATACTGAAGAGATCATGAAAAATGGTAAAAATCACACCTGTACAGAAATATTCATAGAAGTCCTCTTTGGTAAAAGACTTTTGAAAAAGAATTAGAAATTGAGGGGATGCCCATCAACTGGAAATGAGTAAATATATTGTGGAATATGCATATAATCAAACGTTACTATTCTATAAGAAATCATGAGGGATGGGATTTCAGAACAGCCCTGAGAAAATTGCATGAATTGATATTGAGTGAAATGACCAGAACTAGAAGAACATTATATACATTAACAACAACATGGCACAATGATCAACCATGATGAACTTGTTCATTTCAGCAGTACAATAATTAAAGTTAATTTTATGGGACTTGTGATGAAAAACATCATCTATATCCAGGGAAGGAACTGTGGAGTTTGAATGAAGACCAAAGCTTATTATCTTCAGTTTTTAAAAGTTGTCTAATATATAAGACAAAATTGTTATCTCTAATGTTTTCTTTCTTCTTTTTGGATCTGATTCTTCTCTTACAACATGTTCTATTTCCATCTATGTTTAGTACATGGTTACAAATATAGATTTTTTTCCTGTGGAGGTGTGGGGGGAAGGAAGGGAGGGATTTGAATTCTAAAACTCAAAACCTTGCTAAAAATTCATTAAAACTATCATTGTATGTAGTTGGAAAAACACAAAAATATTCATAAAATGAATGCATTCATATTTTTCTTCAAAGCTCAGTTTAACTGATGTATTTCACATAAAGGCATTTTAGATGCTATTTGTAACAGCTCCTATCAATAAAGAACTTATAATTTATTTTGTTCCCTTTTCCTTATCCATTTATTTTTGTTTTACCTGACAGAATTAGAGTTCTCTCAGGAATTTTAATTATATCATTTATGCCTCTACTTTGTTCATCAATTGCTCCCCTTTCTATTAATCTGAAACTATTCCTTGTTCTCCTAATTGGATTATGACATTATCTTTTATGTCTAACTCCTGGACACCTTTCCCCCTTATTTTGGTTTATGGTGTGTGGTGGTCTATTCCTAGTTCTGCAATATATCTTCCAGTTTTCCCAACTGTATTTATTTGAAGAGTGAGCTCTTATACCAGAAGCAGAAATCTTTGGATTTATCAAACAGTAGATTCAATTGTTATTTACTGCTGTGTTTTTTTTTCACATAATCTATTTCATTCATCTACCACTCTGTTTCTTAGCCAGTACCAGATAGTTTTGATAACTGATGCTTTACCATATATTTTTAGATCTTATATGGCTATGCCACCTTCCTTTGAATTTTTCCATTAGTTCCCTTGATATTCTTGACCTTTTGTCCCTCTCTATAAATTTATTTATTATTTTTTCTAACTCACTAAAGAACTTTTTTGTAACTATGATTGGTATGGCTTTAAATAAGTAATTTAAATAAGGTAGAATTGTCATGAGCAATTGATATTTTCCAGTTTATTTAGATCTCATTTTATTTGTGTGAAAAGTGTTTTATAGATGTTTTAATAGAATTTCTGAGTCTGTCTTGGCAGGTAGACTCACAAGTCTTTTATGTTGTCTGAAGTTATTTAAAATGGTATTCTTTTTCTATCTCTTGCTGCTCTAACTTGTTAATAATATGTAGAAATACTGAGGATTTATGTGAATTGTTTTATATCCTTACAACTTTGCCAAAGTTGCTAAATGTTTTCAGTAGTTTTTTAGATGATTTTCTAGGATTCTTTAAGTATACCATCATATCATCAGAAAAAGTGTATACCATTATATCATCAGAAAAAGTTGGAGCTTTGTTTCTTCATTACCAGTTCTATTTTTTTTCAATTACTTTTGTTCCTTTTATGACTAAGGCTAACATTTCTTACACAATATTGAAAAATAGTGGTGATAATGGGCATCCTTCCCACCCACCCCTGATTTTATTGGGAATGCTACCTTCTCACAATAATATATAATACTTATTAGTGGTTTCAGATAGATACTGCTTATCATTTTAAGGAACAATCCATATATTCCCATGTTTTCTATTGTTTTTAGTAGGAATGGGTGTTGTATTTTGTCAAAAACTTTTTCAGCATCTATTAAGAAAGTCATATGATTTTTGCTAGGTTTATTATTAATATAGTAAATTATGCTGATAGTTTTCCTAATATTGAACCAACCTAACATTTCTAGTATAAATCCTAACCAGGTTCTCTAAAATTGTTCCTGATTATTGCATTGAAGGAATGAGCAAGTTTATTAAGGTTGATCATCAACCCCATGTTGCTGTTACAGTGAACAATGTTCTTCTGGTTCAGTTTATAATGCTCATCATCAGTTCATGAAAGTCTTTCCAGGCTTCCCTGAAATCCCATCCCTCCTGGCTTCTAATAGAACAATAGTGTTCCATAACATACATATACCACAATTTGTTCAGTCATCCCCCAATTGATAGACATTCACTTGATTTCCAATTCTTGGCTACCACAAACAGGGTGGCAATGAATATTTTTTAACAAGTGATATTTTTACCCCTTATCATGATCTCTTCAGGGTATAGACCCAGGAGTGGTATTGCTCAATCAAAGGGTATCACGCTTTTATTGACCATTGGGCATAATTCCAGATTGCTCTCCAGAAAGGTTGAATGAGTTCACAGCTCCACTAACAATGTATTAATGTCCCAGATTTCCCATATCCCTTCCAATATTGAACATTGTCCTTTCTGGTCATATTGACCAATCTGATAGGTGTGAGATGGTACTTATAAATGCTTTAATTTGCATTTAGAGCAATTTTTCATATGACTATGGATAGCTTTGATTACATCATCTGTAAATTGCCTTTGCAAATCTTTTGATCATTTGTCAAATTTGATTCAGTTCTCTATATATTTTAGAAATGAGTACTTTGTCAGAAATACTAGTTGTAAAAATTGCTTTCTAATTTAATACAGTTCTTTTGATCTTAGTTACACTGGTTTTGTTTTTTCAAAAGCTTTCTAATTTAATGTAATCAAAATTATCTAATTTGTTTTTAATGATGTTCGCCAACTCTTCCTGGATCATAAACTGCTTCTCTTTCCAAAAATCTGACAGGTAAACTACTCCTTGATTTCTTAATTTGCTTATAATATTGTCTTTTATGTCTAAATCCCACACCCATTTTGATCTTATCTTGGTATAGGGTGTGAGATGTTGGTTTAATCCAAGTTTCTGCAATAGTAACTTCCAATTTTCCCAACAATTTTTTTTTAGTTTTTTTACAAGGCAAATGGGGTTAAGTGGCTTGCCAAAGGCCACACAGCTAGGTAATTAGTGTCTGCGGCTGCATTTGAACTCAGGTACTCCTGACTCCAAGGCCAGTACTCTATCCACTGTGCAACCTAGTTGCCCCCCAAAATTTTGTTTTTATCAACAAGAGAGTTCTTATCTCAGAAGCTGGACTCTTTGGGTTTATCAAATAGCAGATAACTTTAATCCTTTCCTGCTGTCTTTTTTGTATCTAATGTATTCCACTGCTCCACCACTTTATTTCTTAGCCAATACAAGACAGTTTTCACAAGTGATCCTTATTAATATAATTTCAGATCTGGTAAGGCTAAATCACCTTCATTTTTTCATGAAATCCCTGGATATTCTTGACTTTTTGTTTCTCCATATGAATTTAGTTGCAATTTTTTTCCTCATTAAAGGAATTTTTTGGTAACTTCATTGGTAAGAGACTAAATAAGTAATTTAATTTAGGTAGAAATGTCATTTTTATTATACTACCTCAATTTTTCCAAGAGCAGTTGATATTTCCCCAATTACTTAAATCTGATTTGTTTGTCTGTTTGTGTGTGTGTGTGTGTGTGTGTGTGTGTGTGTGTGTGAGAGAGAGAGAGAGAGAGAGAGAGAGAGAGAGAGAGAGAGAGAGAGAGAGAAGTATTTTGTAGTAGTTTTCATAGAGTTTCTGAATCTGCCAAGGCAGGTAGACTCAAGTATTTTATATTGTCTGAAGTATCTTTAAATGGAATTTTTCTTTCTAGTTCTTGCTGCTGTACCTTGCTAGTAACATATAGAAATGCTGAGAATTTATGTAGTTTTATTTTATATCCTTTGACTTTGCTAAAGTTACTAATTATTTCTAGTAGTTTTTAGATGATTTTTTTGGATTCTCTAGGTAGACCATCATGTCATCTGCAAAGAGTGAGAGTTTTGCTTCTTCCTTTCCAAGTCTAATTCCTTCAATTTCTTTTTCTTCTCTTATTGCTGAAGCTAACATTTCTAATACAATATTGAATAGTAGTGGTGATAACAGGCATCCTTGTTTCACCCCGATCTCATTGGGAATGCCTCTAGCTTATCCCCATTGCATATAATGATTGTTGATGGTTTCAGATAGCTACTGCTTATCATTCTAAGGAACAATCCATTTATTCCTATGCTCTCTAGTGTTTTTAGTAGGATTGGGTGCTGTATTTTCTTCAAAGTTTTTTTCAGCTTCTGTTGAGATAATCATGGTCAATTCTACTTTTGAAGGAGTTTTTATGCCTGTCTATTTGCCCAGTTATGCTTTTAAGGGAATCATTTTCTTTTTGCATTTGTCTTATTGTATTTTTAAAGGATTTATTTTCTCCTGTCATTTTTGTTGTTTGATGTTAATTTTCTCTTGCATTGTGTTAATTTTATCTTGCATTTCTTCTAGCATTTTTTCCATTTGATTTTTAAAATCCTCTCTACTCTGTTTTAAGAAATCTTTCTGGGCTGTAGAACAATTCATATTCTTCTCTGAAACTTCAGCCTTTCTCTCCTATTCTGAGCTAGTATCCTTGTCTCCAAAACAATATAGACTCTGCTTTCCTATTACCTTTTTCATTTGGGGATATTAGATTTCCCTAGGACCCTGAGTTGGGGGAGGGCCCGATTCACAGTTTTACAAGGGTTGAGATCTCTTGTGGCCTTACCTACTAGAATTAGGAACTCTTGGGGGTTTCTCAGTGGGCCTTCACTTCCTCTGGATTATCTGTCTTGGAGATGTCAGTGTGTCCTGCCCTAGACCTGGGTCTGAATCTGTTCTCTCCTTATGCAATCTGGGCTAGAAATTTCAGAGACTTTCCCTATAATCAAGGGAAGATCTGTTGCCCATACTTGTATATTGGGGCTAGATGTGAACACCTGACACTCTTTCTGTGTCTTTGCTGGAGAAAGTCAGACACTTCTACAGGATAATGGAGACTCCAATGGAAACATGAGAGCTCTGACTGGAAATACAGGGACTTGAGGCCCAGATCTTTCAGATAAACTGAGCCGATAAACTAGTTGTCTGGGCAGTTGCACTGGAGCCCTCCTCATCCAGAGGTTGTGCCTACAACAAAAACTTCTACTGTGAATCTCTGGTCAGTCCCCTGGCCTCATCCTACTGGCCCTGCCCTGGATCTCTGCTAAATAACCAGGGCACACCAATGCTTCCCCATGATAGAGCTTGCTAGAAGATCTCCTTTCTGTTCTTCTATGGGTTCTGTCAATCCAAAATATATTAAAAAGGCTTGATTCATTTCAGTTCTGAGGGAAAACCATGAGATCTTAAAACAGTGCCTGGCTTCTCTTCACCATCTTGGCTAGAAGTCCAGGCAATCAATATTTAGAACATTTATTCCTTATGCAACTATTTATCATAATTAGCTTGCATTTATTTTGAAAATGTCAAAATATCCAATGGTTTCTTTCTTTTAAATTAGATTAAGAAGAAAAATCACCTGGGGAATTGCAACTCAAGCAAGAATAATTAATTGGATTTTTACGATGTTGTCTCACTTTTTGAACTTGTATTACCTGAATTTTCCTCCTAGTACTATACAATGCTCATTGATGCTTATAATGATAAACCTGAGATAATCTGAGTAAGTTCTATATATCAAAGGGTAATTGAATTAGGGTCTGGCCAATTTAATGTTATGTATAATTTTTGGTATTTGAATTATTGAAAATTGATCTTTTTACACAAGAAAATATCAAAATACTCAACAGAGTTTAGAACTGAGCTCATTTCCTGACCATTCAGAAAATGTAAAATTTATTTTCAGGTTCTATTAGGAGATCCAACCATTATCTGTACTCTCATATTGCATCCATGTAAGATATTAATGTCAAATTAACTATTATGGGAACAACCGTTACCCCGGTGTTATAGAAAATGTATTTTGGGTTTGAGATAATGTGGAAAGATGAATGAGAAAATGTGTACATTCAATTAAAAAAGGACAGAAACTTCTGGCCAAGATGGCAGAGGGAAGACAGTTACAGTTGTAAAATCTCCTGAACTTCCCTCATAAATAATATGAAACAAACCTTTTATCAGAAATCTGTTCAACAAAACGCAGAAAGAAAATCCAGCAGAAGAACATCTACCTCAAGATTTGTTTTCTGAAATCATGGGTGAGTCCAGGGCAGAGGGCAGACTCTACCAGGAGCACAGGATCAGTGAGAGTTTGGGAGCCTGTATTAGCCTCAGATTAGCCTGATTAGCATGGGGAATGAGCCTGGGAGACTGAGGACCTGAGAACAGAACTGGCTTGATCAGCAGAGGGGCTAGAGCCTAGTGGTCCACGGGGTCTTGGGTCAACTAGGGAGCAGAGGCATTGGTGGTGGCACTGATAATCTGGAGCTTACCAAAAGGGCTGGATGGAGAGTTCCGGTGTGAGAAAGCTGCAGATATCAATCTCTTGGCTCCTCTGGTCAGGAGGAACTCAGAGTACACACTTCCATTTCATTTGAAGCCTCTTCCCAGAACAAACACAATTACAGACTACTTCTGACCCAGATGCAGGTGTGTGAGCAGCAGAACCACTTCAGCTGACAATAGGGAGAGTGATCACCTAACCCCAGGATATAGCACACCATTGATCAAAGACAAAAGTATTTAACAACTTCAATCACTCCCTACAAGCCAAGGGAGGGGGCCTCAATCAAGGTCACAGATACTCCAGAGAAAGCAATGAGCAACACCTACTGGCCAGATGGGGATATTATACACTCAGTGAGTAAAGTCTCTAGGGATCCCAACATCAAAATTCTGTGAACCAGCCCCTCCCCATCATAAGGCCTTAGGAGAATGAAGAAAAGCTAGTGCAAAGCAAGGTCCATAGAACAATTCTTGGAAGAAAAAGACACTAACTCAGAGAGATCTAGAACTTCTGAAGAGAATATGACCTGCTCCCCAACACAGAAAGACTTCCTTGAAGAAATAAGAAAAGAGTTTAAAAATCAATTGGAAAACTTGGGAGAGAAAATTAACACCTTGCACAAGAAAACAATTCTCTCAAAACCTCAACAGACCAAATGGAAAACTCTTACAAAAACAGAATTGACTAATTGTAAAAGGAGTAGCGAAAGGTAAATGAAGAAAATTCTTTTCTAAAAAAAAAGAATGGAGTCTGTGGAAACTAATGAGTTCATGAGATAGCAAGAACCTGTTAAACTAAACCAAAAAATAGAAAAAAATAGGAAAAAATGTAAAATATTTCATCAACAAAACCACTGACCTTGAGAGGAGGGACAACCTGAGAGTTATTGGTACTCCTAAAAACATCGAAGAGAAAAAAAAGCCTGGGCTTAATATTACAGGATTTAGTGAGGGAAAATTGTCCTGATATCATGGAAACAGAGGGCAAAATAGTTACTGAAAGAATACATAGATCCTCCCTAGAAAAAGATCCTAAAATGAAAACACCAAGGAATTTTGTGGCCAAATTCCAGATAAAAGAGAAAATCTTGAAAGCAGGCAGAAAGAAACACTTTAAAAACCAAGGAGTCACAGGAAGGATTACACAGGACCTGGCTGCATCAATATTAAGAGATCAAAGGACCTGGAACAAGGTATGCCAAAGAGCAGGGGAGCTTGGAATGCAGCCAAGAATCCACTATCTGGCAAAGCTGAGCCTTGTCTTTCAGGGGAAACGATGAACATTTAACAAAATGGAAGAATTCCAATAATTCCTGATGAAAATACCAGAGCTAAATAGAAAATTTTGACATCAAACAGGAGGTTCAAGAGATACATGAAAAGGCAAAAAAGGGGGGGAGTTAAAGAAAACAAAAACTGCTATCCAATAATATGAAACTGGCTATATCCCAGCATGGGAATAAGACTGTCATAACTCTTGAGAATTGCAGCTCTAACAGAGAGACTATA
Source organism: Macrotis lagotis (assembly GCF_037893015.1). Classification (NCBI taxonomy): domain Eukaryota; kingdom Metazoa; phylum Chordata; class Mammalia; order Peramelemorphia; family Peramelidae; genus Macrotis; species Macrotis lagotis. The sequence continues at coordinate 37,783,874 of NC_133662.1, forward strand.
CCTAGCCAGAAGTGGTGGACACTCATGAATTATCCATGAGACTGCTATCCAGTGGGATGAAACTGTATAGAACCCTACTTGGGAGAAAGACTCACTTGGTTTAAAGTTAACTTACATACACACTCATTTACCTTAAAAATATCTAACCTTTAAAATATTAAAAGGGGAAAGGGGGAGGGGGAATGGAGACAAGGAGGGGAGGAAAAGGGGAAAGAAAGGGGAGGGGTAGATATAGGAGGGAAAACACACTGAAAATGGTGGTATTTCAGAAACAAAATGCTGGAGAATATGGATGGGGGGAGGGAATAATACACAGAAAGGGAAGACAGCAAGGAGTGCAATAAAAAGTTAGTAATTATAACTTTGTATGTGAATGGGATGAACTCTCCCTTAAAACATAAGTGAATAGTATACTGGATTAAAAACCAGAATCCTACAATATGCTTACAAGAAACTAATTTGAAGCAGAGAGATACATATAGAGTAAAGGTAAAAGGTTGGAGCAAAATATATTTTGCTTCAGCTGAAGTGAAAAAAGCAGGGGTAGCAATACTTATCTCAGACAAAGTAACTGCAAAAATAGATAGTGTTAAAAGAGATAAGGAAGGAAACTATATCCTCCTAAAAGATACCATAGTCAATAAAGTGATTTCAATACTGAATATGTATACATCCAATGTATTAGCATCCAAATTTTTAGAGAAGCTGAAAGAACTAGAGGAAGACATGGACAGCAACCCTCTTTCAGATTTAGTTAAATCTAATCATAAAATAAACAAGAAAGGTGTTAAGAAAGTAAATTGTTAGAAAACCTAGATATGATAGACTTATGGAGGAAATTGAATGAGTATAGAAAGGAAATTTTTTTTTTCTACAATATATGGCACTTACACCAAAACTAACCATGTATTATGGCATAAAAACCTAATAATCAATTGCAGAAAGGCAGAAATAGTGAATATATTTTCTCAGGGCAAAATGCAATAAAATCATATGAAATATTTGTCCATGGAGATATAGAACCAAAACTAATTGGAAACTGAATTAACTTCATTTTAAAGAATGAGTGAATCAATCAGCAAATTATACAGTATTAATTATTTTATCCTAGATAATGACAACAATGAAACAACATACCAAAACCTATGGGATTTGCTCAAGGCAGCTGTCAGTTGATGTATTATCTTTAAATACTTTCATGAATAAATTAGAGGAAGAGGAAATCAATGAACTAAATATGCAACTAAAAATTAGAGAGAATAAATTAAAACCCCCCAATTAAATACCAAATTAGAAATTCTAAAAATTAAAGGAGAGATTAATAAAAGCAAAAGCAAAAAAACCTATTAAATTATCAAATAAAACCAAGAGCTGGTTTTATGAAACAAAAACAAAAAATTGATAAAACTCTGGTCAATTTAATTTAAAAAAATAAAGAAGTAAACCAAATTGTTATTATTATAAATGAAAAACGTGAATTCACTATCAATGAGGAAGAAATTAAAGTAATAATTTGGAATTATTTTGCCCAACTATATGACAATAAATTTGACATTCTAAGTGAAATGGATGAATATTTACAAAAATATAAGGTGTCTAGGTTAAATGAAGAGGAGATTTAAATACCTAAACAACCCTATCTCAGAAAAAGAAATTCAACAAGCCATCTTTGAACTCCCTAAGAAAAAATCTCGAGGGCCTGATGGATTCACAAGAATCCAAATATTTAAGGATCAATTGGTTCCAATTCTATATAAATTCTTTGGAAAAATAGGTGAAGATAGAACTCTGCCTAACTCTTTCTATGACACCAATATGGTGTTGATACCTAAACCAGGAAGATTTAAAACAGAGAAAGAAAATTATAGACCTATCTCCCTGATGAATACAGATGCAAAAATCTTAAATAACATCTTATAAAAACGATTACAACAAGTTATCACTAAGGATAATATATTATGACCAAGGAGGGTTTATCCCAGGAATGCAGGGTTGGTTCAATATTAGGAAAAGTGTTAGCCTAATCAATTATAGCAACAACAATGCTATCAGAAATGATTTGATTGTGTTAATAGATGCTGAAAAAGATTTTGACAAAATACAGCACCCATAGAGAGTACAAGAATTAATGGACTGTTCCTTAGAATAATAAGCAGTATCTATCTGAAAACATCAACAAGCATTATATGCAATAGGGAGAGACTCAAGACATTCCCAATAAAATCAGGGGTGAAACAAGGATGCCTGTTACCACCACTACTATTCAATATTATATCAGAAATGTTAGCTTCAGCAATACAAGAAGAAAAAGAAATTGAAGGAATTAGAATTGGCAAGGAAAAGACAAAACTCTCACTCTCTGCAGATGACATGATGGTATAACTAGAGAATCCCAAGAAATCATACAAAAAACTACTGGAAACAATTAGCAACTTTAGCAGAGTTGCAGGTTATAAAATAAATAATAAATCATCATAAATCCTCAACTTTTCTATATATGACTAGCAAGATACAGCAGGAAGAGGTAGAAAGATAAATCCCACTCAAAGTAACTTCAGACAATATAAAATATCTGGGAGTCTATTTGTCAAGGCAGACTCAGAAACTTTTTGGAAACAATTACAAAACACTTCTCACATAAATAAAATTAGATTTAAATACCTTGGAAAACATCAACTGATCGTGGATAGGCTGAGCTAATATAATAAAAATGGCAATTCTACCAAAACTAAACTATCTATTTAGTACCCTACCAATCAAAATTCCAAAAAATTACTTTAATGAGTTGGAAAGAGTTGTAAGTAAATTCATATAGAGAGAGAAAATGTCATGAATTTCCAGGGATTGAGTGATAAAAATTGTAAAAGAAGGTGGCTTAGCCCTACTAGATCTAAAATTACATTATTAAGCATCAGTCATCAAAACTATCTGGTGTTGGCTAAGAAATAGAGTGATGGACTAGTGGAATAGCCTAGGGGTAATAGCAGGAAATGATTATAGTAATCTGCTGTTTGATAAACCCAAAGAGTCCAGCTATTGGGATAAAACTGTCTCTTTGATTAAAACTGCTGGGAAATTTGGAAGTTAGTATGGTAGAAACTTATATTAGACCAACATCTCACACCATATACCAAGATAAGATCAAAATGGATGCAGGATTTAGACTTAAAAAACAATATTATAAGCAAACTAGAAGATTAAGGAGTAGTTTACCTGTCAGATCTTTGGAAAGGAAAGCAGTTTATGACTAAATAAGAGATGGAGAACATCACTAAAAGCAACTTAGATGATTTTGATTACATTAAATTAAAAATCTTTTTCACATACAAAACCACTGTAACCAAGATAAAAAAGAAATATTGTAAAATGGAAAACAATTTTTGCAGCTAGTGCTTCTGACAAAGGACTCATTTCTAAAATATACAGAGAACTGAATCAAATTTTTTTTTAAAAAATAAACATTCCCCAATTGACATATGGTTAAAGGATATGCAAAGGCAATTTACAGATGAGGAGAACAAAGCAATCCATAGTCATTTGAAAAATTGCTTTAAATCATCACTTATTAGAGAAATGCAAATTAAATCATCTCTGAGGTACCACCTCACACCTCTCAGATGTGCCAACATAATCAGAAAAGGACAATGATCATTGTTAGAAGGGTTGTGGGAAGTCTGGGACACTAATACATTGTTGGTGGTGATGTGAACTCATTCACCCTTTCTGGAGAGCAGTCTGCAACTACACCCAAAGGGCAACAGAAGTATGCATACCCTTTGATCCAACAATAACACTACTTGGTCTGTACTCTGAGGAGAGGATGAAAAAGGATAAAAACATCACTTATACAAAAATATTCATAGCAGTCCTGTTTGTGCTGGCAAAGAATTGGAAATCAAGTAAATATCCTTCAATTGGGGAATGCCTTAACAAATGTTGGTATATGTATGTCATAGACACTATTGTTCTATTAAAAACCAGAAGGGATGGGAATTCAGGGAAGCATGGAGAGATTTGCATGAACCGATGCTAAGTGAGATGAGCAGAACCAGAAAAACATTGTACACCCTAATAGCAACATGGGAGTGATGATCAGCCTTGATGGACTTGGTCATTCCATCAGTGCAACATTTGGGGACAATTTGCAGCTGCCTCCAGTGGAGAATACCATCTGTATCTGGAGAAAGAATTGTAGCATTTGAACAAAGACGAAGGACTATTGTTTTTAATTTAGAAAAAAAAAAAACTGATCTTATTGTCTTATCTTGCTATCTCTTATACTTTATGTTTCTTCCTTAAGGATGTGATTTCACTCTCATCACACTCAATTTGGATTAATGTATACCATGGAAACAATGTAAAGACTGGAAAATTGCCTCCTTGGTGGGGTGGGGCGAGGAAAGTATGATTAGGGGAAAAATTGTAAAACTCAAAATAAATAAAATCTTTTTAAAAAAAAGAAAGGACAGCAAATAATTTACCTCTAAATTAGACATTAATTTCATCAACTGTATTATCTACAATTCTTAAATAAGAAGATTGAGATAGAGTATGAGTGATTTGTTTATGGGAAGTGGAATGATTTTATTAACTCCTTATTTTTACTAATTTCATCTTTGATAGGGACATCAGATAAAGCAGTCTTGCAGAACTGATAGAATATTGGACTTACCATGAAAACTGGGTTTCATTATGCACAATTGATGCTTAAGTGCTGTCTATATGACCTGAAACAATTTGTTTTGCCATCGTGTGTCACAGTTAATTTCCCAAGAAGCATCTATTAAATTTCAGTTATTTTGCAATTTGCATTAATTGCAGAGGGAATTTCCAAAGAAGTTACTTAAAATAAAATAATTCATAAATTTAATTGCATGAAGCATGTACATTATTTTAAAGTTACAATTATTGTCTAAGACAATATTCTATTATATTAATGTGTATTATTATCTAAATTAACATTCACTCAAACTTATGTTAAATACCATCTCTACTATAAGAAGTTGGTTGTTGTTTCCTTCATTCTTTAAGAGGACCAATGATATCATTACTAGAGTCTTACAATGAGTCCAACTATTACTGAACAGATCAATACAAGCTTAGGGTGCTCTACCATAGGTCAGATACCACTAATCCTTTTGAAAACTTGTGTTGGATTCTCTAAGTTTGAGCATCTCATGTTTCCTTTTAGTAACTTCAGTTCTGCTTTTTTCAGAGTCCACCTCATAAGAGCACACCATACTAGGTGGTCCTGTGCCAGTGACTCCTATATCACTCCATCATTTCCAAAGATCTTAAGAGAGACCATGAGAGTACCTTTGCATCATTTTTTAAAGACATATCACTTCATCTCATGAGCATTTGCCCCATGTGAGTTCTCCATAAAATTGTCTTTTGGATAAGCATGCATTTGGTATTCAACCAATGTGGCCAGTCCTTCAGAGTTGCACTCTGTGTAACAGAATTTGAATACTTTGCAGTTTACCCCAAGAAAGTATCCTCAGTGTCTGGTATCCTGCCAAGTGATCTTCAAAATCTTCCTAAGAAAATTTAAATGGAAGCAATTCAGTTATCTGACACAGATGAAAGTACAAAGGGAATTTTGTATGACAATATGATAAAAGCCATTATAGCATATTAATACATACATAAAAAGAAGAATAAGCAGTATTAAGCTATAGTAAATGGTTACGTGACTAATTTTTTTTGAAAATATGGACATTCACGATTATTTAATGATTGAAAAGTGGATCCTTCTTTGGAAAATGCACAAAATATATCTTAGTTTTATTTGGAACTTTTAATAAGACACACAGAAACTGAAAAAAAATCCAGTTATTTCCCAAAGGAGTAAAGTAAAATGACAATGGCATGAGGGTAGAAATTTGAGAATTAGAAACAGAAAGCATGTAGTATCTTTATCTCTCTCTCTCTCTCTCTCCTTCTCTCTGTCGGTCTGTCTCTCTCTCTCTCTCTCTCTCTGTCTCTGTCTCTCTCCCCACCCTATGCCTCCCTTCTCTTTCTACCCCCCCTCTTTTTGTGAGTGAGAGACAGAGAGAAACTAAAAAGCATCAGTCCACACTAAATTCTTAATTTTTCTTGACTTTTAATTGTCATTCTTCATCTTCAGAGGCTGTGTGTTTGCCTGCATGTGTCTGCCATAGAGGTACTTGGATGTTTTAGAAGGGATGTATTCAAAGACCTGAGATACTTCAAGTGGAACTGGTCAGCAACTGGGATAATCCAAAGATAATCCTGCTTTGAGAATCTGATTCTGACCAGTTAAATCTAAGTTTCCAAGTTTAGGGAGACCACAGTCAGGCAAATCCCTGGATGGGTATTTAAATTCCCAATTTTTTGGCAGTAATATCAAGTCATTATCTCTAAGACTGAATTCCTGCAACTTTGTGAGTTTTCCAATATCTGGCAAGTGGATTTCAAAATCTTTGTCACTTAGATAAAATGCATGCAAGGTGGTAAGGTAGAAGAAATTTCCAGGAAGAGAATTTTTCATTCAAGTTGTTATAGGTCAAGTCAAGGTCCTCTATGGGTGGTAAACGAATCAAATACTCAAGACAAAGTATTTATCCTGCTCATGCCAAGGTTCAGGTTTGAGTTTCTGGACATTGCTTACCTCCATTGGTCACTCTTTAGTTCAGTTATTGAAAAAATTCACCAGTTCCAGATTCTTTAGTTCTGCCATGATAGGAATTACATTTGCGAGCTTGTTGTGATTGAGAAGCAGTAGCATAGTGAGAAAAAGTAAACAAATTGTACATCCAGCATGTTGGAGATGCCTCAGTCCCACATTTCCAACCCAGTCTGCTTCTTCTCCCAGCTCTCTTCTGCCAGTTTCTTCAAGGATGTGAACAAGGTTGTGAGATGCAGCAATGTTGAGGACCTGATCCAATCAAGGAGTTTTTATTCTAATAGAGTCAACATGTATTAAAGAATAGGATGAGGGACATATTTTGATCAGGGGAGTGACCAAAGAGATGTAAATTTATCAAAGATCAGTCAATAATATGACATTTTCTGAAATAATGTTACTTTTATTTTTATCACTTTGCCTACAGCAAGGTTGAAAGAGGAAAGGAGGAATCCATCTGAAGATGGGCAGAGGATAACATGATCCAAGTGTTTGGGAATGTCCATATGGGAGAAGGTGGGTAGAAGAGATAAAATAGAGAGCTGGATAGTTAGATGCATTGGGGTAGTTGCTGAGGAAGAGCCAAAGTTGGATTCTTGCCTTAGAAGAATTTTGTCTACTCATAGCCAAACCTTAAATTATATGATGTGCTTTTGTTAAATTTTCAGAGTTCGGCTAGTTGTCCTTCAATATTTATTTTTTCATAAGAATGCTTTGGAGTTATATTGATGTTAACTTAAAATTTTATACTCTCATTCTTATACTAAAGAACTCTAATATAGGAACACTTTAATAAACTGAAATGCTTGGATAATGCAAGTTGGAGAATTGGATTTTCTGGTCAACAGAGAGAACATCAAAAAATCCATTTTTTTCTCCTATCTACTGTGGTTTAAAATCTTTCTAACATGGACCAGTCCATTTTCTTGATTCTAAGTCCATTAAAAAAAAATCAAATCTTTCTTTAATGTCTGAGTATCTTACAGTTCTGCATAAAATATCATTTGGACAATAAGGAGCAAGGAACAATGGAAAGCACTCTGCTATGGAAGTTAGGAACTTTGCATTTTAATGCCAGCTTAAATTCGAATTAGTTTTGAGTACAATATTTAATTCCTCAATTTACTAATTGTTTTTCCACTGGAAAATGGCAATTTCTAGCTATATTCTTTAAATTTACCTTTTATTAAACCTTCATCAAATCCCTATTGTCTTCTCCCCACTCTCCTGGCATCATTGTAAACTTGAACAGATTCATTTTTGTCTGTGTACCACCAAGATCTAGTCCTTGTAAATATGATCCACTTAATAAATAGTTCATGGTTGATAACTGAATGAGGGAATAATTGAATAAGGGAAGATATGTGGCATAGTAGATAGAGCATTACCCTTGGAGTCAGGAGAATGGAAGTTTAAATCTAAATTCAGTCACTTCATACTACCTAGCTGTGTGACTATGGGCAAGTCATCCTGATTCATATCTGCCCCAGAGGACTCTGGAGGAGAGAGTGAGACTGGTGACTTAGCACAGCACCCCTGCACTCAAATTCAATTCATGTGCATGTTATGGCATCACCTCCATGATGGCATGGTGTTCTTTGAGAATGGACAAGCATCATCATTGTCAATTGAATTATGTTTTGAAAATGTAGATACCTTTAGAAAGAAGGGAAGGGACTTTAGGCAATCCATAGTAGTCTATATATGCACATATATTTCCCTCTTCCTCAGGTGAGTTGATTTAGCCACTGAATAGGAGCAACACGTAGTAGAAGTAATGAGATAATACTATGTTAATGTAAGTACAAAAATATGTATATTATTCATTAACCCATCAATGTGTGAAGAAATTTCCCTGAAGGACTTAGAAAAACAGCTGGCCATAGGCTTTTATATGTATTGATGACTGATTTCATTTATGTTCTAGGGATGAAGGGAGTAGTGTTTTGGGATATGAGGCAACCATTGTAATCTCATTCATTAATATGATATCTCAACAATCTCACCAATTACAAATAATCTCCTTTTTGACACTGGGTGGTGTGTTTTTTGTATGGCTTAATATTATAAATCATAAACCCATTGGACAACTTTTCCTATGGTTTTCCAGTGACTATGAAGTATTACAAAGCATTATTTTTATTTCATCAGATATCTAAGATTTTTTTATTATTTTTAAATTTTCTCCAAAAAGTTGAGTAACAAGAATAAAACAAAAACATTTGAATAATTAAAACCTTCATTATTTTGATCTTAGTTAACTTAGTTAAACTTAAATATTGATTAGCATTAGATTTTACATTATCCTTGCAAAACAGTTGAAAGACTGGAATAATTTTTTTTTCCTAATACCAATTCAATATAATGATAAAATAAATCTGAATCACATTATGTATTTGACATTTATTAGAAATTGTCCCTGCTTCCAAAATAGAAACTATTTTAGTTCAATAATATTAAAAAAGACACCTCCTTGTAACCTATTTAGAAAAAAATCAATTAAATGATCTTATTAATTTCTATTTTAAGGGGATAAGATTATGATAAAAAAATAAATGAAAAATATTCAGGATTCTCTGTAGAAATCACAAGATTCTAAGTTTCAAGCTAGAAGTGATCTCAGAGGCCTCTAATCTAAACAATTCATTTTATTGAAAAAGGAAACTAAGACAATTCGACTAGACTAAGGAGGATAAATGATTTGCCTAAGTTCATATATGTAGTGTGTGTTAGAGGTAGAAGGCCTTCTACCTGAAGAGCTAGTGTTTCTCCCCAATTATTCATGTTAATTCTAAATATTTCATCACAGTTTTGGGGCTTTTTGAATTTCTTTCTCTAAGAAGAACTATTCTGTACACATGTAATTCAATTGCTCCAAACACTGAAATTGCCTCCGGGTTGATGGAATATTTAGAGAAAAAATAATTTCAAATTATGTAGTATAATGATCATCAGGAATGGAGAAGTATTGTAGTGATTAGAGGGTGGGCATTGTAGATCAAGACTAAATCAGGATAAGAAACACAATACACTGCGATAATGACAGACCATCAAGCAACTAAAAGAGACTTGACATTTCCTCTCTTTTGCAGTTACATATAAATACTTGTTTGCATATTTTCCCTTATTAGAATATTAATTCTTTAAGGCCATGTACTGAACTTTTGACATTCTTTATTTGCTTTGTACTTAGTTTAGTATCATTCCAAAACTACACAACTAATACAAGGCTATTGATTGCTTTGTTGATTGATTGATATAATTCCTATCATTTGTAGCCTCGAAATCAGACCTTGGGTTCTCATATCTCTGAGACATAATGGCAAATTGTTTAGGTTTCTGATTCCACAAGTAAATTTCTAAAAGTATGTTTGTGAGCAGGTACAATGTGTAGAGATAGAGGAATTTTATTTGTTGTTTAGTTCCATATATAAATGGAATCATAAGTCTGGACCAACAAAAATGATATCTTTGTGAATCCACATATTGATAAAATCTTTTTCATGAAATCTGAACATAAAAAGTAAAGAGCAGAGTTTGCTGAAATGATGGAATTTAATATCATATATTTGTCCTTGTTACCATCACAACATAAAAGATAGGGAATTTGAAGAGATCTTTGAAGACTTTACTCCCTTTGCCATTGAAAAAACAAATCCAGAAAGAAGTAGCTTGCCCACTTACACACACACACACACACACACACACACACACACACACACACACACACACCCCCTCACACACATACTAAACAGCAGAGTTGGTATGCAAAGCCAGATACTGTTTTCAAATACAATGACCTTTCCACTAATTTACCTCCACTAAAATCATCCTTTAGTGCCATATTATGACATCATTATCATCATTATCATCATTATTAACAATCATATGACAGTTATTTGGCATGATGTGTAGAGTTATAAGCCTAGAGATAGGAAGAACTGAATTCGAATCAGACTTCAGACACTTAATGTGTGACTCCTCTGTTTGCCCCAGTTTCCTCATCTGTAAAAAAAGCTGGAAAAGATATTGGAGTAGACTCCTAAGCCATGAGTTAATCAAGAGTGAAAGCAACAAATCATTTATATAGCACCAATTATTAAGTTCCAGGCACTAGATTGGATGTTTTTAGAAAACATATTTTATCCTCTAATTCTGGCAGGTAACTGTTTATCTCCTTTTTACAGATGAGAAAACTGAGTTAAACAGAGGTTAAGTCAATTGGCACATGGCTAGGAATATCAGCACTAGGTTTAATGCTCTATCCATTTTGCCACCTAGCTACCTCTGCCATAAGGTAAAAAAGAAAAGCTATATTAGTAGAATAATTGATTCTATCTAGCTAAGCACAGGGCCAATGATGGATGATATATTGTTAATTGAGACCAGAGTTAATTTTGTTTCTAGACTAATCACCAAGTTGCCAACAGAGTAAAGGAGCTTCCAGGCATTGGAACCCTTAAAGATAGCATTCTAAGCTTTAGTGGATACATTGAATATAATCTATAGATACAATGTCTTGTATATGAAGCACCTATTTTTTGAATCGAACTGAATTGTGACTTAAAGGAAGAACTCACCCTGAGTAGCTCACAGATACCAATGCATTAAAAGTGATTTGCTGTTTCTGTCATCTCCCCAGGATATTATTTTTGTCTTCACCTTCCTGTCTTGGTAAAATTTCAAATAATACAGTGATATATCTCTTTTTCTTAATTTTCATTCTTCTTTTTGATTTATCATCAATTCTCTGAGTAACAGGAAGAATGAGACTTTGGGGGTTTCACCCCATGTTTACCAAATGAGTCATCCAAATGCTGAGATGAGACTAGGTTTAGTTAGGGAAGACTGAATTTCTTGCTATTATAATTCTGCAACTCCAGAGGTTCCTATAGTTAAAAAGTCTGAGTAACATTTTATAAATTATTTTGGGAGGGGTTGAGTGGGAGTTTTCTCAAGCAATTATTTAGAAACTGGCAATTTTAATGCAAAGAGGAAAAAAAAATTATGTACCAAAGGTCATTCTAAGTTTTGATAATTAGCATGAAAGAAATGGCCTAAACATCTTTTTTGATTATTAGATATAATAGAATGCAACCTGATTATTAGATTATCATTGTTTTCATCCTTTTAGAAACACCATAAAATGCAGTATATCTACTAGTTCTAAAACACATATGTATATAAATAAGGAAGAGCTTAGTCCTTATATTTCAATAAGACTGGTCTAATATTTTCAAGGAATGGCAGCAAATCCATTCTTAGGATATACAGGATGAATCGTAGTCTAGAAAAAAAACAAGTTTTACTCTAATTTCTACCAATCATTTTATTGTAAGATTTTGAGTTTTACAATTTTTCTTTTTTTAAAATTTATTTATTTTCATGGATATGCAATATATATATATGTATATGTATGTATATTTAGGTTTTATGCAAGGCAATGGAGTTAAATGACTTGCCCAAGGTCATATAGCTTAGGTAATTAAGTTTCTGAGGCTAGATTTGAACTCAGGTACACCTGATTCCAGAGCTGGTGCTCTATCCACTGCACTCACTAACTAGCAGCCAAACATGTATATTTTTAAGTTAAAAAATTTACTTCCACTATCCCTTCTCACCTCCCTCCCCTCAGCTGTGAAGAGTCAGGTTAGCATTGTATATATACATATACATATATATATATATATGTATGTATATGTATATATATATATATATATATTGCTCTTCCTAATTTTTTGTTCCTACAGATGGATCTTTTTTTTAAAATTAATTTTTATTAAAGATATTATTTGCATTTTATAATTTCACCCCCCAAATTACTTCCCTCCCCCCCCACCCCCCTACGGAAAGCAATCTGTCAGTCTTTACTTTGCTTCCATGTTGTACCTTGATCCAAATTGGGTGTGATGAGAGAGAAATCGTATTCTTAGAGAAGAGACAAGAAGTCTAAGAGGTAACAAGATGAGACAATAAGATATCTGTGTTTTTCTAAATTAAAGGGAATAGTCCTTGAACTTTGTTCAAACTCCATAGCTCTTTATCTGGATACAGATGGCAATCTCCTTTGCAGACAGCACCAAATTGCTCCCGATTGTTGCACTGATGGAAAGAGCAAGTCCTTCAAGGTTGATCATCACTCCCATGTTGCTGTTAGGGTATACTGTGTTATTCTGGTTCTGCTCATCTCACTCAGCATCAGTTTATGCAAATCCCTCCTGGATTCCCTGAAATTCTGTCCCTCCTGCTTTCTAATAGAACAATAGTGTTCCATGACATACATATAGCACAGTTTACTAAGCCATTCTCCAATTGAAGGACATTTACTTAATTTCCATTTCTTTGCCACCACAAACAGGGCTGCTTTAAATATTTTTGTAAAGTAATGTTTTTACCCTTTTTCATCATCTCTTCAGGATATAGACCCAGTAGTGGTATTGCTGGGTCAAAGGGTATGCACATTTTGGTTGCCCTTTGGGTGTAGTTCCAAATAGCTCTCCAGAATGGTTGGATGAGTTCACAGCTCCACCAATAGTGTAATAGTGTACCAGATTTCCCACAACCCTTCCAACAAAAATCATTGTCCTTTCTGGTCATATTGGCCAGTCTGAGAGGTGTGAGGTGGTACTTCAGAGAGTTTAATTTTCATTTCTCTAGTAATTAATGATTTAGAGCATTTTTTTCATATGGCTATGGATTGCTTTGATCTCCTCATCTGTAAATTGCTTTTGCATATCCTTTGACCATTTTTCAATTGGGGAATGGCTTTTTGTTTTAAAAATATGACTCAGTTCTCTGTATATTTTAGAAATGAGTCCTTTGTCAGAATCATTAGTTGTAAAGATTGTTTCCCAATTTACTACGTTTCTTTTGATCTTGGTTACATTGATTTTATCTGTGCAAAAGCTTTTTAACTTAATGTAATCAAAATCATCTAATTGGTTTTTGGTGGTGTTCTCCAACTCTTCCTTAGTCATAAACTGTTCCCCTTTCCATAGATCTGACAGGTAAACTAGTCCTTGATCTTCTAATTTGCTTATAGTATTGTTTTTTATGTCTAAGTCCTGTAGCCATTTGGATCTTATCTTGGTAAAGGGTGTTAGGTGTTGGTCTAATCTAAGTTTCTTCCATACTAACTTTCAATTATCCCAGCAGTTTTTATCAAAGAGGGAGTTTTTATCCCAATGGCTGGAATCTTTGGGTTTATCAAACAGCAGATTACTATAATCATCTCCTGCTTTTACACCTAGTCTATTCCACTGGTCCACCACTCTATTTCTTAGCCAATACCAAACAGTTTTGATGACTGATGCTTTATAATATAATTTTAGATCAGGTAAGGCTAAGCCACCTTCTTTTGCACTTTTTTTTATTAAGCTCCTGGCAGTTCTTGACTGTTTATTTCCCCATCTGAATTTACTTACAATTTTTTTCTAACTCATTAAAGTAATTTTTTTTTTGGAATTTTGATTGGTAGGGCACTAAACAGATAGTTTAGTTTTGGTAGAATTGTCATTTTTATTATATTAGCTCTACCTATCCATGAGCAGTTGATATTTACCCAGTTATTTACATCTGATTTAATTTGTGTGAGAAGTGTTCTATAATTATTTTCAAAAATATTCTGAGCCTGTCTTCTCAAATAGACTCCCAAGTGTTTTATATTGTCTGAGGTTACTTTGAATGGGATTTCTCTTTCTAGCTCTTCCTGCTGTATCTTGCTAGAGATATATAGAAAAGTTGAGGATTTATGAGAGTTTATTTTATAACCTGCCACTTTGCTAAAATTCCTAATTGTTTCCAGTAGTTTTCTGGATGATTTCTTGGCATTCTTTAGGTAGACCATCATGTCATCTGCAAAGAGTGAGAGTTTTGTTTCTTCCTTCCCAATTTTAATTCCTTCGAATTTCTTTGTCTTCTCTAATTGCTGATGCTAATATATCTAATACAATATTGAATAGTAGGGGTGATAATGGGCATCTTTGTTTCACCCCTGATATTATTGGGAATGCTTCTAGCCTCTCCTCATTGAATATAATGCTTGTTGATGGTTTCAGATAGATACTACTAATTATTTTAAGGAACAGCCCATTTATTCCTACACTTTCTAGTGTTTTTTAATAGGAATGGATGCTGTATTTTGTCGAAAGCTTTTTCAGCATCTATTGATATGATCATATAATTTCTGATAGGTTTGTTGTTGATATAATTGAGTATACTACAGTTTCCCTAATATTGAACCAACCCTGCATTCCTAGAATAAATCCTACTTGATCATAATGTATTATCCTAGTGATAACTTGTAATCATTTTGCTAAGATTTTATTTAAGATTTTTGCATCTACATTCATCAGAGAAATAGGTCTATAACTTTCTTTCTCTGTTTTAACTCTTCCTGGTTTAGGTAACAGCACCATATTGGTTTCATAGAAAGAGTTAGGCAGAGTTCCATCTTTCCTTATTTTTCCAAAGAGTTTATATAGAATTGGAACCAATTGGTCTTTAAATGTCTGGTAGAATTTACTTATGAATCCATCAGGCACGGGAAAATTTTTTTTAGGGAGTTCAAAGATTGCTTGTTGAATTTCTTTTTCTGAGATATGGTTGTTTAGGTATTTAATCTCTTCTTCATTTAACCTGGGCAACTTACATTTTTGTAAATATTCATCCATTTCACTTAGATTATCAAATTTATTGGCATAGAATTGGGCAAAATAATTTTGAAATATTACTTTAATTTCCTCCTCATTGGTGGTGAGTTCACCTTTTTCATTCATGATACTAGCAATGTGGTGTTCTTCTTAATTTTTTTAAATGAAATTGACCAGAGGTTTATCAATTTTATTGTTTTATTCATAATACCAACTTTTTGTTTTATTTATTAATTCAATATTTTTTCTTTTTTATTAATTTCACCTATAATATTTAGAATTTCTAATTTGGCATTTAAATGGGGATTTTTTATTTGTTCTTTCTCTAAATTTTTTAGCTGCATGTTTAGTTCATTGATTTCCTCTTTCTCCAAGTTATTCATATAAAGCAATTAGAGCTATAATATATCCCCTGAGAGTTGCTTTGAATGAATTCCATAGGTTTTGGTATGTTGTTTCATTATTATCATTATCTAGGATAAAATGGTTAATTCTTTCTATAATTTTTTTTTGTCCACTCATTTTTTAAAATGAGGTTATTCAGTTTCCAATTTGTTCTGGGTCTATATCTCCTTGGCCCAATATTGCATAGGACTTTTATTTCATTGTGATCTGAGAAATATGTATTCACTATTTCTGCCTTTCTGCAGTTGATCATTAGGTTTTTATGTCCTAGTCATGGTTTGTATAAGTTCCATGTGCTGCAGAGAAAAAGGTATATTCTTTTCTATCCCCATTCAGTTTCCTCCATAAGTCTACCATATCTAATTTTTCTAACAATCTATTTACCTCCTTAACTTCTTTCTTGTTGATTTTATGATTCGATTTATCTAGATCTGAGAGTGGGATGTTGAGGCCTCCCAATAGTAGAGTTTTGCTGTCTATGTCTTCCTGTAATTCTTTCAGCATCTCCTCTACGAATTTTGATGATGTCCCACTGGGTGCATTCTCCATCCCCCCCCCTCCCCTTTTCCCCTTTTAATACTTGAAAGGTTAGATGTTTTATAATTTAACTGAGTATGTGTAGGTTGACTTTAAGCCAAGTCTGATGAGAAGAAGATTCAGGTGTTTCTCCTCTGCTCCCTTCTTCCCCTCTATTACCATAGGTTTCTTGTACCTCTTAGTGTAATGAGATTTACCCCATTCAATCTCCTCCCTCCTCCCAACTTTTTCCTGTCCCCCTTTTTAAGGAGGTAGTGTTTTT
Source organism: Macrotis lagotis (assembly GCF_037893015.1). Lineage (NCBI taxonomy): Eukaryota > Metazoa > Chordata > Mammalia > Peramelemorphia > Peramelidae > Macrotis > Macrotis lagotis. The sequence continues at coordinate 37,800,378 of NC_133662.1, forward strand.
TAGATCATTCTATCTAAGTCATAGAAAATTCTGAGTGTCTGTCCCTTCTAGTTCAGTATATTCTATTGAACAGAGTCAAAAATCCTGAGAGTTATTAGAGTCTTTCTCCCAAGTGGGGTTAAAGCCAGTTACATCTCTTTAGATAGCAGTCTCATGGATAGGTCATGAATGTCCATCATTTCTGGCTAGGTGTATTCTCTCTGTTAGAGTTATAATTCTCAAGATTTATGAGAACATTTTTTCCCCATGCTGGGATATAGCCAGTTTCAACTTACTGGATAGCATTTATTTTCCTTTTACCACTCCACCTTTTTTTTTACCTTTTCATGTGTCTCTTGAACCTCCTCTTTGATGTCCAAATTTTCTGTTTAGCTCTTGTCTTTTCAACAGAAATTTTTGGAATTCTTCCATTTTGTTAAATGTCCATCTTTTTCTCTGGAAGAGAAGGCTCAGCTTTGTAGGAAAGTAGATTCTTGGCTGCATTCCAAGCTCCCTTGCTCTTCAAAATATCTCATTCCAGGCCCTTCGATCCCTTAATGTTGATGCAGCTAGGTCCTGTGTGATCCTTACTGTGGCTCCCTGATATTTAAATTGTTTCTTTCTGGCTGCTTGCAGGATTTTCTCTTTTATCTGATAGTTCTGGAATTTGGCCACAACATTCCTTGGTGTTTTCATTTTAGGATCTTTTTCTTATGGTGATTGATGTACTCTTTCAATAACTACTTTGCCCTCCAATTCCATGATATCAGGGCAGTTTTCCATCACTAGATCCTGTAATATGAAGTCCAGGCTTTTTTTTTCCTCTTCAATGTTTTAGGAAGTCCTATAATTTTCAGGTTGCCCCTCCTCGATCTATTCTCAAGGTCAGTGGTTTTGTTGAAGAGGTATTTTACATTTTCTTCTATTTTTTTCTATTTTTTTATTTTGTTTAACTGACTCTTACTGTCTCATGGAGTCATTAGTTTCTGTAGACTCCATTCTTTTTTGGGAGGAGGAGGTGTTGGTTGCTTTCTCTGGAGTGTCTGTGACCTTGAATGAGGCCTTCTCCCTTTGTTTGAAGGGATGAGTTGCAGCTATTGAATTCTTTTGCCTTCAATCAATGGTGCTCTTTACCCTAGCCTGAGGTCATTTGTTATCTGTGCTGGTTCTTCTGCTCACACTCCTGGGCCTGAGGCAGAATTAGTTTGCAATTGTTTGTTCAGGGTAGAGGTCTGAGCTGTAATGGGACTCTGAGTTCCTCAGACCAGAGGAGCCCAGGGATGGTGTCCACAGTTCTCTTTCACTGGAACTCTCCCCCCAGCCCTGTCCACAAGCTCCCTGGGGGACAGCACCAACACCCGTGCCTCTGCTCCCTAGTTGACTCAAGCCCCTGCCATCTAGCCCCACCACTGATCCAGCAGATCAGGTTCTTGGGCCCTCAGATGCCAGATTCCAATTCAGCTGTTTATCTGGTTGATCAGGTCTGTTCCTCCCTCTGAGTCCAGACTGACCTGCCTGAAGTAGGCCAATGCTACTGCTGGAGACAAATCCTGAGGTATATGTTCTTTCTCCTGGCTTTTCTTTCTGGGTTTTGTGGCTCGGATTTCTTTTAAAAGTTTTGTTTCATGTGATAGATGGGGAAGGATCAGGAGACGACTTTAGAACTGTGCCTGTCTTCTCCCCGCCATCTTGGCTCGAAGTCCTCCAGATGGATCTTAATACTGTTTTTCTAACTTGGTAAAATATTTATTTGGTAGCTTGATTGGTGGGAAAAGAATAAAGCATTTAATTTGGGTGGAATTGTCATTTTTATTATATTAGCTCTACTTGCCCATAAGCAATTGATGTTTTTCCAATTATTTAGGTCTGATTTTATTTGGGTCTTTTATAATTGTGTTCATACAATATCTTGGGAGGTAGATTCCTAGGTTTTAATGTTGATATAGTTATTTTAAATGGAATTTCTCTTGCTCTTTCTTACTCTTTGACTTTTCTGTTCATATATATAGAAATGCTGAAGATTTATGTGGTTTTATTTTAAATCCTACTACTTTGCTGAATTTGTTAATTGTTTCAAGGAGTTTTTTTAGATGGTTTTCTCTGGTTCTTTAAGTATATCATCAAATCATTTTCAAGGAGTGAAACCTTTGCTTCCTCTTTGCCAATTCTGATTCCTTCAATTTCTTTTTCTCCTCTTATTGCTTACTGCTAGAATTTCTAATACTGTATTGAATAGTAATGGTAATTATGAGTATCCTTGCTTTAGCTCTGATTTTATTGGAAATGATCCCAGTTTATTCACATTACAAATAATATTTGATGATGATGGTTTTAGGTAGATATTGATTATTAATTTAAGGAACAGTCCATTTATTCCTAAAGTTTATAGTGTTTTTAATAGAAGGAAGTTGTATTTTATCAAAGGTTTTTTCAGTATCTATTGAGATAAACATATGATTTCTGTTGGTTTCATATACATGTGCTCAATTATGTCGAGTGTTTTCTAAATTCTAACCATATCTGCCTATCTGGTATAAATGCTACTTGATCATGGCTTGGTATCCCAGTAATAACTTGTTATATTCTTATTGTTAAAATTTTTTTAAGACTTTTGCATCAATATTCATTAGGGAAATTGGTCTATACTTTTCTTGTTCTGTTTTGGTTCTTCCTGGTTTAGTTATCAGCAGCATGTTGGTGTCATAACGTTTAATGATTAAGAAATTTTTTTCAGATGACAATAAATGACTTTGATCTCTTTGTCTGAAAATTGTCTTTGCATATCCCATGATGTCAATTATGGAATGACTTATTTTTTAAAATAAATTTGACTCAATTCTCATATACATTAGATATGAATCCTTTGCCAGAAACACTAGTTTTAAAAATTGTTTCCCAATTTACTACATTCCTTTTGAACTTGATTGCAGTGATTTAGTTTGTGCACAAAGTTTTTAATGTAATCAAAATTATCCAGTTTATTTTTTTATAATGTTTTACATCTCTCTTTTTTATCATAAACTGTTCCCTTTTCCATGGATCAGAGAGGTAGGCTATACCTTGTTTTCCTAATTTGATTAAAATATTGTCTTTTATGTCTAAATCCTGGACCCATTTTGATCTTATCTTTCTATATGGTGTGATATGTTGGTCTATTTCTAGTTTCTGACATAATATCTTCCAGTTTTCAGTTTTCTCAGCAGTTTTTATTGAAGAGTGAGTTCTTATCTGAGAAGCTGGAGTCTTTGGGTTTATGAAAGCGTAGATTACTATAGTCATTTACTGCTATCTCTTTTGCATCTAATCTCTTCCACTGATTCATTACTCTGTTTCTTATCTACTATAAGGTAGTTTTGATAAATTATGCTTTATAATATAATTTTAGATCTTTATGGCATTCTTTTGCTTTTGAATGTAGCTACTATTTTTATAGCTCATTAAAGTAATTTTTTTGAAGTTTGATTATTATGGCATTAAATGAATAATTTAGGGAGAATTGTCATTTTTATTATATTAGCTCAGCCTACCCATGAGCAATTAATATTTGTCCAGTTATTTAGATCTGCTTTTATTTGTGGGAAGAATGTTTCATAGTTGTTTTCATAAACTTTCTGTTTCTGCCTTGGTGTGTAGACTTCTAAGTAATTTATGTTACCTAGATTTATTTTGTTTGTTTTTGTTTTTGTTTTTATCTTTGCAAGTCAATGGGCATGAGTGACTTCTCCAAGGTCACATAAATTGGTAATTATTAAATGTCTGAGGTTGGATTTGAACTCAGTTCCTCCTGACTCCAGGGCTGGTGCATCTGAATTTATTTGGAATGGGATTTCTCTTTCTATTTCTTGCTTTTATATCTTGTAGTAATCTATAGAAATACTAAGGACTTATTTGTGTTCATTTTATATCCTGCATTTTTTCCAAAGTTGTTAATTGATTTCAATAGGTTTTTTAGATGATTTTTCAGGGTTCTCTAGGTATACCATCATATCACCTGCAAAGAATAGGAATTGCTTTTTCATTATCAATTCTAATTCCTTCAATTTATTTTTCTTTTCATATTTCTAAACCTGACATTTCTAAAACAATATTGAAAAATAGTGGTGATAATGGGTATCTTTGATGTCCCCTGGTTTTATTGAGAATGATTCTAGCTTGTCCCCATTACATATAATACTTGTTGATGGTTTCAGAAAAATGCTACTTATCCTTATTTTTTGCTCAAATGAAACATGATATCGAAAAACATGATATATAAAAGTGACACATGTAAGTTAAGAGTATCCACCCCAGGTGTTCACATGGACTATTTGTGCCCAATCTGTGGTAGACTGCAAGCTTGAATTGGTCTGATCAGCCAGAGTAGGATACAGTATAATTTGTATAAACATAGTGATGTCATTGTGGCCTTCTTTGGTAGTGATGGGAAAGAACTAAACAACTTATCATTTAAAGGAATAATCCTTTAATTCCTATGCTCTCTAGTGTTTTTTTTTTTTTTAACTAAGAATGTGTTTTTCGTCACAAAGCTTTTTCAGGATCTATTGAGATAATCATATGATTTCTGGTAGGTTTGTTATTGATATCGTCAATTATGCTGACTTTTTTCATAATTTTGAAGCAACCCTACTTTCCTGGTATAAATCTTGTATGATCAGGATGTATTATCCTAGTGATAACTTGCTGTAATTGCTTTGATAATATTTTATTTTAAATGTTTGCATCTATATTCATTGGGGATATTGTTCAGTAATTTGATTTCTCTGTTTTGACTCTTCCTGGTTTAGGTATCAGTACCATATTTTTGTCACAGAAGGAATTAGGCAGAGTTTAATCTCCACCTATTTTTTCAAATAGTTTATGTAGAATTGGAACCAATTATTCTCTGACAGTTTAATGGAATTCATTTGCTAATCTGTCTGGTTCTAGATATTTTTTCTTAGGGAGTTCATTGATGGCTTATTGAATCCCTTGTTCTGAGATAGGGTTATTTAATTTTTTAATTTTCTCTCTTTTAATCTGGGCAATTTATATTTTTGTAAACTTTCATCCATTTCACTTAGATTAGCCAAATTATTGGCATGCAGTTTGACAAAAGAGTTTCAAATTATTATTTTAACTTCCTCTTCATTGGTGGTGAATTTACCTTTTTTCATTTTTGATACCACTAATGTGGTTATCTTCTTTATTTAATTTAATCAAATTAACCAAAGTTTATCTATTTAATTTTTTTTTTCATAAAACCTACTTTTGTTTTAATTTATTAGTTTAATAGATTTCTTGTTTTGGATTTTATTAATTTCATTTTTAATTTGTGGAATTATTAATTTTCTATTTACTTTGGAATTTTTAACTTGTTCTTGCTTTAACTGTTTTAGTTTCATACTCGGTTCATTGATCTCTTTGTTTTCATGTAATAATTTAGAGATATAATATATTCGCTAATAACTGTTTTGACTATCCATAAGTTTTATTATATTGTCTCCTTATTATCATGGTCTTGGATTAAATCATTAATTCTTTCTAAGATTTGTTGTTTGATTCACTTATTCTTTAAAATTAGGCTACTTAGTTACTAAGTAGGGTTAGGTCTATCTCTCTATGACCCTTTATTGCACATGATTTTTTTTTGCATCATATTCTGAAAAGGATGCATTCAATGTTTCTGCCTTTCTGCATTTGATTATGAGGTTTTTAATTACCTAATATATGTTCATTTTTATGTAGGTGCCATGCATATTCCTTTATATCCACATTCAATTTTCTCCAAAGGTCTATCATATCTAAGTTTTCCTACATTCTATTTAGTATTGAAATTACTTAACTGTCAAAGACTTCTAGGGTGGATCCAAGATGGTGGTGTGAAACTGTCATGCTCACAGTGCTTTTCCCCAATGCAACACTAAGTGAAGTCACTGCACAGACATTAAAGCTGCAGATTCCCCACCAAAACAAAAGACAAAATACAAAGAAGTTTTCAATAGTAGACATCATTAAGGATCTTCAGTAAAGGTCTATCTCTTTGTGGGGAAAGGGAAGAAAAGCCCAGCTCGGAGGAAAAGTGGAAAAGTCAGCAGGAGGCTTCTAGCAACAGTGCACTCCAGGTCCAGGTCCCAAAATCTTGACAACAGCATCGGTCCCAGTAGTTATATAGCAAACCAGGGAGGGTTACAACACCAAACAAACCCTGGGAAATCTAGGGCAAAAGACAGGACTTGGTTGGGAACAAAATAACTACATAGGCAGAACCTGGACATAAAGGAAGAAACCAATTTCTGAAAAGGCAAGGACTTCTGCCTATGGACTGTAGAGGCAGCATCCTGGCCAGTGACAAGTCAGGAATCAGACCCCAGCCCCAGTATAAAAATCTTGAATCTATACTCCCCTTAACCGAGGAGTGGAGCTCAAATAATAAAGACAAACCAAAAAGCTAAAAGAGCACTCGCTATGGAAAGTTACTTTGTAGATAAAGTTGATAAAAATGACACCTCAGAAAAAGAAAACAGTAAAAATTACCTATAGAAGAAGTTTCAAGAGTCGTTGAATTGGACTCAAATCCAAAAGTTCATAGAAGAACTTAAAAAGGAATTTAAAAACCAAAGAAAAGAGGAAGAAGGTAAATGAAAAAAAAAAAGAAATGTGAAGGATTTAGACCAAATTTAGAAACAAATTGGTCGAGGAAATCAATTCCTTTAAATGTAAAAGTAACAAACTGAACAAGGAATGCAGCTGAGCCAAGAGGAAATTTGCACAACTAGAAAAGGAAACATAAAAGCTAACTGAAAAAATAAAACCCTAAAATTACAACTGGACAAATAGAATTCAATGAATCGCTGAGACTTCAAGATTCCATCCAAAAAAAAAGCTGAAAAAAAATTGAAGAAAATGTAAAGTACATTTTAGGAAAACCCAGTGACCTGGAAAAATAGATCCAAGAGAGATAATTTATGATTTATTGAACTACAAGAAAGCCTATAACGATTTAAGAACCTGAAAATCATCTTTGAAGAAGCTGTCAAGGAATCTTTCAAGTAACTGCAAGAACAAAAAGATCACAATAGCCATTGAAAGAATGCACAGATTTCAGTGCTCATAGCCTCCTCTTCAGGCTTTGTGGAAATAAAGAAGAGACAACCAAGATGTAGTTCGTTTTCTGGAAGCCAATAGGATAGAATTTGAGGAGGTAGATATCACAATGTCAGAGAAGCGAAGACAATAGATGTACAAGAACATTCCTCCAGAAAAAAAAAAGCACCACCACAAATATTCAAAGGTGATAGATACTGTTGCGAATATGACAGTTTTTTGGTCTGACATTTTTAGGTCTGAAAGCAAGATTTCCATAGAGTCCTAAGAATGGAAAGAAAACTAAGAGGGCCCACAGCATATGTCAAAGAGCAAGTGTGGTCTTCATCAAACAGCTGCTTACTGTGGTAAAAGTCACATGCATCATCAGCACTTTGCTTTCCACTGAAGAAGTGCTTTCTAAAGATGGGGGGGATCACATAGCAATACAAAAATCTATAAATCAAATTGGCCATATGGTGGATTGTTCCTTATTTTTAGATTTACTTACATTTGATGAGCTTCTTTGAGGGTGTCTTTCACTGGGTACTGATAATCTTTCTTCATAGTTTCAAAGATAAATGGATAACAGTCACCAGATGATAAATGTAATATTCCTACAATATAGAAGCATATACCCATGTTAGTTAGTTAATTCCTTTAGGCTGTCACTGCCCAGATCATGTTCTTGAAATTAGTTTATTAGGATATTTGCATTTCTTCAGTCAGGAAAGGGGGAGGGGCAGATGGTGCTTAGAACAAGCAGGGTGATGAAGAAAAATGGCTCATAATTAGGAATGATGATATTTCTGCTATTTGTAGATACCACATAAATATAACCTTCGATGTTACAGGTTACTGTAATAAGAGCTCTTCAAATGATAAAAATAATTTTGAGTTCATTGTCACAGTGAAATAAGTGACTTGGATTGAGGAAAATCTGCTAGAGTATTGAAAACTCTAATGATACTTTGGAAGTTGCTTGGGTTGTTTGGGTTTTTTCTCTTCCTTCTCAGAGAACTTTTTAACTTAAATGCCATAAGAAATTTGTCAAAGATGTTTTAAATTTTGATGGCCATGCATTAATTTAATCAAGACTTCATAAGGAAATTCTTTGACTTACATCTGAAAGTTTTGTGACTACAAAGATGTATTGCATATATATATGTATGTGTGTGTTTATTTGTAATATATATGTATCTATGCATATACACACTTCATATTTATATGTATAGACCCCCAAATATATATTTTAGTGTGCCCTCCCCAATAACTACTTACTGTCTTGTAATTATATTTTTGAAAAGGAAGCTCTTGGTTAGATATATTTTGTGTACCCATTGATGAGTCATATTAAAGGATACTAATACCTCTTAAAAAAAAAGAAAGAATGCACAGAATTCCTCCAGAGTGAGAAACCTAAGGATAAAAACACCAAGGGCTATCATAGTCAAATCCCAAAAATATCAAATAAAGGAGAAAATATTGCAAGTGGCAAAAAAGAATACAAATACAAATACAAAGAGAACACAATAAGACTTCCATAGGACTTATCAGTTTCAATATTGAAAGACTAGAGGACCTGGAATACCATACACTGAGGGCAAAGGACCTTGAATTACAACCAAGAATTTATTCTGTCAAGGAAAAAAGATGGATATTCAATGAAATAGAGTACTTCCAAAATTTCCTGATGAAAAGACCAGGAGTGAGCAGAGAATTCAATCTCTAAATAGACGACTCAATATATACATTAAAAGGGTATCAAGAAGGGGGAAAACAAAACAAAACAAAACAAAACAAAACAAAACAAAACAAAACAAAACAAATGTTAGTCAGGACCATCAGATTGTATATAGCCCTATAAAGGAAGATAGAACCTTAATAACTCTTTTGAATTGTATTTCTCTCAGGACAGTTAAGGGGTTGAATATAATCAAAAAGACTGGATTTAGATATTATTGTTTCTTGTCTTTCCATTGAATAATATGAGATCATTATGTTTGAGAAAAAAAGCCCAGATGAAAAGCTGTGTGAGTTTATTCTAAACTTATGTATCTTAGTTTCCTTTGACCTAATTCAACCCTCTCTTATTTGAAAAGATTAGCACTTTCTCTGAAAAGGATATCATATGTTGGGTGATGCAGAGTCATGTTGCCTATACATTACAATCAAGTATAAAGTTCTTTTTTATATTTATTTATTCTCTTTTTGTACAAATAATGATTTTTATACATTAATAAAATATTCTTCTTTAAGAGTAAACAGAATACACCACCCCCACAAAATATAGACTTGCTTGAGTGATAAAGTAAAGAGGAGAAAAATTTAAATTTAAAAAAATAGTAGTAATAATTGTAGGTATGGTCAGGTGGCGCAATGGACAGAGCCCCAACCCTGGAGCCAGGAGCACCCGAGCCCATATCCGGCCCCATACACCCAACAATCACCCAGCCATGTGACATGCAAACCACCCCAACCCCAATGCCCTGCAAAAACAAAAAAAAGAAGAAAAAGACCCCAAATAAAACAAAATAAAATAAAATAAATTAACATAAAATAGTAATAATAGTAGGGGTGGCTAGGTGGCAGACAGAGCATTGGCCTTTGAGCCAGGAGCACCCGGGTCTGAATCCGGCCTCAGACACCCAAAGATCACCCTGCTATGCAGCTCCAGGCAGGCCACCCAGCCCCATTTGCCCTGCACCCCCAATAATAATAATAATAATAATAATAATAATAATAATAATAATAATAATAATAATAATAATAATAATAACAATAACAACAACAACAACAACAACAACAATAATAATAATAATAATAATAATAATGATAAATGTGCTTCAGTCTTTGTTCCAACACTAACAACTCTGTCACGGGTGGATCACATTCTTTATGGTAAGTCCATCGCAAAAGTTACTTCCATATTTTTCCACCTTTGCCATTTCTGATCGCAGCTCCCTCCTTTCATATTTCTCCACTACCATGTATTGTATTTTCTCTCTCTTCTCTCTGACTCTGCTGTAGGGCAGTTGAGTGGCACAGCAGACAGATTCCCTGGTCCTGGGGCCAAGAGGCCCTGAGCCCCCCTACCACCCCTTAGGCCCAGCATCCACCTGGTCCTATGGTCCCGGACAAGCCATCCAGTCCCAGCACCTTGCTAGAAGTAAAAAGGAAAATGTGTTATATCTGACCACTCTTCCCCCATGGTCAATCCTCTCCTCCATCACTCACATCCCCCCTTCCCCCTTTTGCCCCCTTTTCTTCTTACTCCAGATGTCTATACCCTATTGAGTATATATGCTGTTTCCTCTCCTAGCCACCTCTGATGAGAGCAAAGATTCCCTCATTACCCCTTGCCTTCTCCCCTTCCATATCACTGCAATAGCTCATTGTAATAAAGAAAAAACTTATTAAATGGGATATCTTGGCCTATTCCCCCCTCTTCTTTTTCTTTCTGCCATCATTTCCCTTTTTTTCTATTGACTCCATTTTTACACCATATTTTATTTTCAAATTCAGCTTTCTCCTGTGCTTCGACTATAAAAGCTCCCTCTATCTGCTCTATTAATTGAGAAGGTTCATATGAGTATTATCAGTGTCATTTTTCTATGCAGGCATACATGCAGTTCATCATCATCCAGTCCCTCATATTTTCCCCTCTCCGCCAATCTCTATGCTTTACCTGAATCCTGTATCTGAAGGTTCAGCTCCGGCCATTCCAACTGTAACATTTGAAATTCCCCTGGTTCATTGAAAGTCCATCTTTTTCCCTGAAAGAGGACATTCAGCCTTGCTGGGTAGTGGATTCTTGATTGCATTCTAAGCTCTTTTGCCTTCCGGTATATTATATTCCAAGCCCTAGGAGCTTCCAATGTAGTTGCTGCTAAGTCCTGTGTGATCCTGACTGCAGCTCCACGATATTTGAACTGTGTCCTTCTGGCTGCTTGTAATGTTTTCTCTTTGACTTGGGAGTTCTGGAACTTGGCTATAATATTACTAAGGGTTGGTTTTTTGGGATCTCTTTCTCTGGGGGATCAGTAGATTCTCTCCATTTCTATTTTGCCCTCTGCTTCTAGAATATCAGGGCAATTTTCCTGTAGAAATTCTTTGAAAATGATGTCAAGCCTCTTTTCCTGATCATGACTTTCAGGTATTCCAATAATTTTAAAATTATCTTTCCTAAGTCTGTTTTCCATATCAGTTGTTTTTTCAATGAGATGTTTCACATTTTCTCCTAATTTCTCATTTTTTTGGTTTTGAAGTAATGAATCCTGGTTTCTTGTAAATTCATCAATCTCCCCAAGTTCCATTCTTTGTCTGAAGGATTTGTTCTCCTCAGAGAGTTTTCTTATCTCTTTTTTCCATCTAGCCAATTTTGCTTTTTAAAGTATTCTTCTCCTTCAATAACTTTTTAAACTGTTTTATCCATTTGACATAAGCTGGTTTTTAGCATGTTATTTTCTTCAACAATTTTTTGGATTTCCTTGACTAGGCTGCTGACTTCATTTTCATGTTTTTTCCTGCATCTCTCTCCTTTCTTTTCCAAGTTTTTCTTCTAACTCCCTCATTTGATTTTCAAAGTCTTTTTTGAGCTCTGTCATAGCCTGAGCCCAATTTCTGTTTTTCTTGGAGTCTTTAGAGCAGGAGCTTTTGCTTCCTCATCTTCAGACTAAGTATTTTGATCCTTCTTGGCCTCATATGCAAAATATTTCTCAATGGTCTTCCACTTGTTTCTCTGCTTGCTCATTTTCCCAGCCTGAGCCTGGTGTTGGGGTGCTTCCTGAGCTTTTGGGACACTCCCACAAGGATCTCAGTGTGTGGGGCTCTGTTCTCCCTCCTGGTCTGTGAATGACCATATGTGTCCCCCTCTGCCATAGGGTTGAGGTTGAGGGGGCCCCTGCTGTTCTACTGTGGGGCCTAGACTGTGAGCAGGATCTGAATGTAGTCAGAGCCCCAGGTCCGGTTCCAGGAGCAGAGCTCACAGTCCCTCTCTTCACTCCCCTCCCTAGGTTCAATTGGCTCATGCCCTGGGGGCTCCTGCTTACTGGCTCTGCCTGCTTCTGGTCCTGGATCTGGGCTGCCAAAAGACTACATTGCTAACTGTGTGCCCTGAGAGCTGGGCTTCATGTGCTTGCTCTAGCAGAGGTCTCCTGCTGTTACCCACTTTGTTCCTGCTCCTCCCCGGGATGGGAGGGGGGGCGTAGCTCAGGAGACTCCCGCTGTGAGGCATGGCTTCCAGTGCCCTGGGGCTGCCTCCAGGAGGCTGAAGTTCTTTCACTCTGGTAGGCCACCCCTCTGGCAGGCCCGACCCTCCAACCCCGGGGAGTAGAGTCTTTCTGCTCTTTTCCAGTTTACCTTGAGTATGAGAACTGCCTCATTGAGTCCTTCTGTGGGTTCTGTCTCTGGAAAGTTTAGTTAGAGTCCTTAGTTTCGAAGTTTTATGAGAGAGCTTCTCTCTTGTCACCATCTTGGCCAAGTATAAAGTTCTTAAGAGAGACCTTCAGAGTGTCCCTGTACTTAGAGTACTTAAGAGACTCTAATTAATCAAATTGGAAGTGACTTTAGGAGCAGAGAGTGGGAAACTACTTAGGTGGTATTTAATTCATACTTCAGTTAACAAGGGTTTAAGTCCTGTGGTTGAGGAGCTAAAGGGGTTGTGTGGGGGAGAGAGTATACTTGGATGGTACAAATCGTTCATGAAATGATATGGCTTTACCTGATGCTTTGGTTCATAAGGATTATGTGCCCTTGGAGGGTAGTTGAAAAGTAAATAAGATACAAAATGATTGTAATTTGACATGATTCATGACTCTTGAGAAGTATAATTTTAAAGAGACAATGGGGGAGGATACTTAGTGATTATGAGACAATGCTGCTCAACAAACAATCAATCAACTTGTGTTTATACTTTAATTTCCAGTACTTTGAGCTTCTCAAGCAATCAAGCAATCAAATAATCAACCTTTGATTGAAGGCACTTTGACTGTTCCTACTTGATTGTTAGTATTTCTATCAATAAATAACACCAAATGAGGAGATATAAAGAGTTATTATAGTAGAGAGAAAGAAGGGAGGGTGTGAACACTGAATAAATTCTATTCAATAGATTTGAGCCAGAGGGAATAAGATACATTCCCATTCCATTTTTAAAAATTTATCCTACACTACAGGGAAGTGGGGGAAGGGCAAGAAAAAGGAGGAAGGCAAAAGTAAAAGTAAAAATAAACTGAAAGTTAAAATTTAAAAGAAAAGTTAAAGGAGAAAGGGAGCAAAACTTTGTTGAGGAGAAATAAGAGGAAAGGAAAGAGAAAATATAAATGGAGAAAGATAGGATGGAAGGAAGTACAGAATTTTAATATGTTTATAATATAATGTAATGGGATGAGCTTTCCTATAAAATGGAAGCTGATAGCAAAATGAATTAAAAATCAGAATCCTACAATATGTTGTTTAAAAGAAACACACGAAACAGAACAATACACATAAGGTCAAAGAAAAAGGATATAAAAAATAATATGCATCAGCTGAAGTAAAAAAAAATAATCAGGGGCAGTAATCCTTATCTCAGATAAAGCAAAAGAAAGAATTAATCTCATTTAAAGAGATAAAGAAGGAAATTGCATCTTCTTAAATGATACCATAGGAAAGTGAAGCTATATAATTATTAATTGTGCATGTACCTGATGATATAGCATCCAAATTCCTAGAGGAAAAGCTGAGTGAATTACAAGGACACATATATTAATATATGAATTTTAATATTAATAATGGGAGATCTTAACCTCCCTCTCTCAGAATTAGAGTAATCTAATCACAAAAAACAAGAGGGAAGTTAAGAAGGTAAATAAAATCTTAGAAAACATATATATGATAGACCTCTGGAGAAAACATAATGAAATGAGGCTTAGAAAAAATATATACTTTTTTTCCCTGCAGTATATGGCACCTGTACCAAAATTGAATTTGTATCTGGGTATAAAGACCTTATAATAAAAAACAGAAAGGCAGAAATAATAAATGCATACTTCTCAGATCATGATGAAATAAAAATAACATGTAATAAAAGTTCATAAAAGCTTAAAGAAAAATGAATTGTAAACTAACTTAATTTTAAAGAATGCAATTCATAGAAATAATCAATAATTAAATCCATGAAAATGATAACAATGAGGCATCATACCAAGATTTATGATAAGCAGTCAAGGCAATATTGAGGGGAAATTTTATATCTCTAAGTGCTCATATAAATAGAATAGAGAAAGAAGAAATCAATAAATTGAGTATCCAATTAAAAAGAACAAATTAAATATTCCCAATTAAATATCAAATTAGAAATTCTGGAAGTCAAGGGAGAGATTAACAAAATTGGAAGCAAGCAAATCAATTACCTTAATAAATAAAACTAAGAGTTGGTTTTATGAAAAAACAATAAAATAGATAAATCTTTGATTAATCTTATTACAAAAAAAGAAAGAGGATAAACAACTACCAGCATCAAAAATAAAAAGGGTGAACTAATCCCCGATGAGGATGATATTAAAAAGATTTTTGGAGCTATTTTGCCAAATTGTATGGCAATAATTTGACGACCTGAGTGAAATGGTTGAATGTTTACAAAAGTACAAATTACCCAGATTAACAGAAAAGGGAATAAAATACTTTAAAAGCCCTATTTCAGAAAAAAGAAATTGAAGAAAGCATCAATAAATTTTCTAAGAAAGAATCCCATGTCCAGAAAGATTGACAAGTGAATTCTATCAAACATTTAAGGAAGAATTCATTTCAATTTTATATAAGCTATTTATATAATAGGAGAAGTTGTTCTGCCAAATTCTTTATTTGACACCAATATGGTGTTGATATCTAAACCAGGAAGAATCAAAAGAGACAAGGAAAATTGTAAACCAATCTCCCTAATGAGCAACAATTCAAAAATCTTAAATAAAATTTTAGCAAAGAGATTACAAGTTATTACCAGGATAATACACTATGATCAAGTAGGATTTATAACAGGTAGGCAGGTATGGTCCAATATTAGTAAAAATCTTCAATATTATTGAACACGTCAAAATGAAAAACCAAAAGAAATCATATGATTATCTCAACTGAGACTGAAAAAGCCTTTGATAAAGTACAACATCCATTCCTACTAAAAACACAAGAAAATATGGGGAAAAAATGGAGTTTTCCTGAAAATGATAATCAATATCTATCTAAAACCATCAACAAATACTGGATATAATACAGATTAACTAAGAGTATTTCAGTGAGATCAGATGTCCATTGTTACCATTACTATTCAATATTGTATTGGAAATGTTAGCTTTAGCAATATTAGAAGAAAAAGAAACTCAAGGAATCAGAATTGGCAATGAGGAGGTAAAACTTACACTCTTTGCAGATGATATGATGGTATACTAAGAGAAGCTGAGAAAGTCATCTAAAAATGAAACATACTTGAAACAAATTCAGCACAATGGTAGGATATAAAGTAAACTCACAAAAATTATCAACATTTCCATATATATGAAAAACAAGGTCCAAGAGCAAGAGATAGAAAGAGAAATTCATTTTAAAGTAACTGTAGGCATCATTGAATTTTTGGGAATCTCCCAATACAAACCAAGAAACTATATGAACACAATTACAAAGCACTTCTCACACAAATGTCAAATCTAAACAATTGGAAAAACATCAATTGTTCATGATTAGATAAATAAAAATGACAATTCTATCCAATAAATTATTTATTCAGTGTCATACCAATCAATCTATCAAATAACTATTTTACCGAGCTAGAAAAAAAAAAAGAGTCAAAATTCATCTGGAGCAATAAAAGGTCAAGAATATCAATGGAAACTGATAAAAAAATTAAAGGAAGGTGACTTAGCTCTACCAGGTCTAAAACTATACTATAAAGTAGTAGTCATCAAAACTGCCTGGTACTGGTCAAGAAACAGAGTATTAGATCAATGGATTAGCATAATTTCAAAAGAAAGAATAGTAACTGACTACAGTATCTATTGTTTGACAAGGCCAAAAACACTAGCTTCTGGGCTAAAAATTCAATATTTGACAAAAATTGTTAGGAAACATGGAAAACAGCATGGCAGAAATTGGGTCTAAGCCTAATCACACAGAATATACTGAAATAAGTTCAAAATGGGTACAGGATTCAGACATAAAGTGGGATACCACAGACCAATTAAAAGACAAAAAATTATCTATCAAATCTATGGAAAAGGGAGAAATTTTCACCAAAAAAAGAAATAGAATAATTATAAAATCCAAAAAGGATGGTTTTGACTATATTAAATTAAAAAAGGTTTGCACTAATAAAACCAATGCTGCCAAAATGAGAAGGAAAACAGAAAATTGGGAAACATTTCCAATTTGGGGTTTTGATAAATGTCTAATTTTAAAAATATATGGAGAACTGCATCAAATTTATAAAGTTAAAAGTCATTCCCCAATTGATAAATGGTCAAACAATATGATCAGACAGTTTTCAAATGAAGAAATTAAAACTATGTATAATCATATATAAAAATGCTCCAAATCAATATGGATTAGAAAAATGCAAATTAAAACAATTATACATTTTCTCCTCACATCTATCAGATTGGCTAAGATGGCAAAAAGGAAAAATGATCAGTGTTGGAGAGGATTGGGGAGGATTGGGATTGGTGGAATTGAGAAATGATCCAACCATTCTGGAGAGCAATATGGAACTATGCCTGAAAAGCAAGAAAATTGATCATGCCCTTTGACCCAGCAATTGAAATACTAGGTCTATATCCAGAAGAAATTAAATAAAATGGGAAAAGTAGCATATATTCCAAAATATTCATACCAGCTCTTTTTGTAATGGCAAAGAATTGGAAATTGAGGGAATGTTCATCAATTGGGGAATGACTGAATAAATTATGGCATAAGAATGTTATGGAATGCTTTTTTCTATAATAAATTATGAATGGACACACTCTAGAAGAAGCATGGAATGAATTATGGGAACTGATGCTGAGTGAAGGAAGCAGAACCAAGAGAATATTGTACACATTAACAGAAAGATTGAGAGTTGATCAACCTTGATGGATGCAACTCCTCTTAGCAGTTCAGAGAGTTCAGATAACTCTGGGAGACCAACTATAGACAATGCTATCCTCAGTGGAAGAAAAACAAAAACAAAACAAACCAACAAAAAATAACCCTAAAGAATCTGAAAGAACACTACAATCAGTTTTGAACAAAGAGAGATAATGCATGTATATATTTCTTATGTATTTTGTATCTCATGAATTTCTTTCTTTTCCCTTAATCCTAATTTCTAGTACAAAAATGACTAATCTGTAAACATTTTAAACATAAATGTGTATGCATACTATTCACCTGACTGGTAGCCACTGAGGGAAGAAGCGTGGGAAGGGATGATGGAAGGAAATCATGTAAGTTAAAAACAGGGATATGCATATGAATGAATGCTGAAAACCTTTCATAACATGTAATTAGAAAAGTAAAATCCAATATCAATTGGAAAAAAGAATTAAAAAAAGTAATTGTCTATCATAACTTTTAGGAGCATAGATCCTTATCCCTTTTAATATGATCATTTTTGCAGCTACTTTGTCTGAGATAAGGATTGCAACACCCATTCTTTTCATTTAACTGGAAGTATGATATTTTCTGCTCCAGACTTTTACTTTTACTATCTCTGCTTCAAATATGGGATTCTGGTTTTTAATACATTCTGCTAACTGCTTCAGTTTTATGGGAGAGTTCATCCCATTCATGTTCAAAGTTTTAATTACTAACTCTGTATTGCCTTCCATGCTATCTCTCCTTCATTTGTATTTTTATGCTATTTTCACCTTGTCCCTCCTTCCCAATATTTTGTTTCTGAATACCACTCCCTTCATCATATTTATCTTCTATCCAATCCACTCCATTTTCTTTCCCCTTTCCCTTTTCCCCTTCTTCCTTCCCTATCAGTTCCTCCTTCTTTTCCCTCTCCCATTTCCCTTCCTAGAAAAGGAAGACAAATTTCTAAATTAAATTGAGTGTGTGTGTTCCTCACTCTTTGAATCAAATCTTATTAGAGCAAGATTGACGTGGTTCTCACACCTCATTTCTTTCCTTCTATTGCAATAGGTCCTTTGCACCTCTTCATGTGATGTAATTTAGCCCATTCCATCTCTCCCTTCCTACCGTCTCTTGCCTAAACCTTCTTTTTAAGGAATTTTTAAAAAATGATTCCATCAAAGCATTGGACATATCACGAATGTCCTTTCCTTATGCCTAAGTATATTCCCTCTAATAGAGCTATAATTCTCACGAGTTAAGAGAATCTTCCTCCCAGATGAGGGTGTAACCATATTAATCTTATTGTTTATTTTCTTTTCCCCTATTTGTCTTTTCATGTATCTCTTGAATCTCCTACTTGAAGACCAAATTTTCTGCTTTGCTCTGGTCTTTTCATCAGAATAAATTGAAAGTAACCATTTCATTATATGTTCACCTCTTCTTCTGAAAAAAAAGGCTCAGCTTTTCAGGACAGTGGATTCTTGATTGTAATCTACCATCCCTATCTCTCTGTAATATATTTCAGACCTTACATCCCCCCAAATTCCAGTTTTTTGCCATTACAAAAAAGGGCTGGTATGAATATTTTGGAACATGTGAAATTTTTCCCATTTTGTAAAATTTCTTCTGGATATAGGCTTAGTATTGTAATTGCTGGGTCAAAGGGTATGATCAGTTTTATTGCTCTTCAGGCATAGTTCCACATGGCTCTCAAGAATTGTTGGATCAGTTCACAATTCCACTAATCTCAATCCTCCCACAACTTCTCCAACATTCAGTCATGTCCTATGTAATCCTCACTGTGGCTCCATGGTATTTGAACTGCATCTTTCTGGCTACTTGCAGGATTTTCTCCTTGATCTGCTAATTCTGGAATTTGAACACACCATTCCTTAGTGTTTTCATTTTTAGATTGCTTTCAGAAGAGTATCAATGTATTCTTTCAAAGACTATTTTAACCTCTGGTTCCAGGATATCAGGGCACTTCTCTTCCACTATATCCTGGATTTCAAGCATTTTTTTTCCTTCAAGGATTTCAAGTATTCCTATGATTCTTAAATTGTCTCTCCTGCATCTACTTTCCAAGTCAGTTGTTTTGTCAAAGAACTATTTCACATTTTCTGCTATTTTTTCATTTTTTAAAATTTTGTTTAATAGATTCTTTGTGTCTCATGAAATCATTAACTTACATAGATTTCATTTTTTAAAAGAGAATTATTTTCTTCATTTACCTTTTGCATCACCTTTTCCAATTGGTTGATTCTAATTTTGAGAGAGTTGCTTTCTTTTTCCATTTGCCTAATTGTATTTTTGAGAGAATTATTTTTTTTCTTTTGTTCAATTGTATTTTTTAAAAATTTGTTTTCTTTTGGGACACTATTACATTGTTGGTGGAGTTGTGAACTCATCTAACCTATCTGGAGAGAAATTTGGAACTATGCCCAAAGGGCAACAAAATTGTGCATACCCTTTGATCCAGCAATACCACTACTGGATCTGTACCCTGAAGAGATCATGAAAAAGGGTGAAAACATCACTTCTACAAAAATATTTATAGAAGCCCTGTTTGTGGTGGCAAAGAATTGGAAATCAAGTAAATGCCCTTCAATTGGAGAAGGGCTTAGCAAACTGTGGTATATGTATGTCATGGAACACAATTGCTTTATTAGAAACTAGGAGGGATGGGAATTCAGGGAAGCCTGGAGGTATTTGCATGAACTGATGCTGAGTGAGATGAGCGGAACCAGAAAAACATTGTACACCCTAACAGCAACATGGGGGTGATGATCAACCTTGATGGACTCACTCATTTCATCAGTGCAACCATCAGGGACAATTTGGGTTTGTCTGCAATGGAGATTACTATCTGTATCCAGATAAAGAACCATGGAGTTTGAACAAAGTCCAAAGACTATTTCCTTTAATTTAGGAAAAAAAACTGATATCTTATTGTCTGATCATGTTATATCTTATACTTTATGTTTCTTCCTTAAGGATATGATTTCTCTCTCATCGTACTCAATTTGGATCAATGTATAACATGGAAACCATGTAAAGTCTAACAAAGTGCCTTCTGTGAGGGGTGGGGGAGGGAAGTAAGATTAGGGGAAAAATTGTAAAACTCAAAATAAATAAAATTGTTAATGGGGAAAAATTTGTTTTCTTCTATCATTTTTTAATTTTTTTAATTTTATTTTTTATTCTCATTTTGTACAAATTTTTTATACCTTAATAAAATATTCTTGTTTAAGAGTAAACAAAATACCCCCTCCCTCTCATGAATATAGACTTGCTTGAGCGATAAAGTAAAGGGGAGAGAAAAAATTAAAATTAAAAAAAAATAATAGTAATAATTGTAGGTATGGCCAGGTGGTGCAATGGATGAAGCACCAGCCCTGGAGCCACAAGTACCCAAGCCAACATCCAGCCCCGTAGACCCAACAATCACCCAGCCTTTTGACATGCAAGCCACCCGATCCCCACTACCCTACAAAAACCAAAAAGAAGAAAAAAAAAAAAGACCCAAAATAAAATGAAATAGTAATAATAGTGGGGTGGCTGGGTAGCGGACACAGCACTGGCCCTTGAGCCAGGAGCACCCGGGTCCAAACCCGGCCTCAGACACTCAAAGATCACCCTGCCATGTGGCCCCAGGCAGGCCACCCAACCCTATTTGCCCTGCACCCTCCCCCAAATAATAATAATAAAAAATGTGCTTCAGTCTTTGTTCCAACACCAACAACTCTGTCATGGGTGGATCATATTCTTTATGATAAGTCCATCACAAAAGTTACTTCCATATTTTTCCAATGTTGCCATTGCTGATCGCAACTCCCTCCTTTCTTATTTCTCCACTACCATGTACTATATTTTCTCTCTCTTTTCACTCTGACTCTGCTGTAGGGTAGCTGAGTGGCACAGCAGACAGATCCCTGGTCCTGGAGCCAAAAAGTCCTGGGCCCCCACACCACCCACCCCTTAGGCACAGAATCCACCTGGCCCCATTGTCCTGGACAGGCCTTCCAATCCCAGCCCCTTACAAGAAGTAAAAAAGAAAATGTGTTATATCTGACCACTCTCCCCCCATGGTCCATCCTCTCCTCCTTTATTCACATCCCCACCTCTTCCACCTGCTCCCCCGGTCCTTCTTACTCCAGATGCCTATACCCCATTGAGTATATATGCTGTTTCCTCTCCTAGACACCTCTGATGAGAGCAAAGGTTCCCTCATTCCCCCTTGCCTCCCCCTTCCATATCATTGCAATAGCTCATTGTAATAAAAAAAAATCTCATATGAAATATCTTGGCCTATTCCCCCTCTTCTTTTTCTTTCTCCCATTACATTTCCCTTTTTTCTATTGCCTCCATTTTTACACCATATTTTATCTTCAAATTCAGCTTTCTCCTGTGCTTCAACTATAAAAGCTCTCTCTACCTGCTCTACATTTTCCTTAACTGAGAAGGTTCATATGAGTATTATCAGTGTCATTTTTCTGTGCAGGAATACATGTAGTTCATCATCAAGTCCCTCATATTTTCCCCCTCTCCTCCAATCTCCATACTTCACCTGAGTCCTGTATCTGAAGATCAAACCTTCTGTTCAGCTCTGGCCATTCCAAAAGGGACATTTGAAATTCCCCTGGTTTATTGAAAGTCCATCTTTATCCCTGGAAGAGGACATTCAGCCTTGCTGGGTAGTTCATTCTTGGCTGCATTCTAAGCTTTTTTGCCTTCCGGTATATTATATTCCAAGCCCTAGGAGCTTCCAATGTAGTTGCTGCTAAGTCCTGTGTGATCCTGACTGCAGCTCCACGATATTTGAACTGTGTCCTTCTGGCTGCTTGTAATATTTTCTCTTTGACTTGGGAGTTCTGGAACTTGGCTATAATATTCCTAGGGGTTGGTTTTTTGGGATCTCTTTCTCTGGGGGATCGGTGGATTCTCTCCATTTCTATTTTGCCCTCTCCTTCTAGAATATCAGGGCAATTTTCCTGTAGTAATTCTTTGAAAATGATGTCCAGGCTCTTCCTGATCATGACTTTCAGGAATTCCAATAATTTTAAAATTATCTTTCCTAAGTCTGTTTTCCATATCAGTTGTTTTTTCAACGAGATGTTTCACATTTTCTCCTAATTTCTCATTTTTTTTTGGTTTTGAAGTAATGAATCCTGGTTTCTTGTAAATTCATCAATCTCCCCAAGTTCCATTCTTTGTCTGAAGGATTTGTTCTCCTCAGAGAGTTTTCTTATCTCTTTTTCCATCTGGCCAATTTTGCTTTTTAAAGCATTCTTCTCCTCAATAACTTTTTGAACTGTTTTATCCATTTGACCTAAGCTGGTGTTTAGTATGCTATTTTCTTCAGCTTTGTTTGGATTTCCTTGACTAAGCTGCTGACTTTATTTTCATGTTTTTCCTGCATCTCTCTCCTTTTTTTTCCCAGTTTTTCTTCAACTCCTTCATTTGATTTTCAAAGTCTTTTTTGAGCTCTGTCATAGCCTGAGCCCAATTTCTGTTTTTCTTGGATTCTTAGAGTAGGAGCTTGTGCTTCCTCATCTTCAGACTGAATATTTTGATCCTTCTTGGGCTCATATGCAAAATATTTCTCAATGGTCTTCCTCTTGTTTCTCTGCTTGCTCATTTTCCCAGCCTGGGCCTGGATTTGGGGTGCTTCCTGAGGTTTTGGGAAACTCCCACAAGGGTCTCAGTGTGTGAGGCTCTGTCCTCCCTCCTGGTCTGTGAATGACCATAACCACCCCCCTCTGCCACAGGGCTGAGGTGCGGGGGGGCCTTGCTGTTCTATGGGGGTGCCTAGACTGCGATCAGGATCTGAATGTGGTCAGAACCCCAGTGTCCTGTTCCAGGGGCAGAGGACAAAGCTCTGCAGTCTCTCTTCACTCCCCTCTCTCAGCACAATGGGCTCATGCCCTGGAGGCTCCTGGTTACTGGCTCTGCCTGCTTCTGTTTCTGGATCATGGTGGTGCTGGCCAAGCTGCTTGCTGTGTGCCCTGATGCCTGGGCTCCATGTGCTCACTCTGACAGAGGTCCCCCACTTTTCCCCCACTTTGTGCCTGGTGCTTCCCAGGGTGAAGCTCAGGAGACTGCCCCATTGCTGTGAGCTGAGGCTCCCAGCGCTTTGGGGCTGCCTCTGGGAGGCTGGCGGGCCACCCCTCTGGCTGGCTGCCCCTCCAACCCCGAGGAGCAGAGCCTTTCTGCTCTTTTCCAGTTTACCTTGAGTAGGAGAACTGCCTCTCTGGATCCCTCTGTGGGTTCTGTCTCTCAAAAATTTAGTTAGAGTCCTTAGTTTAAAAGTTTTATCAGAGAACGCCTAAGACTGGATCCCTTCTTGTCCTCATCTTGGCTCCACCCCTCTATCTTTTTCTTTGCTACGTTAATTTTCTCTTTCTTAGAGTTAATTTTTTCTTGTGTTCCTTTTCCCAATTTTTCCATTTGATTTTTAAATACCTTTCTGATCACTTTTAAGAAATTTTTCTGACCTGGACACCAATTCATTTTCTTCTCTAAAGTTTCATCCCTTCTGTCCTCCTTTTCTGAGCTCTCCAAGGTCACACTCAATAGATCTTGTTTTGTGCTGAACATTCCTAATTTGGGATCCTGAGAATTTGGTTCACAGACCATCATTGCTGAATCCCTAGAGGTTTGTTCACTGGGGTTGGGAACTCCAGGGGCATAGTCAGTGGGTCCACCAGTAAGGAATACCAGAAACTTTCTCTGGATTGTCTGGTTTGGAGGTATCATTGGCCCATTCCATAGGTCCAGAGTTGAATGTGGATTTTCCTTTCACAATCTGGGCTAGGCTTTCAGGCTAGAAATACAACAGATTTTCTCTTAGTGATCAGCACTGGGAAAGATCTTTTGCCCTTGTCATGGATCTTAGGCCAATTTGTGAACACAGGGGGCAGTTTCTGTTTTCCTCCTGGTCAAAATCATCCCCCACTCCCACAAGAACAATGGAGGTGGGGGTGGGAAGGAACTCATTTGGAAACCTGTGGGCTCATAGCCTTGGTTCTTCAGACCAGCCGAGCTGGTTGGATGGGTGTCCTGGGCAACTGTGCTGTAGTTCTCCCTGCCTTCTCAAGACATACACAGTAAAGATTTCTGCTGCTATAGTTCTCATGTAAGTTCCCTGCTTCACCCTGCCATCCATGCACTGGAATTCTGCTCCTTGCCTGAGGCATGCCCAAGCTCAGCCCGTGACAAAACTTGCTGGTTGGTTTTCCCCTCAGTTCTTCAGTGGGTTATGTGTGGACCCAAAAAACTATAAAGAGGTTTGTCTCATGTTGGTTTTGAGGGAAAGCCAGGACAACTTAAAACAAAAAATGTTTGGCTTCTCTATGCCATCTTGGTCAGAAGTGGAGAAAGTCAATAATTTTCCAAAGATGAAATATACATGATTAACAATTCTGTGAAAGAATTCTCTAAATCACTAATAAGAGAAATGAAATTTAAAACACCTCTGTGATATTATTGCCCATAAATTAAAATGGGAATGATGGGAGTTGTCAATACTGGAGTGGTTGTGGGAATATGGGTAACGTGATAAATTGTTTATTCAATTGTGAACCTGTTCATATATTGTAGAAAATATTTTCAGTTTTGTGAGAAAATAGGACCTATCTTTAACTACTACAAATATCAAAATATTCAGAGCATTGTTTCTAGTTTCTTAATTAAAAATAAAGATTAGTTGAATATATTATAATAAATGAATGAAAAGTATTATTGTGATAATACTTCTATAAAAAGTATAAGGACTTAGAATAAACATCAAATCATTATTGCGATCCTTTCTCCAACCCCCCAACTCTCAACTCCAGTTAATTAAAAGAAAGGAAATTAAGAAAAAATATTGCAATAAATAAACAAAAGAAGTCCATATAGTCATTTCCAAAAACACATGTCTCTGCACTTAGTATCCCTTACACCCTGTCAGGTGGTAGGTAACACGTTTCAACCTAGATCCTTCAGAGACATGGTTGGTCATTGTTTTGATCTTAATTAATTAATTAATTAATTAGTTCTTCTTTCACAATTGTGCTTCTCCTAGTTTTTCTTCCTTTAGTTTGTATTAGTTAACACTACCCAGGATTTTCTGAAATCATTTTCATTATTTTTTAAGTATAATAATATGTTCTTTCATCTCAATATCACAAGTGGTTCAAATATTCCTCAATAGTGTTGTTATTTTGTTCATATATTTTAGGGAGTCCAATGTTTCTTAAATTATCTCTCTTTGAATTGTTTAACAGCTCAGTTTTTTATGCCAAGTATTTTATATTTCCTTTTACTTAAAAATAATTTAATATTTCTGCCTGACTCATGGAGCTTTTGGTCTATTTGGTTTATTCTAGTTTTCAAGCATTCTACTTGTATAAGGCTTTCCAATTCCCTTTTGTAAGCTAATTATTCTCCCAGTTGTTTCCTCAAATGTTTTATTGTATTTTTAGACATTTGTTACATTTCTCTATATTTTCAATTTTTTCTGATGTAACATAAATTATTTTTCCATTGCTGTTATTAGGAGTTAAATTGCTATAGAACCATTTAGTCTGTCTGTGTGAATGTGTGTATGTGTGTGTTTGTGTCTGTGTGTGTGTGTGTGTGTGTGTGTGTGTGTGTGTGTGTGTGTGTGACTGTTTCTGTCTCTATCTATCTGTTTCTCTACATGGTGTTCCCTTTTATTGGATCATCACCCCAGCTTTATTTTCTGAATTAGGACTTCTTATCAGTTCTTCCTTGTATTATTATGCAGTCTGTGCTCTTTCATGGGAGTGGCCAATTCCAATTAGTTTTAGTCTCCTGAGGCCTTCTTTTAATCACTACCTCCAAAAATCCCCTCCTCCTTTACATCTTTGAAATCCACATTGTTAGATATTCAGGGTCCTTCTTGGGGTCTCAGGACACAGTTTAAGAACCCTAAGAGCCCTTGCATATAAGCTGTTGAATCTGAGCATAGTAGCAGTACTGCTTACTGTGAATGCTTGGGGCTTTCAGGGTCTCACACACTCTGAGGCTTCTTGACAACTGCACTTTTGCTACCTTCTAAAACAGAGCCTTGCAGACCACACATGACCCTGATTATGTCTTGGGAGGTGATTTTTCAGTGGGTTCAATACTGAGTTGACTTCTTTTATATTTCAAAGGTGGAAGAAGTGACAGTCACTTTTCATGGAACTTCCTATTCATTGTTTGGATTAGTATGAAATTTAGGCTTTTCTTGAAGTTGCTGTTTGTGAGCTGGATTGTCTGTTTCTCATTAAGTCAGTCATCTTAGTAGAAAGGATGAAATTAAATGAAACTTCCAGAACAATTTTTGTCCCAGATAATTCTTATGAATCCATTCACTTGATATCAAAAAGGAAATTAAGAGTACAGAATAATGTGATACATGTAATGTTACACATGATTGTTTTACATTTAGATTTTCTTTACTGTTATTCTTAATTATAAGATAATGTACTATAATGGGAAATGTTCATGTTATTAAAAAGTATCAGTTTTTGAAAGAGGAACTTAAACTTCATGATCATGGAGATCCTTTATCTTGAGAAATTTATTACTGTAAGACAAATTCTCATTGTAGAAAACTGCTGATTCATATTGGAAAAATAAGACTGCTATAATATAATAAAATACAATGTGTTCTTCACATTCTCCAATATTTCTATCTAATTGAAGTTTTGACATAATTGATTTTAATATATAGACATAAAAAGGTATTTAAATTTTTGTTTAGTCATCCACCTAAGAAGAGAAGGCAGATTAGCTTGCATAGGACCAAAACTTTTTCCAAGGAGAGAGCCTAGGAAAAGAGAAAAGCTCCTGGGACCCAGACCTTATTCCAGATTTCACTTAGGAATGAAAAGATATACATCCTAAGTGTGGGAAGGCCTTGTTTGAAACTCAGATCTTGATAGACCTCAGAAGATTCTTACAGGAGAAGAATTTTTTAAGGGTAATGAATGTGGGAAGATTGTCTGCCTTAGATTACTCCTCATTGACCACAAGGGAATCCACACTGAAGAGAAACATTTCAATATAATCAATGTGGGAAGGCTCTCATAACCTCCCATCTAATTACACATCAGAAACTTGCACATCAGAAATGTAAAGAAATATTTTGAATGTATTGAATGTGGAAAAATTTTCTCATACAACCCCAGTTTGGTGCACATCAGAGAATCTCACTGGAGAGAAACATTTTGATTATGATCATTGTAGAAAGTCTTTCAAATTCAGTTTTTGTTTTGCTAGATATCAAAAAAATCTACTGTAGAGAAATCTTAAGAATGTCATCAATGTGGAAAAATTTACAAAAAGAAGTACACTCTTGCTTTCCATAAGAGAATCCATACTGTAGTGTAACCTTTTGAATATAATCAATATTAAAAGGCTTTTACACATAGCAGAAATATTGCTTTATATGAGAAAGTCCACAAAAACACTCCTACCCCCCAAAAAAAGAAAATCCACACTGGAGAGAAATCTTATGCACCTAATTGTTTTGGAAATCCTTTTTCACAAAGTCCAGTGTTGGGAAACATTAGAATATCCATTCTGGAAAGAATCCTTATGCATGTGATTAATGTGAAAAGTCTTTCAGACACACAGAGGTCCAATCTTGCTGGATATAAGAAAAACCTCAGGAATGTAATTGATGTACAAAGGCTTTCACACTGTTTTTCAGTTTTCTTACACATCAGAGAATTCACACTGGAGGAATAAAATCTTTTAAATGCATTCAGTATGAAAAGGCTTTCACCAGCGCTAGTCTTGCTGCACATCAGCTAATCATATCTTATGGCTGTAATTAATGTGGAATGACTTTTAAAAAGAATTCTACAGGGGTGGCTAGGTGGTGTAGTGGATAAAGCACTGGCCTTGGAGTCAGGAGTACTTGGGTTCAAATCTGGTCTCAGACACTTAACAATTACCTAGCTGTGTGGCCTTGGGCAAGCCACTTAACCCCATTTGCCTTGGGAAAAAAAAAACCTAAAAAAAAAGAATTCTACTTTTACTAAATGTGAGAGAGACCTATGTTGATAATAAATGTGGAAAGGTTTTCACACAGAGTCAACAGTCTTTCTAAATTTCAGAAAATTCACACTGTTGAAAAACCTTATGGACACAATAAATGTGAAACGGCTTTAAGATTCAACTTTAGTCTTGCTAAGCAACAGAGAAATTACACTAGGAAAAATCCTAGGAATGCAATCAATGTGGAAAGTCTTTCAGTCAGAGCTCAGTATTGTTAGACATCAAAAAGTACACACAAAAGAAAAATTTATGAATTTAAACATTGTATCATGCTTTCACACAGAAGTCCTATTTTGCTAAATATCAGAGAATCCATTTATATATATGCAAATTTATGTAAATATTATATATAAATATGCTTAACATATTTGACTGAAGAGGTTACACAATTGAGAGAAAGTTTATGAATATATTTAATGTGGTAATTCCCTCATTTCTTATTTCCCCTTTAAGAATTCATATTAGATAGAAATCTGATCATTGTAATGAATAAGGAAAAGCATTCAAATGAAGTTCAGAGCTTCTTCAATATGAGAGAAACCAATCTGAGAAGCACTTCCATAAGGTCTCAGTATGGGAAGTCTCTCATAGATCATCTCTTATTTTCTTTCAGAGGAGTCATTGTGGAGAAAAGTCTTTCAAATATGCTTATGGGAGGCTGTCCTTCATTTTAGAGGAAGGTCATTAGTAGAAAAACCTTACTCCTACTGGAATGAAGCTGGTTAAAGTCAGTGATTTGGGAAGGGTTCAGTCCCTAGAGCTAATACTTGACTGTACTTTGGAGAAATAATGTTGGAGATAATTCTTACCATTCTAATTAGGAAAGGAAGGCCTCCTGCTATAGGAAAGACTTTCATTAAACCTCCCAACAAAAGAGACCTCATTAAATATGCCAAATTCATTCCTGTTCATAAAATCCTTTAAAAATGTAATGACGGTTTCTCTAAAATCCTAATATTTGTTATCACTTCAATATTGCATGACCTTCAGAAGCTATCATTTCTTCAGTCATTACCCAAATTACTGGAACTTATTTGTTATCTTTTGTTTACTGGAATAAAAAAACCTTGCTTAAATGTTTTCATAGCTGTTCATTACTTTCTTTAATGATTTCTAAAGACAGCTGCATGGTGAATTGGATAAAGTGCTGTGTTTGAACTCACAAGGCCTGAATTCCAATTCTGGCACTTCCCTGGACAAGTCATGAAACCTAATCTTTCTTGGCTTGCTCAATCTACAGAATGGGGATAATGAGATCATATATGTTACAGGATTGGGGTGAAGATTAAATTGAACAATATTTGTAAAATTACTTAAAAATACTAAATCTCTATATAAATACTTGTGATTTTTATGATTATCATGTCTTGAATCATAAATCTCATATAAAGTTGCTTGACTGAAACATATGAATATTTTAACACATTTCTTCTAATTCAATTTGATATTTAGAAGAAAGGCATTCCTTATAATAAATAGGGGACTGGATTTAGAATTGAATAAAGTTTGAGTTCATATCCTGACTCAGATGGTCCATAAATCTTTAAGTCTGGGCAAGACACAACCTCTCTTTGCCTCACTTTACTCACCTCTAAAATGAAGAGGTTGGATTTTGTGGTTTCTATGGTCCCTTCAAACTTTAAAGATGTGTTCTCATCAAAAGTATTTTAATATATCACTTTCCAACAGTCTCTTTCTATTTTTTAGGAAGGAGGTCTAACTATACGAAATCCGGAATTATTCCATACTGCTCAGCAATAAACATCTTGAGAAACTGAAGAGATTAAACATGTAGTATTCAAAAGAAGTTGAGTAACCTAGTAAATTAAAGACCTACATTGTAATGCTAGTAATTACTAAGTAATACAAAAATGTTGGAAACACTGCAATGTTATCTAGCAAGAAACAGAAATAGAACACTGTAGATATGGATTACATTGCACATGATGAAAGCATGACTTAGAAAGAAAAGATTCTTTCTAAGACATTAGATCAGCCTTGAGGAAAATGCATTTATGGGCAGTAGAAGAGTTCATATCCACACAAGGTTTAAAAAGGATCACAAAAACCTTAAATGTTCAATTTTAATTACATAAAAATACAATGCCTCTAAAATTTAAAGTTTAGCTATTAATTAGGAAACAAATTTGTAGCAATTATCATCATAAAATCCTCATCCCCAAAATCTATGAAGAATAGCTATTGCTTCTATGCAAGCCTGTACAAAATGGCTAGAAGAGATATGGTAAAGTAAAAAATGCCAATTAGTCATGTTTGTAAGAAAAAACAGTCTTCATCTATAATTATTATCCAAATAATTTAGGTTTTTCAAAATTTTCAGATTGGGTAGATGTGGTAAGAAAATGAATATCACAAATTTTGTAGGGAATTGTTTTCCTTAAATGTGCATTTGTTACAAGAGTTTGGTGGTCTTTTTGTATTTTTTTTACCTCATGGGGGGATATTTATGGGGGGGGAGAAAATAAGTAACTTTAAAAGAGGAAGTTTGAGCAAAAAATTATTCAAATTATCAATGTTAAATGAAAATAATCTTTCAAGCTGTAATTTGTCCTCATGGAAACAACAAAGATGAAAATAAAATAAATTAAAAATGTTGAAATTTTTGGGTGACAAAAGCCATCAACTTATTGTTGCTAAAGCTATGAAATTACCTCCAAATTACAAAATCTTAGATTCAGCTATACCAGTAGTGGGCATATATATTTTAAGAAAGAAAAAGGATCAAAGTGTACAAAAATATTGGTCATATATTTTATAAGAAAGAAAAAAGGATCGAAGTGTATAAAAATATTGTTATGTCAAAGAACTAGAAAGCAAAATGTGATGATGGTTTACATTAAGCAGGGCAACAATAGAACAAATTGTAGTATATGAATTTTATGTATGCAATAACAACATGCCTTAAACAGGCAATTTTAGTGAAACCTCAATGGTTGTATTAACTTACTTCAGTATATGATGCAGATATTCCTCAGTTTACCAATGAGTAATATGAACTTCTCAGATCAAGTGACTTACCCAGAATCAGAAGATTAGTAAATATAGTAAATTTAAGCTGAGGTCTTCCTGATCCTGAGCTAAAAACCAAATCTACTGTGTCACTCTGACTCAAGGTACCTGATAATGAATGTAAAATCAAATGAGATGACGATTCAACTTTGATCATATTTTAGTGGGTTATGTCAAGATCTAGTGCAAGAAAAACTTATTTGTGTTTAAAACCAGAAAATTAACATTTTTTTTAATTGTATCCTTAATCTAACAGTAAGTCTTTCAATTCTCCTAGACCTTAACACATACCCTTTAAAATATTCTGCGACTGAAAAGAATCACCACTTCATGATGGTCAGATTTCTGATTTTAAGACTCTTTAAAATCTGGTCTCTAGACTATAGTTTGTCATTGGATCAGTATTTGAAAATTTTCTTATTTCATAAGTCTTATTAAATAATGTTTGTGATATCACAACTTTCGTGAATTTAGTGTTCTCTTTCTAAAACAGTGTGGGATTAGAGAGGAATTTCAGTGAATCTTCACTTTTCTTCCTATTGAAATACTTTTCCTTCAAGGCCCAACTCATGTCATATTGCCAATGGAGTTTTGGTTCTTCCTGTTGAAAGAACTCTCTCCCTCATATTTTCTTGTAATTGTTTTTGGGGTATTTCTTTGCCCCTATTATATTTCACACTGTACTATACTTACTCTCATGCATATCTAATCTGCACTAATTTATGTTAAACTCAATGAGGTCATGAATCATCTTATTTCTCATATTTGTGTCTTTAGCCCTGCCACAGATTGATGCACACAGTATATTATTAATAAATAGTGACTAAATGTGACTGAAATAAAGTCAGAACTATAAATCTAAGCATAATTACAAATTCTAGTCTCTAATGAAATGTTTGCCATTGTTGAGTAATGATTTGAAAATGTAAAGGTCAACTTGTGACATCCCAGAAATAACAAGTTTCTTGGAGTGTGAAAAATAATTAAATCTGTCTAGGAGTAGTACCAACTGTGGAATTGCAATATGTTCCCTTGGTTCTATTTGTCCACAATCCTTAAAAAACCTTATGTGACTTAGATTACATTTGTTTCAAGAACTCTATCTAAAATGGGTGCTTGTTGATAAAGTACATCTCTATTTGGAATTTTTGCTTCTGTTAAAAGCATGGCACATTACCAAGATTTTATAGCATTGCTATTACAGAAAGCAATCAGTATTTGACTATTTTTAGTATTAATATTACATACTTAAAGGAGTATTGCTTTAATACAGCATGAAAAATGGTATTTTCTCAGGGAGAAATTGTTTGGGTGGACTGAAAATATAGGTGAACCCTGATTAAAATGTAGATATGTTATTAAAAATAATATTTTGACTTTTTTATCTACCTCCCTTTATTATCAAATGTTTAATCTCTGACTTTCTATATTAGCATACCCACTGAAAACTTTCAACACATCAATTAAAATATCTAGTTAAAGTTTGCTTTGAAAAATGGACTTTCTCTATTGCATATGTTTCTTTTTAATTTATGATGAATTTTTTATTTTCATATCATTATCTAATCGTATTGTGAAAGTAAATAATCCCCCCTTGCCCCACAATGAAAGAGAAAATTCAAGAAAAAATAAAGAGGGAAAAATGGACTTCAATCTGTGTTCAGATATCATTGACTCAGTCTCTAGGATGGATTGCCTTCTTTATCATAAGTACTTCAGAGAAGTTACTTCAATTTTTTTCTCTCACAGTTCCTATTGTTAACTGTATATCCCTCCTTTCTATTTCTCCCCACTCCCATTTATTCTATTCTCCCTCTCTTCTTTCATCGTGTCTGACTATCCTCTCCCATGATCTTCTCTCTCTTCTATCACCTACACTCCCTCTTCCCTGTCCCCTTTCTCCTATCCCTTTCCTCTCTTTTTCCCTCAATGGTAAGGTATATTTCTATACTCTTTTGAGTGTGTATATTATTTCCTCTCTGAGTCACTTCTGATAAGAGTGAAGGCTCACTCATTCCCCCTCCCTCCTCCTCTTCCACTCCATTGCAAAACCTTTTCTTGACTCTTTTATGTGAAATATCTTCACCTTGTACTTTTCTTTTCCTTTTCTCCCAGTACATTCCTTTTTTACACATTGACTCCCTCTTTATAATGTATTATACCTTTATATTCAGCTAGCTCTCTCCTGTGCCGTATCTACATGTATTCTCCTTCTAACTTCTCTAATAAATGAGAAGGTTCATATGGGTTATAAGTATCTTCTTCCCATATGGGAAGAGATGAATTTCAACATCATTAAATTCCTAATAATTTTCCCTTTCAATCTACTCTCTCTGTGTTTCACCTGAGTCCTAAACTTGAAGATCAAACTTTCTCTTCGGCTCTAGTCATTTCAAAAGGAAAGTTTGAAAGTTCCCATTTTCATTGAATGACCATTTTTTCCCCTGAAAGAGGATGTTCAGTTTTGTTGGGTAGTTGTAATCCAAACTCTTTTATCTCCCAGAATATCATATTAGAAAACTGTTATACAATCAAAATTGAATGACCATCACAAAACTGGGAAAAATAATTTACAGTAAGTTTCTTAACTATATATTGAACTGATCCATATTTGGAACAATAAGAACCATTCTTTTATCAATAAAGTCAAAGGATATAAGCAGGAAATTTTCAGAAGAAAGCAAAGCCATCTATATGCATATAAATGATCTTTATCATTATTGAATAGGGAAAATCTAAACAACTGAAATGCCACCATATATCTGTCAAATTGGCTAATAAGAGGGGAAAGGAAATATTAAGATGTTGAAGATAAGGATACTAATGTACTTTTCTATAATTGTGAACTGCTCAAATCATTCTGTAGAAGAGTTTGGAATGAAATTCACATAGTTACAAAAACTATGCCTATATTTTGATCCAACAATATGTTTAATCCCATATGTAGCTATTGAAGATGATGTAGCCCTATGAGCCTTTAATATAAATGCTGCCAAATCCTGTTTAATCCTGATTGTAATGCCACAGTAACTGAATCTTTTCTTCTTGACTGCTTGTAATATGTTCTCTGTGATTTGGAAGTTCTTGAATTGGGCTATAATATTCCTGAGAGTTTTTATTTTGGGATGTCTTTTAGGAAGTGGTTGGTGGATTCCCACAATTTCTCTTTTATCCTTTGCTTCTAGGATATCAAGGAAAAATTTTCTGTATTATTTATTTTTGTTTTTTGAGGTTCTTGCAAGTCTATGGGGTTAAGTGGGCTTGGCCAAGGCCACACAGCTAGGTAATTATTAAGTGTCTGAGGCTGGATTTGAACTCAGGTAGCTCCTGACTCCAGGGCTGGTGCTCTATCCACTGTGCCACCTAGCCGCCCCCGGATTATTTCATGAAAAATGAAGTCTAGGTTCTTTTCCTGGTTATGACTTTCACAAAGCTCAACAATTTTTAAATGATCATCTTCACAGGATTGTGCTCTCTTTTTACCCAAGTGAGACAAGCCTTTCCTGAAATCTTTCTAAATAATCTTAATCTAGAAAATTGTCTCACTCTCTCTTCTGTGGGTTCTATGTGTCCAGAAACTTTGTAATATTTTTATTTATGGAAAGAGAGGAGAGTTCAGGCAACTTCCTGGCTTCTCTCCTACATTTTGGCTCCACCCCTCCTCTTTTACAAAATTAATTTGGTTTTGACACCTATAACAAAGATAGCAAAAACCGAGGAAGGAAATTCTAGAACAATTTTCCTAATGAATATCAATTCAAAAATTTTAGCTGAAACAATAATAAGATTACAGAAATATTTCACAAATTTTATTCAAAATTAGTAGATGGGATTTATACCAATAATGTAAGGCTGGTTCAATGCCAAGAAAACTATTAGCACAATTAACCATATAAATAACAAAAATACCAAAAATGAATGATTATAGCAATAGATGTAGAAAAGGCTTTGACAAAATACAATAATCATTAATATTAAAAAACAATAAAAAAATATAAATTAATGGACTCTATTTCTGGGGTGGAGTCAACATGATGTTGTGAGCTAACATACTATTGGAACTTTCCCCTACCTAAGATAATGAAACATCTGTACTGATTTAAAGCTACAGATCCCACTAAGAAAAAGAGAAGATCAAAGGAGTTTTCAACAATAGACTTCGTGGAGGATTTTCAGTGAAGGTCTGTCTCTTTGGCGGGGAAAGGGGAAGCAAAGCCAAGCAAGGATAGAGAGGGGGGGAATGTCAGCAAGATATTTTAAGCCACATTGCAGTCCAGGGTCCTGACAGTTTGTCACTAGCATAGGTCCAGACAGCTACCAAGCCAACAGGGTGGATCCCAACTCCAAACAAAGTCTCAAGCCAGGGAATACTGAGACAAAAGACAGGATTGGGTTGGGAACAAATCACTGTATAAGCAGAACCTAGACATAAAGGAAGAAATAAACTTCTGCAAAAGCAATGCCTAGACTGCACAGGCATCATCTTAACCTAGGACAGACAAGTCAGGGATCAGACCCAGCCCTTGCATAAAAAGCTCAGATCTTACACCCCATATCCCATGAAGAGCTAAAACAAAACAAAGATGAGCCCAAAAGCTAAAAGAGCCCAAACTGTAGAAAACTAATTTGCAAATAACAGTGTCATGAAGGAAGAGGAAATCAGTGAAAAATTATTCACAGGAGAAGTCTCAAAAAAGTATATAAATTGGACTCAAATCTAAAAGATCATAGAAGAAATTTAAAAAAGAATTTAAAAAGCCAAAGAAGAGAGGAAGAAGAGAAATGGAAAAAAAGAAATGAGTCATTTAGGAAAATTATGAAAAATTGACCAAAATAATCAACTCCATTAAAAGTAAAAATAGACAACTGAAAAAGGAAACACAAAAGTTCATTGAAGAAAATGAAATTAAAAATTAGAACTGAGCAAATAGAAACCAATGAATGCACAAGACTACAAACAAAATAAAAAGGCAGAAGAAATTGAAGAAAATGTAAAGTACCTTATAGGAAAAACAAATGACCTGCAAACTAGATCCAGGAGAGATAATTTATGAATCATCAGACTACCAGAAAACCTAGATCAAAAAAAGAACCTGTAAAACATTATATAGGAGGAAGTTATCAGGGAAAACTGTCCAAATTTGTAATAACAAGAAGACTATATAACCATTGAAAGAATAAACAAGAAATCCTCCAGAAAGAGAAGCATTTTAAAAACTTTAAGTTTTTTATAATCAAATTCCAGAACTCTCAAATAAAGGAGAAAATGCTACAAGCGGCAAAAAGGAAACAATTGAAATACAAAGGAAGCACAATCAGACTTACATAGGACCTATCAGTCTCAATACTGAATGACTAGGACCAGGGGTACCATATATCAAAGGGCAAAGGACCTGGCATTACAACCAAGAATTTAGTGCCTTGCAAAATTCAGCATACACTGTCAGGGGAAAAGATGGATGTTCAACAAAATAGAAGAATTTCAATTCCCTGGACAAAAAGATCAGAACTGAACAGAAAATTCAATTGTCAAATACAAAGGCCAAGAGATGCATATAAAGGTAAACCTAAAAGGCAAGATGTAATACTTATATATCTTGGAAATTGTATTTCTCTTAGTATAATTAAAGGATTAAATATAATTGAAGGATAGAGGATATGGGTATGGTTGGATCTTGCCTCTCCATTGAAGAGGTCCAAGATGACATCACATGTTTGAATTAAAAAGCCCTGATGAAAAGCAGGGACGCTTGCTCTAAACTTCACTGTTTCAGTTTACTTTGTCCTACTTTAATTCTGCTGTGCTCACAAAGCTTAGCACTTTCTCTGATTGAGAGCATCATAAACTGGTCTGTCCTGAGTCAATGTTTCCCATAATTTACTATAAATTTTAAAGTTCTTAAATGAGACCTTGAGAGAATCCCAATACTTAAGAGTCCTTTGAGATTCATTATAGTTAATTGAATCAGGGTCATGCTTGATCCAAAATTTACTTCACAATGGGTTAAGTACCCTAGGTAGGGAGGGAGGGGAAAGTATGGGAGAAAAAATGCTGGGGACAGTCCATTAAATGATTGGTCTTTAGATGATTCTTTGGCTCATGAGAATTGTGTGTCCTTGGAGGTGAAAGGGGGTAAGGTAAAGCATGATTATAATTTGATATAATTCAAGACTCTTGAAAAGTGTACTTCAAATGAGACAGAGGGCACTAAATGACTTTGAAGCATTGCTGCTTATTGAACTATAAAATAATCAATCTGTGATGGTAATTTGATAACACTTTGAGCTTATCAAGCATTAAATTAATCAAGTTGTGATTGAATGTACCTGATGATAGTATGTGAAAGATAAAACTGAGTGAAGAGGCACAAAGATTCATAATTTTAGAGGGAAAGGCTGGAGGATATGAACATTGAGTAAATTCTATTCAAAAGATTTGGCCCAGAGAGGGAATAAAACATATTTCCACTTGGGTTTAAAAATCTATCCTACTCTACAGGAAAGGGGTGGGGGAAGGCAAAGATAAGGGAAGAAAGGACTGAGAAAAGGGAAGGTAAAGGTAAAAGTGAAAATAAAGTAAATTTAAAAGAAAAAGTTCAAGGGGGAAGAGAGTTAAACCATTGGTAGGGAGGAATAAAAAGAAAGGAAAGAGAAAAAATAAATGGAGAAAAATAACATGGAGGGAAATAAAGAATTATTCATCTTAACTATAAATGTGAATGGGATGAACTCTCCTGTAAAACAGAAGCAGATAGCAGAATGGATAAAAAAACCAGAATCCAACAATATGTTACTTACAAGAAACAGATTTGAAACAGAGATACACACAAAAGTAAAAGGATGGAGCAAAATATATTATGCTTTAGCTGAAGTGAAAAAATCAGGGATGGTGATCCTGACCTCAGATAAAGCAAAAGATAAACTAGACCTCATTAAAAGGGATAAAGAAGGACACTATATCTTCTTAAAATAGTAGGTAAAGAAACTATATCATTGTTAAACATGGATGAATCTAGTGATATAATTTCCAAATTCCTAGAAGAAAAGCTGAGTGAAATGCAAGGAGACATAGACAATAAAACTTTAACAATGGGGGACCTCAAACTCCCTCTCTCAGAACTAGTTTTCTATATTCCACCCACAAAGTCCAACAGGAATAGAAGAGAAATTTCAGACAATAAAAAATACTTGGGAGTTTATATACTGACAGTATATAACACAATCACAAAATATTTTTCACATGAATAAACACATGGCAAACAATTTGAGAGATACGAATTAGTCATGGGTAGACTGAGCCAGTATAATAAAAATGGAAACTCTTCTAAGTAAATTTTCTTATTCTATTGCTTATAAATTAAACTACTAAGGAACTATGTATAGAAAAAGAGAAGACATTTACCTTGAAAATAAAAAGTATTAAAATTTAATCAAAAAAGGGTGAAGGGAAAAGACTTATAAGTGAAAGATTTCGAACTATATTACAAAGTAATAATCAACAAAATAATTTTATATTATCTAAGAAGTAGAGTAGAGAATTGGTGTAACAGATTACATTCATAGTATACAATAGTAAAGGAACATATTAGTCCTGGTATTCATAAACCCAAAGATTCAAGTTTTGGGGGCAAGAATTCACCATTTGATAAAAATTACTGGGATAACTGGCAATTATCAGTGATTAAATTCGTTTTCTCAGATTGGATTCCAAAATAAGGTTAAAATGAATAAATTATATTGATAAATATATAATAATATAAGTAACTTAAAGGAATATAGGAAAATATACCTCTCAGGTAACTGGGTAACATATGAATTTATAACCAAATGAGAGATCAAGAAGATGATAGTAAACAAAATGGATAATATTACATTAGAAAACTGTTATGCAATCAAAATTGAATGACCATCACAAAACTGGGAAAAATAATTTACAGTAAGTTTCTTAACTATATATTGAACTGATCCATATTTGGAACAATAAGAACCATTCTTTTATCAATAAAGTCAAAGGATATAAGCAGGTAATTTTCAGAAGAAAGCAAAGCCATCTATATGCATATAAATGATCTTTATCATTATTGAATAGGGAAAATCTAAACAACTGAGATGCTACTGTATATCTGTCAAATTGGCTAATAAGAGGGAAAAGGAAATGTTAAGATGTTGAAGATAAAGATACTAATGTACTTTTCTATAATTGTGAACTGCTCAAATCATTCTGTAGAAGAGTTTGGAATGAAATTCGCATAGTTACAAAAACTATGCCTATATTTTGATCCAACAATATGTTTAATCCCATATGTAGCTATTGAAGATGATGTAGCCATCAAAGAAATAAGAACAGGACATATATATGCAAAATATTTGTAAGGACAGCCATATGGTGCAATGGATGGAGCACTGACCCTAGAGATAGGAGGATCTGAGTGCAAATCTAGTCACAGACACTTAATTCTTGCTTAGTGATATGACTTTGGGCAAGTCACTTAAGCCCCTTGCCTTGCAAAAATAAAAAAAAATTGTAGAATGTCCTTGTGTGTTGGTAAAGAAATAGAAATTGAGGGATGCTCATCAATTAAGAAATGGCTGAACAAGTTGTGGTTTACAATTAGGATTGAGTATTATTGTTCTATAATCAATGAGTAGGATGTTTTCAGAAAATCAAAATAAAAACTTGGAAAGCACTTTATGAATTGATGCAAAATGAAGTTAGTTGAACTAAAAGAACACTTTACACAATAAATGTATTATTGGAAGCATGATCAACTGCGAAAGGCAGTTACACTGATCAAGATGATTATTCAAGACTATTTCCAAGGAGCC
Organism: Macrotis lagotis; assembly: GCF_037893015.1. Lineage (NCBI taxonomy): Eukaryota > Metazoa > Chordata > Mammalia > Peramelemorphia > Peramelidae > Macrotis > Macrotis lagotis. The sequence goes on from NC_133662.1 coordinate 37,840,416, forward strand.
ATGATGAAAAATTCTATCCACCCCCTGAGAGACAACTGATGAGTTCTGAATGCAGATTTCTACACATTTTTCACTTTATTTGTTTTTCTTCATTTGTGTGTGTTTCATTTTGAAACATATATAATATGTGACTGTTTTTTCTATGCCTTCACATGTAAATCAATATAATATTGCTACTTTCTGAAGGGGTGAAGCAAGGGTGAAAGGAAAGGAGAGAATTTGGAACTCAAAACTTAAAAGAAATGAATATTAGTTTTAAAAGTATAATTGGGAAATATTTAATTAAATAAAAGTTTTGCATTCTTTCACCTGTTTTATATTATCACTTCCCTCTATGGTCTCAATATTATTCCCCCTGACTCTCTATTTTTCTGCTTTCTTTTAGTTCCTTTCCTATCACAGAGATTTGAAGGAACCTTTTCCTTAAAAGAATATGACAAACTGAAAGAGAGAGAGAAGGGAAGGAAATCAAACATTGATATGCCAGTCGTGCTAAGTGCTTTACAAATATTATCTAATTTGATTCTAAAAATAATCCTACAAAGTAGGTTCTGTCATTATCCTAATTTTCTTTTTGAGGAAACTGAGACTACCTAAGTTATGTGACTAGCAAGGGATCATACAACTGGTAATATCTGAAGTTTTTTTTCAACAGCTGCCTAAATTATGAATCAAACAAGCTAGATGATTGTGACTCCAGGCGCAGAGCTCTATCCACTATGCCATATAGTCATACTGGAAGGAAGAAGGTATTTATTGTCTAGATGAGTAAACCAAAAAGAAAAAAACAATGCTTTTGGGAACTACAGAGAGGAGTTTGAGAGGAATTTTATTTAGACTAACATTTTACTTCTTGTGCTACAACAAATTCAAAATACTGAATATTTTAAGTTGTACTGTTGGAATTATTGGAAAAATATCAAATCCTTTCATAGCTATGGTGGCAGGGGGAGAATTCTTAAGTACAAAAAGAGAAGTAGGATATACCACAAAGGATAAAATAGAAAATTTCAAGTACATAAACCTGGAAGGTTTCTGATGCACAGTGTAGAATGAAAATGAATATTTTTTCAAACACAGACACAGAAACACACACTTATATTTGCATATATGTGTTTACAAATATATATATATATGTATATATACACACAAACACACACACATACACACACACACACACACACACACACACACACACACACACACACATATATATATATATATATGATATATATGATGTGAAACTGCAGGGCCAATCAGACATATTGGCTAAGGTCTTACTTGAGGAGTAACAAGAGAGAAAAATAAGTAACCAAATGTAGGAATTTTGAAGCTCAGATTTTGAGGTAGCTAGATAGAAGAGTGTATAGAGTGTTAAATGTGGAATCAGATGAGCTAGATTCATGTCCTGTTTTAGGTATTCTGCAATCCTTGATGAATCAAAGGATCTCTCTTTACCTTAGTTTCTCATTTGTACAATAGAATTTATAATAGTACTTATTTCTAGGAATTTTGAGGACACAAAATTGCCATTATATGTAATAGATTCTGAAACCCTAATCTGCTAAATAATAATTATTATTTTTTATTTATTGTAATTGTTATTCACTATATGACTTTGGGAAAGATGCCTTTTCAAGCCTCTATTTCCTAATCTAGAAAAATTAATGCATAAATGAATAAAGTTTATATAAGATGCTTACTTGTGCCAAGAGATAAGGATACCAAAAGAAAGGTGAGTTCTTGAGGAACTTACATTCTAATAAGGGATATCACATATATGGAAAGTTTCAGTCACAAATTAGATAAAAAGGTCTCATGTTCTTTGGAGTACAGTAGCACAGCAGATAGTAATGATTCTACTTTAATGTCTTTTCCATTGATAAAGTCAAAAAACTTTTTGATGCTGATTTCTTTAACAATTATAATTTCTTGGTTTTCAGTAAATGTAGCTATCAGCCTTTCTAGAATATTTTCTAGAGTACATCTCGACATAAGTTCTGGATGGATATTCCTATTCCTAGCCTCTTGAATGCAGGATAAGCCACATCATAGTCTTAGGAGGGGAAAGTCAAGGTAGCAGTGGTGATTTGATATATCTAGTGTATGCTAGTTTGTTCCTCCTTCCTTTCTTTGAAGGATCATTCTCCTTCTGCTTCTCTGACTTGACTGTCCTATGAGTGGCAGTTGGTGGAACTGGTTTGGCCTTTCTCAGTGGGAATCACTTCCCTAGATAATAAAAGTGAGAACTGGACTTGAATTAAGACCAGTGGTCCTGGTGTACCAGGATCAATTGTTTCTCTCATTTGGTCTTAAAGGGAATGATTTCATTCTGAGACTGAGAAAATGGAATTAGATAAACTGTAAAACTTTTTCCAGTTGTTTCTTTTTCCCATTCATCAACATTTGGGCTCATATCAAGCTCACAGAGTTGGAAGAAGGTGATGAGAAGTAGAAGTCTGTAGGAACAAGACAAGAAGGTAAGGTGAAAGGTTGGAGCAAAATATATTTTGCTTCAGCTAAAGTGAAAAAAAACAGTGGCAGCAATCCTTATCTCAGACAAAGCAGCTGCAGAAATAGTGTAAAAAGAGATAAGGAATGAAACTATATCCTCCTAAAAGGTACCATAGACAACAAAGGAATTTCAATACTAAATATGTGTGCATCCAAAGATGTAGCATCCAAATTATTAGAGGAGAAGTTGAAAGAGCTACAGGAAGACATAGACAGCAAAATACTACCAGTGGGAGACCTCAACTTCCCATTCTCAGATTTAGGTAAATCTAATCATAAAATAAACAAGAGGGAAGTTAAGGAGGTAAATAGATTGTGAGAATACCTAGATATGATAGACATAGGAGGAAATTGGATGGAGATAGAAGGAATATGCTTTTTTTTCTGTAGTGCAAGGCACTTACATAAAAATTGATCATGCACTAAGGCATAAGAACCTAATGATCAATTGCAGAAAGGCAGAAATAGTGAATACAACTTTTTTACATCAAAATGCAATAAAAATCACATGCAATATTGGGCCAGAGAGATATAGACCCAGACTTAATTGGAAACTAAATAACCTCATTTTAAAGAATCAGTGGATCAAGCAACAAATTATAGAAAGACTTAATTATTTCATCCTAGATAATGACGATAGTGAAACAGCATACCAAAACTTTTGGGATACACTCAAGGCGACTTTCAGGGATATATTTTATCTTTAAAAGATTACATGAAAAAATTAGAGAAAGAAGAAACCAAGGAATTAAATATGCAACTAAAAAAAATTAGAGAAGAGCAAATTAACCCCCCCAATTAAATACCATATTAGAAATTCTAAAAATTAAAGGAGAAATTAATAAAATCAAAAGAAAGAAAAATATTGCACTATTAAATAAAACCAAGAGCTGGTTTTATGAAAAGACCAATAAAACTCATAAACATCTGGTCAATTTGATTTTAAAAGAAAGAAAGGAAAAAACTAAATTGCTAGCATCATAAATGAAAAAGGTGAACTCACCACCAGTGAGGAGGAAATTAAAATAATGATTCAGAAATATTTGCCCAAACCTATGCCAATAAATTTGACAATCTAAGTGAAATGGATGAATTTTTACAAAAATATGAATTGACCAGATTAAATGAAGTAGAAATTAAAAACTTAAATAACCCTATGTCAGAAAAAAAAAATTCAAGAAGCCATTATTGAATTCCTTATGGAAAAATCTCCAGGACTAGATGAATTCACAAGTGAATTCTATCAAACATTTAAGGAACAATTGGTTCCAATTTTTTATAAACTCTTTGGAAAAAATATGTGAAGATGGAAGTCTAACTCTTTCTATGACACCATTATGGTGCCGATATCTAAACCAGGAAGAGTTAAAACAGAGAAAGAAAATGATAAACCTATATCCCTGATGAATATAGATGCAAAAATCTTAAATAAAATCTTAGCAAAATGATTAAAACAAGTTACCACCAGGATAATACATTTTGAGCTAGTAGGATTCATGCCAGGAATACAGAGTTGGGTCAATATTAGGAAAACTGTTAGTTTGAATCAGTTATATCAA